>NC_085845.1:147564933-147891297 GCF_035594765.1 Anolis carolinensis
AACTGCTTCCCCAAATCATCTACTCAAAGCTCTGTTTCAGGGAGAAGTAATGATGTAACATTAACTGAGTTATGTTAGTTTCCTTCTCCATTCATCTTACTGTTAGCAATATTTACTTCTTTGAGGGCTGACCATCCATGGCGGTGAAGGAACCACCTCCACTTTGCATATTTGAACCTTTCCAAAACACTTTTCTATTTTTCCCCAAAAGAATATCACGGTAAAACATATACACGTATGCCAAGAATATATGGAAATATAAAATTGCCGTTATGTAGTGGGGGCTAGGCTAGACTGAGTTCATATGGAAATATAAAATCTCCATTATGCTAGTGAGGCAAGGCTAGACTGACTTAATAAAGCTTTCCCATTTGCAAGGAAAATAATTAGAAAACAAGTTTATTTAAGAAAAAAAAGCAAGATGGAAAGGATGGGATTATTGTGAAGCAGGAAAAATAGCACAAGAGACAGAATTTGGAACCCATTATCTGCCCCATAGCCATCCTTGACTTTTGTTTGGCTTTGGCTGTTTCAATTATACATGAGAAAGATATGAGAGAGAACAAGAAAGAGAGAGGCAGAACAGAAGTGTCCCGCCAGCCACTTGCCTTTTTAGAGGAACAAAATTGCTGCACTGATATATAGGGAACGTGGAGAGCAAAAGTATTGTTTTATACATTTCAGAACTCTCTTCTACTGCTCACATTTTTCATTCAGTTAAATTGAAACCAGCAATATTATACAGAAGTGACAATGTTATTTGCTCTTCTTTATCTTTTCTAGGATATCTTGGTGAAATATTTACAGTTGCCTTTTCTCTGTGGATATAAGGAGGCTATTCCCAAGTCTTTAACCCATAAAAAGATTCTCATTAGTAGAGAAAGAAGCCTCTGTCAAATATTTGAACAGTATTTGCTCACAGCACTGAGGTCTCCTCTTAGGTCACCAGCAAAGGGAATACTTGCTGATAAAACAAATTTATATTCTTTGTCCCAAAGTCCCTCAAAAATCCATCAGAGTTATCTCTGACTATTCTGATTCAGTGGTTGCTTTGAATGTGGCAGATGCAAGGCCTTTTTTATTAGTTAAGATTTGAGGAGTCAGTACTTTTATACACCAGCTGTTTGCTTACCTTGTACCCAGATCACATTGGATCAAATTATAGCTTGGATCAAATTATAGCTTGAAAACAAAAAAAATCATTCCAAGATAAGTCTCAATTGCTATTTCATTGATTGCAATGGGAACACAGACAGCAAAACAAACACAACATTTTCCTATGCTATGCATAGCTAAATATATATTCATATTTGGGTGGAGTTACACTTAAAAATGTACTGTTCTGATTTACACACAAATTCAACTTAAGAACTAACCTACAGAACTTATTTATTTGTAACTTGAGGATGGCCTGTAATTGACCCAATTAACTCTATTTTGACAATCCCTGATATTTCACCGCAGCCTGTATTTGCTGAGCTCTGCGATTTGTACTAGGCTAGAAGTGCTGTAAATACAATGCCATATGTCTATTGCCATTCCATATGACTTTGTGGTGACAGTTATGAGAACATTCTCATAAGCAGCAAACAAGCTCTTTCTACAATCTGTAGTGGGCTGGCCACATAGACCTTGGATAAGAATGATCACGAATACACAAAATATTGCTCATTTGCACATTGTCATTATTTACATAACTCTGAAGTTTTATAAAAATCCTCATGCTTGAAGTAAACTCTATCAAAATGCTGTTAGTAAATTGGATTCAAAGATGTTCTGGGCTTGGCCAAAGTTTGGCACTTTTTTGTACAAAGTTATTATCTATTGTCTACTTGTGTGATGACTCATGGGCCATGTAGTCCCGTTCCTAGTGCTGTTGTGAATGATGAAGAGGAAAACTTGGGTTTTCCACCATTTCAGCCAGAAAAGGAACTATCCCAGCCAGAAATTGAGCCTTTGCACCTGCAGGAGGCTTGTCTTCCAGAAATCTGCCAAACAAGCCCTGAGTCGAGTTCTCCCCCTTTTTCGCGCCGTAATTATTATCTCCAGCAAAAAGGAGTGCAACAAGCTAATCGCAGGAGTCTGAGAATTGCAGCAAAGCATTCAGATGATTAAGCCTGCTGCCATGAGAAATTTTAGGGAGTCATACATCTGGACACAGAGATTGACTTTCGTTTCTGATTCCCCAGAGAAGTGTTCTCTGGTGGGAAAACGAGGCCTATTTAGGTTCCTTGCTCCCGAAGGAATCTTGCGGAGTCAATTCGTCAGCTACCGGAGCAGCGTGTGTGGACAGCTACTCCTGTTTTCAAGCCTTTGTTCCTGTTCCAAGCCTTCGTTCTCAGCCTTGTTTTCTCCCCGGATCTTGCCTTGTTTTCCGGACCTCGCCAAGTAATTACCACGGATCTTGTTCTTGCTCCTCGTTTCCTTGTTGCCTTGAATCAAGCTTTGTGTGCCAAGAATCAAGTTATTTCCTAGCCTTGCTCAAGTTCATGGACTAAAGGACCTTGTCATCTCCCCTCACTTGCTTGGCAAGTGAGTGTTTCGGTTATTGGATTACAACTTTGGACCTTAATATTTCATATTGGACATTGCTTTTTTGGACTAATTTTGACCTTTCCTGAAAGGTCTACTTCTGGACTATTTCCTATACTTGTTTTTATTAACTTTATATATTTCCTTAATAAAGATATTAGATAGATTCTGGCCTCTGTGTATGGTTATTGGTGCTCTGCAGCCTGGGTCGTGACAGTTTGACTCCGCCACCCTAAGCACCAATTAACCTAGGCCAGAATGTCTACCGGAGCCGGACCGGGGGCCCAACCACTCAGTTACACCATCGACAAGGATGAAGTGGACCGCATCCGTGATAAGCTCAATGCGCAGGAGGGAGAAATAAGGGGATTGAAGGAACGTGGAATCCGTCTCCCGGCCCTGGCGCTGCCAACCAAGTTTACTGGAGAAGCTTCTAAGGTTCATGTTTTCCGTCGCCAATGCCAGGCTTATCTAGAGGCCCGTAATGCCGAGTTTCCCCAAGAAGACATCAAGGTGGCGTGGATCTACAGTCTCCTAGACGGGCCAGCAGCCAACTGGGCGACGGCACTGTTCGACCAAGACTCCCCACATCTAAGATCAGCGCAACAATTCTTGGATCACATTAAGGCGACTTGGGGGATTGAGGACAATTTGGAGGCAGCCGGCCACAAACTCCGGCGCCTCTCCCAAGGGGACAGACCCATGTCCCAGTACATAGCCGAGTTCCGAGTGCTGGCCCATAACACCGGATGGAACGATATAGCCCTCAGAGGACAATTTCGGGAGGGTCTCAACATCGAGATGCTGGAGGAAATCTCCAAGGTGGATCCTCCACACTCTCTTGAAGCACTCATTGATCAATGTTTACGAGCTGAAGTCATGATTGCCAACAGAAGACAATGGATCCGAGGCCAGAGCGGTAGGACCGGAGCGAGACCTCCCGCTCCCACCGGCGTCCAGCCGCACCCAGTGTGGAGACCCCCGCCACCAGCCCCATACCCCAGAGGAAGCGAGGAGGTGCCGATGCAGTTGGGCAATGTGCGTCCCAGATTAGATGCCGCCGAGAAGGCCCGTCGCCAACGCCTAAATCTCTGTTGGTACTGCGGAAACGGGGGCCACTTTGCCAGAGAGTGTCCAGCCAAAGGGAAGCCCGCCGCTCGTCTGGCGGCGGCGTCCTCCACGGAGACGAAGACGTCTGAGGCGGCTGGCGCACAGCCGGCGGGGGAAGCCAGCGACCGGGCGTAGAGAGGCTCGCCAACCCGGTCAAAAAACCCACTCAAGAGCCGCCAACCGGGGTCCTATTTCTTCTAGTGGTCACCTTGTGGTCAGTAAAAAAAGGACCCGTCATGGTCCATGCCATGATAGACTCAGGAGCCACAAACAACTTCATTGACAGAGAGTATGCCGACTCTCTGGGATTACAATATCACGACTTCAAGAACGCCCGTGTGGTGCAAGCCATCGATGGCCGCCCCCTCAAGACAGGTCCAGTAAGCCAGTGGTCGGAACCCACCAGAATGTGGATAAGGGAACACATGGAAGAGATTTCTTTCTTTGTTACCGAGGTTCCCCACTTCCCTGTGATTTTGGGAATTCCATGGCTGACACTCCACGACCCAAGCATCTCCTGGTCCAACAGAGAACTGCAGTTTGCTTCAAAATATTGCCAAAACCATTGCCTTGTAGCCAAGGTATGCCATGCCACAGACGCTGAACCCATCATCACCTTGCCCAAGAAGTACTCAGAATATTGGGATGTATTCAATGAAAAAGAAGCCGAGAGACTACCCCCACATAGACCTTATGACTGTGCCATTGACTTGGTGGAGGGGGCCCCGATTCCGCGAGGACACCTCTACTCTCTGACTGAACCAGAGCAAGAAGCTCTCAGGGAGTTCTTAGAGACAAACCTACGCAAGGGGTTTATCAGACCCTCTCAATCCCCAGCCGCTTCCCCAGTGATGTTTGTGAAAAAGAAGTCAGGGGACCTACGCTTGGTGGTGGACTATAGAGCATTGAACAATATCACTAAACGAAACCGGTATCCCCTGCCTTTGATCTCAGACCTCTTAGACCGGCTTCGAGGGGCTAAAGTTTACACCAAACTGGATCTTCGAGGAGCTTATAATCTAGTTCGCATCAGGGAAGGGGACGAGTGGAAGACTGCCTTCCAGACAAAATTCGGTTTATTCGAAACCCTGGTTATGAATTTCGGTTTATGTGGAGCTCCCGCAACGTTCCAGCATTTTGTCAACGATATCTTTCAGGATTATCTAGATCGGTTCCTGATTATCTACCTGGACGATTTTTTGGTGTTTTCTAGATCACAATCAGAACATGAGAATCACGTCAGAATGGTGTTACAACGATTGCGGGACCACGGACTTTATGCCAAGTTGGAAAAATGCGCTTTTGATCTACAAGAGGTAGATTTCCTGGGATATCGTGTCTCGCCACTAGGGCTCACCATGGACCCGGCAAAGGTCACAGCAGTATTGGAATGGCGGGCGCCAACCAACAAGAAAGAGGTGCAACAATTCTTGGGGTTCGCGAACTACTACCGCAAGTTCATTCCAGACTTTGCCCGCTGGTCTGACCCAATCACCAGCTGCATCCGTGGGAAACAGCCTTTCCGCTGGACAGATCAAGCAGAGAAAGGTTTCCAGCAACTAAAGAAATTATTCACGTCCCAGCCAATCCTTCAGCATCCAGATCCTGAAACCCCTTTTGTCGTGCAGGCGGACGCCTCCGATGTGGCGATTGGGGCTGTACTCCTACAACCAGTGGGAGATCATCTCCATCCTTGTGCCTTTTATTCCCGTCAATTGACTGCACCAGAGAGAAATTACACTATTTGGGAAAAAGAACTTTTGGCCATAAAGGCAGCCTTTGAAACTTGGAGACATTGGTTAGAAAGGGCCAAATATCCCATTGAAGTCCATACTGATCATCGGAATCTAGAGCATCTAAGAACTGCCCGCAAGCTAAATCAGAGGCAACAACGCTGGGCTTTATTCTTTGAACGTTTTAACTTCCAAATTCATTATGTAACCCCAGCCCAGACCAAGCAAGCAGATGCCCTGTCACGGAAACCGGAATACGCTGCAGGGCGCAAGGAGACCTTTGAATCCCAGCTGCTACAACCCGAGAACTTTGCCACGCTCACAGTGGGAAACACCAAATCCACTCCCATTGAATCAACTCCCTCTACTCCAGGCCCCCTTTGTGCTCAGGAAATCAGGGCTAGTCAGCAAGCAGATGCTTGGGCACAAGACCAACTTCGCCAAGGGCTACGTTTTCCCTTTTCGCTCAAGGATGGGCTACTTTGCTATAGAAATCATGTTTACATCCCCCCAGGACCGGGCAGGGAAAAAGCACTTCGTCTGTGTCATGACTGCAAGCCAGCAGGGCATTTCGGACTATTCAAAACCATGCATTTGATCCTAAGAGACTTCTGGTGGCCCAAGATCCGCAAGGATGTGGAGAAATATGTCAACACCTGTCCAGTATGCCAGCGCTCCAAGACAAGAAGGGAAAGACCCTCAGGGCTTCTGCATCCCCTCCCTACCCCATCCCACCCATGGGAAATAATCTCTGCGGATTTTATCACTGATCTACCACCTTCCTGCGGATTCACCACGATCCTAGTGGTGGTGGACCTTTTTACCAAGTTAGCCCATTTCATTCCCTGTGATGGCCTTCCCACGGCCAAAGAGACTGCAGATCTATTCCTTCAACATGTTTTCAGATTACATGGATTGCCCAAGAGTTTGGTCACAGACCGTGGGTCCCAATTCACCTCTCGGTTCTGGAAAGCACTACAAAAACTATTGGGCATAGACTCTCGTTTATCTTCGGCTCACCATCCCCAAACGGATGGGCAAACTGAGCGCACCAATGCCACTTTGGAACAATACCTTCGCTGTTATGTGAACTACCAGCAGGACAATTGGGTTTCCCTGTTACCGCTGTCAGAGTTTGCCTACAACAATGGGGTCCAGGCTTCAACTAAAGAAACCCCGTTCTTTGCAAACTACGGCTTCCATCCACGTTTCTTTCCTCCTGTCATTGAAACCTCAGAAGTTCCCGCAGCAGAGGACTGGCTGCAGGAACTCACAGCGGTGCAACAACTTTTGCTCCAGCAACTGGACCAAGCCAAGGAGGACTATAAACGCCACGCTGACAAACATCGCCAGCCGGGCCCCGAAATCAAGGTAGGAGACCGGGTTCTTCTGTCCACTCGCTTTTTGCCCTCCCATCGCCCTTGCCGGAAATTAGATGCCCGTTTCATTGGGCCCTACCCAGTGGTGGCGCAACTTAACCCCGTGACTTTCAAACTCCAACTTCCGCGCTCTATGCGCATTCATCCAGTGTTTCATCGCTCGCTGCTCCTTCCGGTGGAAGGTGTGCGCCCTGATGCAGACCGGCCGGCCCCCACTCCTGTTTTGGTGGATGGGGAGGAGGAATTCGAGGTTCAGGACATTTTGGATTCTCGCTTTCACCGCCGCCGCCTACAATATCTCATTGACTGGGTGGGTTTTGGCCCCGAGGAACGTTCTTGGGAAGACGCTTCCACAGTCCATGCCCCCGATTTAACCCGCCGCTTCCATCTGACCTATCCCGCCAAGCCGCGGCCTCGCGCCTCGGGGAGAGAGTCCCAGTTTGAGAGGGGGCTTGAGGAGGGGGATAGTGTGATGACTCATGGGCCATGTAGTCCCGTTCCTAGTGCTGTTGTGAATGATGAAGAGGAAAACTTGGGTTTTCCACCATTTCAGCCAGAAAAGGAACTATCCCAGCCAGAAATTGAGCCTTTGCACCTGCAGGAGGCTTGTCTTCCAGAAATCTGCCAAACAAGCCCTGAGTCGAGTTCTCCCCCTTTTTCGCGCTGTAATTATTATCTCCAGCAAAAAGGAGTGCAACAAGCTAATCGCAGGAGTCTGAGAATTGCAGCAAAGCATTCAGATGATTAAGCCTGCTGCCATGAGAAATTTTAGGGAGTCATACATCTGGACACAGAGATTGACTTTCGTTTCTGATTCCCCAGAGAAGTGTTCTCTGGTGGGAAAACGAGGCCTATTTAGGTTCCTTGCTCCCGAAGGAATCTTGCGGAGTCAATTCGTCAGCTACCGGAGCAGCGTGTGTGGACAGCTACTCCTGTTTTCAAGCCTTTGTTCCTGTTCCAAGCCTTCGTTCTCAGCCTTGTTTTCTCCCCGGATCTTGCCTTGTTTTCCGGACCTCGCCAAGTAATTACCACGGATCTTGTTCTTGCTCCTCGTTTCCTTGTTGCCTTGAATCAAGCTTTGTGTGCCAAGAATCAAGTTATTTCCTAGCCTTGCTCAAGTTCATGGACTAAAGGACCTTGTCATCTCCCCTCACTTGCTTGGCAAGTGAGTGTTTCGGTTATTGGATTACAACTTTGGACCTTAATATTTCATATTGGACATTGCTTTTTTGGACTAATTTTGACCTTTCCTGAAAGGTCTACTTCTGGACTATTTCCTATACTTGTTTTTATTAACTTTATATATTTCCTTAATAAAGATATTAGATAGATTCTGGCCTCTGTGTATGGTTATTGGTGCTCTGCAGCCTGGGTCGTGACAACTTGCTTTTCTGCTCAGTTTCAGAGCTCCTAGTTTTGTGTTCTGCCTAGGGGAATACTAAATGGTTGATATTTCAGTCTACTTCTACGAATTTTGATCTCGTTTTGGCGTTAAGCCACCTCTTCTGGATGACAGCGAATGGCAAAAGATTGTTGGAAGACAGGCCTGTGTACCTTGCAGCCTGCTCTATGCCAGCTAAAATAGCTTATAGTCTTCAGGTATGGTGGATGATACTGTCCCATGGCAAGTATCAGTGTGTTAATTTGCTTAGCTGCCATCTTGTCATTCAGCTCAGACAGTTAAAAGGCCTTAGGTCAGCTCTGAGATAGGGGTATCTACTTTTGACTGAGAACATTTCATATATACCATGCTTCTCCTTTTTGCCTTCTTGGGTAACCTTCTTTTACGGCTTTTAGATCACAAATCATTCTGATGGAATGAGGTCAATATGGATGTTCTATGTTCCCCATATGGGATTTTAATGAGAAATAAATTCAGAGTAAATGCCAAATCCGAGTGAGACACATTCTCTTCCTTTTATTTTTAAATTTGAAGATATTTCTTTCTCAGAATTATGTATCCTTGCAGATGGGGAAAGACAGATGAAGTTATCCTAGCTGTACCTTTTCAGAAGAAAAGTACACGATGTGTGGTGAATCCCATTCTTAATGCAATGAGGTCCCTAGAGAGATAGCAAGGTGAATCTGTTGCCCTGAGTGCCCCTCCCTTGCGGTGACACTTCCCCCATCACATCTAGGAAGCGTCGCCCTCACTGTGAGGATCCGTGCTAGCTCCATTGGAGTCAGCACTTACCAGCTGTTAGGAATTGTGGGAGCTGAAGTCCAAAACATCTGGAGCACAATTTGAGAACCACTGTCCTACACACTAACTACTCTTTCTGACCTGTTTTCTCTCCTTGATGTTCTCCACCATCCTGACCATTTGCTTTGTTGATGGGGGCAGATGAGAGTTACAGTGAAAATCATAATGAACAAGACTTCTGGGCACACTTACCTAGCAGTAAGTTCCACTGAACCTAATAATACATACTTATTAATAGATAAGCATATGAATAGATAGGTCTTATTGAAGTACCTTGCCTATTTTTTCTTTTTTATGTAGGAGGCAGGTTAATGGTTTTAATGTTAGATTACACCTTTGGAGACCAGGGTTTGAATCCCCTCTTGGCCATGAAATCCACTTGAGTAAGTCATACTATTTTGGCATCAGAAAAAGTCAATGGTAAACTTCTTCTGAATAGATATTGACAAGAAAATTATGTGACAGGGTCATCTTTAGATCACTTTGGCTTACAGCAACAAAGCAAATCTCTCTCTTGTAATGTATAGTTTGCTGCAGCGTAGGAGGAGAACACTGAGATAGGAAGAATAAAGTATCTATGTCTGTGTCTGGGAAATAGTTCTGTGCCATTCTCCTGCATCTGCAACTGTACTCTCAGGTCAGGATCCAGTACAAAACAGGCACCAAAGCCTTAAATCAATGCAGTAGTAAAATAACTCCCCACTGATCAGTCAAAATTGCCATCTCTCTGCTTGTGGAACTTCAGCTATAGAGACTCTTCAGTTATGGTCCACCAATAATACCAAATTTGAAAAACAATATTAAATGCCCCCTTTCTAAGCAGTTTTGATTAGGTTTATGAGTTGTGTGGGCATTTGTATTAGGGGCTTCTTGTTTATTTGTTCAGTTGCT
The DNA here is from genome assembly GCF_035594765.1 of Anolis carolinensis. Lineage (NCBI taxonomy): Eukaryota > Metazoa > Chordata > Lepidosauria > Squamata > Anolidae > Anolis > Anolis carolinensis. Next base: position 147,574,782 of record NC_085845.1, read on the forward strand.
TCCAACTCTTTGTGACCTCATGGACCAGTTCATGCCACCCCTAGCTCCTTTAAGGTCAAGTCAGTCACTTCAAGGATACCATCTATCCATCTTGTCCTTAGTCGACCCCTCTTCCTAACTATTTTTATTAGTTAAATTGCATTTTGCTCAGCACTGACTAGTTTGTTTTCCAGACTGCCTGCTAAGCCCACCTTTATCAGGGGCTTTCAAATACTTTATTCTGTATCATCTCCTCCAATAACTCTTCTGGAGGATGACTTGGTACTAGAAGGGTTGCTATGGATGAAACATTTAAAATGTACCCAATTTTAGAAAAAATACTAAAAATAAGATGGTTTGGTTGTTTTATTCACCGGCATACCTAGCAATTTAGCTCCTGTCAGGTGTTAAAATAATTACATGCTGTATTGCTGCCTTAGATGACATTAGCGTAATAGTTTGCATACCTTCTGCCAGAAAGAGGTTGCATCCTCATCAGAGATTCATCAGAAACAAGCAACTTTAGTGACAGCTTCAGTAAGTGTTCCATAGGGAAACTTGTTTAAGGACTGCATGTCATTTCAGGGAATTCCTGTGCCATTCTATTACATAAGGTAAAGGTAAAGGTTTCCCCTGACGTTAAATCCAGTCATGTCTGACTCTGGGGGTTGGTGCTCATCTCCATTTCTAAGCCGAAGAGCCGACATTGTCCGTAGACACCTCCAAGGTCATGTGGCCGGCATGACTGCATGGAGCGCCGTTACCTTCCCACCGGAGCGGTACCTATTGATCTACTCACATTGTCATGTTTTCAAACTGCTAGGTTGGCAGAAGCTGGAGCAACAGCGGGCGCTCACTCTGCTCCCGGGGTTTGAACCTGGGACCTTTCGTTCTGCAAGTTCAGCAGCTCAGTGCTTTAACACACTTCACCACCGGGGCCCTATTCTATTACATACCTTAGCAAATTAATCTACAGTATATTAAGTGTGTAATGTCCTGTAGAAGTGGTATCAGAGCGTGTGAACACTTTACCTTTTAGTAAGAAAGTGTGAAATGTGACAAAAATGGGTTGTGTTGCAGATGAATGGAGTCAAAGACATCGTTGCTTTCAAGGGTTTGAAATATATGAAGTGATCAGACCACAGTGTGAACTTATTGGTTACACTCTAGCCTTTGGAGTTAAGCTAGGAGGCATTTCAGTACAAGCAATATAGGGATACCTCAGTAAAGGAAGTCTATGACATACATTATCTTTTAAAAATTTTTCACTTTCACTTCTTGTCTTTTGCCATTTTTTGCCATTATCATTATTGGGAATATGATTAAGGAAGAATGGACTTCTCATATTGTGTTGAAACACCAATCTTGTAGTAGATAGTGCAAACGTCCTGCCACATTTGCTTGTCTCAATGTGCTCTGTGACCAGGAGAGCAGTGCAGAGATCATTTCCCAGCCCCCTGCTCTGAAACACCTCAGTGCCCCTTGTTTATAGCACTGCCAGGGCTGACCCTGCTTAGCTTGCAAGGTCAGATAGGATCTGGTACATTCAGAGTATATAGGCAGAGTGGCAGCACACACCTATTTGATTGTAAATCCAGTTGAATTTCAGAAAATTGACTTCCACAAAAGACGCATATACAAAAGACTATATTGTGAGAAACTTAAACGATTTTCTACAAAAGGGGTCTAGTAGCGATTACATCTGTTGGAAATGGTTTCAGCTATACTGGGCAATCTCTGTGAGATATATTTTGTAGAAAATGGTTTGATGCACTGTTAAAACTGCTTTTAATTCAGTGCTAGTTTTAATATGATAGCTTATTTAATTGGTTTTAATATACTTTTCCTCTATTGTGTTCTATTATCTTTTAGACCATTTCATAAGCTGCATGAGGTGCTGCATTGACAAAAGTATGAGCTATTGAATCAACCAATCAATAGAAATACATTTAATACTGAATAAAGTTTGGATTTTCCCCCCTGCTGCATATATACTTAGGCATGTGTTTGTGAATGACCCATTTATCAGGTGCAGAAATGAAAAATAACCCCCTTACTTCACCACATGTTAATTGTTATACACAGCTGATTATTTTCTCATTAGTTTAATTACATCACTTTATGGTTAGTTAAGTTTCAACAGTTTGGTAAAGGCAGACAATGAGATGCCAAAACAAACTTGTCAGCTTCAAACAGCTTCAGACTAATATGCAGATAGCAAACAAGGTAACTAGGAAAGTCTTGATTCCAGGAGACTGGAATAAACAATTTCACAGAAAGCAAGATTGAAATTGTCTGAAACATCAGTTTTATAATAAACGCCTCCTAATTAAGTGAGCTATGCAATACTCACAAATCAAAACCCTATTACCTTCATGGCTATGGTTCTGGCTAAAAGAAAAACTGTATCCTCCTACATGAGCTTGTCTCAGCTCTCAGATCTTTGTAGGAAGTGTTTCTCATAGTCCCAATACCCTTATGGTGATTTTTGTTTGAGGAAGTCTTATTTTTTGTTGTTGTTATGAGTCTTTAAGTTGACTCCAATTCATGATGACCCTGTCATAGAATTTATTGGTCAGATTTATTCAAAAGAGGTTTGCCATTGCCCTTCTCCCAGTCTGAGTGAGTATGACTTGCCCACAGTCACCTGGTGTGTTGGGAGCCATAGTGGCACAAAGGATTAAACCCTTGTACTGACTGAACTGCTGACGTGAAGGTTGGGTTGCTGACCTGAAGGTTGCCGGTTCGAATCTACGAGATGGGGTAAGCTCCCATCTGTCAGCTCAAGCTTGCGGAGACATGAGAGAATCCTCCCAGCTAACTCATCCAGGTGTCCCCTGGGCAATGTCTCTGAAGATGGCCAATTCTCTCACATCAGAAGTGACTTGCAGTATGTTCTCAAGTCACTTCTGACACGATAAAAAAAAACCCTGGTGTATTTCTTTGGTGGAGCAGGGATTTAGAATTTGGTATTTAGGAATCCTAATCCAACACACATGCCATTATATTATGCTGGCTTTTTGGTTATAATCTATAGACAATTTGATAGAATTCTAGAAGTAAGTTTCTGTATTTTTTGACCTACACATGTTTTTATTTACATGTTCTTTCTCTTTCTCTTGTAAGTTACCTTTGCTCCCATTTTAAAGAAAAAGGTGGGGTATAAATAAACCAAAATAACACTGTAAGCTTGAAACCTCTACCTCAAAAAATCAGTTACTGAACTGCCACAGTATGGATTACTTAAAATAAAAACCTGTATATTCTGGACATGGTCATTTGACAGTAAGGAGGCATAAGCATACCATCCTTTGACCCTCAAGACAGTTGCATCACACATTCATTGTCTCCACTGTTTCCTTCTCTGATGCCCGAGGAAGGAACATAGATTTTGGTCTGGTGAGGGGAGATAGGTGCTGCCTAGTTCTGTGGGAAAAATAGTCACAATAAGTATCAAGAAGGCACAATCACACCTTTGGAAATATTAAAAAATCATAATCAAGAAGGGGAATCCATAGTACATGGAGCAAAGTCTTGTCTGGTAAAATAAGTCTGTCTAGGATTTGTTTCATACTACATATTATAGTTCTTTGAATCCATTTTAACTATGCATGCTGCCTCGTGCAGGATTTGTACTTTGGCAAGATGTTCTATGTTCCCAAAACTATAAATCCTAGGATTCCATAGTGTGAATCCATGACAATTAAAGAGGTATCAAACTGCTGTAATTGTGTAGTCTGGGGAAGTATAGAACTGATGCAGTTTGTCACCACTTTAACTGCTGTGACTCAGTACTATGAAAAACTAAAATTAGTAAATGGGTGACATACCAGCATTCTTTGATAGAAAGAGCTAAAGAAATTGTAAAAGTACAAATCCCAACATTGAGCCATGGCAGTTAAAGTGGTGTCAAACTTCATTAATTCTTTAATATAGATGTCCTTTGAAGGAACCTTAAACATGGCAAAGTACAGCAGAAAAAGATTGTTCTTGACCATGGGTCATGTAGGGCCTATTTGCCTGGAAGGAATTATGATAGAAGGGATGGTGGTTTCAGAATCGGATTTTTGCCAATTTAAATAGACTGGTACTAACCAGAGCTGACTGTGCAATATTAGGTGCTCTAGGTATTTCAAAGGAAGGAATGGGCAAGTATTCCTTGCCTAAGAAAACCCTATGAAATGCACAGGTTTGCCAAAGACACATAGCTAAGATCTCACAAAGCTTCAGGTCTGCCAGAAGAAAGTGTTATTTCCATGTTCTTTGAGATGGTGGCATGGCAGGTAGGTTTTGGAAACTATGGAGATTGAACTGGAGGGAAGGGCCTTCTCTGTGGTCCCAGATAATCCACTGTTTTATAAATTGTCCACTAACTTGTTTGTATTGTCTGCTCTCCACCCTGAAACATCCAGATACAGGGCTCTGACATTTTCTAGGGAAACTGAGAACCAGGCACCGTCAAGGTAAGAGAGCCTGCCTTACAGAGATGGTGATATGAAGCTCAGGAAGGGAAATAGTGGAGCATTATTTTCCAGCAGAATGGAAGATGGGCTAATAGTGCAAGAATCCTTAGGACAGTATACATTATTTTCATTATGTAGTCCTCTGAAATTCTTCTGTTTCTTCATAGTGAAAGACAGTGTCTCATGACAATGGTCAGTCTTATTCGGGAAGATGTTCTAGAGTAAAGTGGCCCCAATATTTATTTATGCACTCATTTATATATGCACAACATTATTACCCAGATGAAAAAGATAATCAAAAGAGGGTGATAGTGTGTATGTGATGTGAACTTGTACATTTATTTGAAAAAAGAAGAAAAGTGAGAAAAACGATTCACTCCTTTTATGTTGGCACTTACAGTCTGAAATTATTTTTTACTTTCAGTGACTTTACTTGAAATGACTTGTTTTAAAATAGGGTTTGTGATACATGGGATATCACTTTCAAACTATAAAAATATGATTGCTTCTATATATTTATATGTTTTGAGGTTGACAATGTATAGATATTAAACTTGATGCAGACACTTGGGGATACAGAGCTATATGGTGGTTACAAATAAATTATTTAGTTTCCATTAATTTCACCTGGAAATATACAGTAGAGTCTCACTAATCCAAGCCTCATTTATCCAAGCCTTTGGATTATCCAAGCCATTTTTGTAGTCAATGTTTTCAATATATCATGATATTTTGGTGCTAAATTCATAAATACAGTAATTACAACATAACATTACTGTGTATTGAACTACTTTTTCTGTCAAATTTGTTGTATAACATGATGTTTTGGTGCTTAATTTGTAAAATCATAACCTAATTTGATGTTCAATAGGCTTTTCCTTAATCCCTCCTTATTATCCAAGTTATTCGCTTATCCAAGGTACTGCCGGCCCGTTTAGCTTGGATAAGTGAGACTCTACTGTATTAGCCACCTCCCTGAGTAGGTCTGGTGATAGTTCCTCCTATTTCTCCATCCATGTCTCCTTCTCATGAACTTACCTGCCTAGAGTATTATCCCATACATTTCCAGCACATCTTCAAAAAACAAATAAAGCAACTTTCAACTCTTTTCCTCCTGGGCTTTAGTGGTGACTTTTGTTTTTGTTTTGTTTTCAGATTTTATTTATTTATTTATTTACTTATTTTGTGGAGACTTCTCTTAATTTTCTCACTGGCTCATGTTTATCACTGATGACTGAGCTTAGTGACATATACTATTTAATTGATGAGTCTCTACAATAATTTTAATTGGTTTTAAATGTTTATATTGCTTAATATAAGGAGCCCTGGTGGCGAAGTGTGTTAAAGCACTGAGCTGCTGAACTTGCAGAACGAATGGTCCCAGGTTCAAACCCCGGGAGCAGCGGGAGCGGCCGCTGTTAGCTCCAGCTTCTGCCAACCTAGCAGTTCGAAAACATGCCAATGTGAGTCGATCAATAGGTACCGCTCCGGCGGGAAGGTAACAGCGCTCCATGCAGTCATGCCGGCCACATGACCTTGGAGGTGTCTACGGACAACGTCGGCTTTTTGGCTTAGAAATGGAGATGAGCACCAACCCCCAGAGTCAGACATGACTGGACTTGACATCAGGGGAAACCTTTACCTTTACCTATTGCTTAATATTTATTTATATCTGGACGTAATTATGCTTTGTGTGATTTTGTCTTGTATTTTATGTTAAAAATGCTTTGAAGGAGCTGGGGGTGGCCACAGCCAACAGGGAGGTCTGGCGTGGGCTCGTCCATGAGGTCACAAAGAGTTGGAAGCGACTGAACAACAACAAGCTTTAATTTGTATTGTATTATATTAATACAACATTCAATGTGGCACTGAAGTGGCCAAATTGTAAGCCACTTTGAATCCCCTTCGGGGTGAGAAAAGCGGGGTAGAATTATAGTAAACAAACAAACAAACATAAATGGATACAATGCAATCTCCAGTGTCTTTGTACTGATATGTTTTTTTTAAAACAGAAGTAGATTGCTAGACACTTTCACCTGTTGAATAAGAAAGGCCAAGACACTGGAGATTGCTTTGTATCCATTTATCTTTTTAGTTACTAGATGAGGTGGATCCATATTGGTCAGGTGCAGGGGTGGGGTTTTATGTTATTACCACTCAGAGATCATAGAAAGCAGAAACGGTGTGTGCATGGTAAGCACACACCATTTCTATAAGGAAGACGACAAGCTGAAGGAGGATTTGTAACTCCGGAGAAGATCTGAACTACATGTTTATAATCTTCCTAAACAGGAAATTCATCTCCTTCTTTTGTCCAGAAAAAGGGCAGAGTAGTGACTCTGGAAGGACAGAAGGGCACAAATATAACCTTGGGGGAGAGGGGTTGCTCTTTATTCACTACTCCACAGGACATCCCAAATCTCCCTATGATATGCTCGATAATCCCAAATTTCCTGGTACATCTCGGGATGAGAACCAAGGAAGTCTAATGATATTTTCTTAGAAGAAGACACACATAACTATATAATGATCATTTCCATGGATATAACAAAAACAAGTCAGCTGCATAGCAGCAGCAGCTGCCATCACAATGACCATAAAAAGATCATTGGCAGTTATAATTAAAATGTTCATGGAGTGGGGGAGGTAATACTTGTTGTGATAACTAACACAATAAATAGTCTTTAATCACTCTTATACATTGACATGTTTCTGCCATGCAAATTATATTTTCAAATGAGTGTGTGGGAAAGAGATAAATCTCTACCAGACACTCAGGGTTAAATATATATCTCTACCAAAGAAAGAAAAAGAGAAAAAGAGAAGGGACGGTAAAGGATTTAAACTTTTAGTCTTAATCCAATAATCCATTGAATTCTGTCTTTTTCACTGATAGCCGTAATGAAGTTTTAGTAGCAAGGGATTCTTCTGGTTGTTGTCCATATGCAGAGAGAAAGATTAAAACCCAATTTTAGTATGGGACTCCTGGGCCTTGGGTCCTTGAAAAGATGAACAATGACCCGAAAACATATTTTACAATTTTAGCCACTAGCACTCTAACACTGCATCTGTACAACTGAACAAGAAGTCCAGTTGCCCAAAACACAATGCTGTTTTGTAGTAAAGTAAATTGAGATTCTTTGACATAATTCTGTGATTCTATAATTGGTTTAGTGGTGGATGCAGAGATGGAACAAAATAGCAGGGTGTTGCAAAAAATCATTTCATTTTTCTAACAGTTCCATGCATTTCGGCATCTAATATTTAATGACTTTCTTCAGGAACTGATGGAAAGTAAAAGAAATAAAGAGGAACAATACATAAAAAACAAGAAAAGACTTTATGGCTGAGAATACAAAAAGCCCCTCCATGAACTGCAAAACATATAAAATATTGGTGCAATACACGGTTTCTGTATGTAATAATAGGGGCTACATTAGAAGATCATCAGCCTCCTCTCACCCCATGTTTTACGTTTATCTCGAGGATCCAATGTCGTAATTTTTTGTTTTGAAAAATCTTTGTATGCATTTTTGTGAGAAAAAGGAATATATAAATAAAACAAATATACAGTAAATTACAGCTGTGTGATGCATACATAAATCAAAATATATTCATTGGGTAAGAAAATCCCATGATGTTCATAGGGTCACTATAAGTCAACAGGTGGCTTAAATGCACACAAACATGTGCAAATGCTATTTATACAGAAGTTTATTTTCAAGATGTCTGTTTTAAAGGAAGAAATGTCCTTTGAGGAGATTACAGTACTTTATACTGGAAAAGTCTTTCTGGAAAAGTACAGGGGAGCAGAAATGTATTGAGGTGCTTTTAGAAGTATTTATTCTCATACTAAAAGCTCTGACAGTTTCTCCCTAGTGAAGAAATGGATTGTTTATTTCAAATAACCTGAGTTAAAAAATTGAGTAGCATGAAAGTATTTGGCAGAAAAATAAGTGCACATAATTTTAGGATCTACATTTGTTTCCCAGTCAGACAAAAATGGGGATGCTCGCTTATAATTTATTTATTTATTTACTTTATTTATACTCCGTTCTTCTCACTCTGAGGGGGACTCAGAGCGGCTATTGCGCTACTTGACAGATTACTATTATTTTTTTGTTTCTTTTTTATGTTAATTATTTTTATTGTTATTATTATTTGAGAAAAAGTTACAATTATATAAACATATTCCATACATTTCCCCCTCTTTTATTTACATTCACCCCTGTGCTCCCCTTTTATTATTTCTACACTTCTACACTGCCATATAATCCAAAATATTCTAAAAATGATTGAAAAAATGATGTTTTATTTTGAGTGTCTGGAAACCCTGATGAGAAAAATCATGGACTGACAAAGATCTTTGAAGATTCTGCACAAAACTCCTATGTCTCTTCTGTGCAGAAAAAACATTTTCTCTGCAGAAAAAATATTCCTGTACGTAATTTTCATTATAGAAAATGTTGTTTTCTGCGCAAAAAAAACATGTGAATTATGTGTAGAATAAGTTCCAATATGTCAATAAACATTTAAACTGTATAGTTTTCAAAGTTTTTCTTTCAGTAGAAAGAAAATTGCTAAAATTGCAAATACAGTAGAGTCTCACTTATCCAACATAAACGGGCCGGCAGAATGTTGGATAAGCGAATATGTTGGATAATAAGGAGGGATTAAGGAAAAGCCTATTAAACATCAAATTAGATTATGATCTTACAAATTAAGCATCAAAACATCATGTTAGACAACAAATGTGACAGAAAAAGTAGTTCATTGCACAGTAATGTTATGTTGTAATTACTGTATTTATGAATTTAGCACCAAAATATCATGATATATTGAAAACACGGACTACAAAAATGCGTTGGATAATCCAGAACGTTGGATAAGCGAGTGTTGGATAAGTGAGACTCTACTGTACCAGTAATTTATCTCCCTAACCTAGAAACACTAAGAACTGAACATGATTTATTTTTTGGTGGGCTTCCAGGTGGGATGGAATCTTGATTATACAGAGTGATAGCTCCTGTATTAGGCTTGCTCTTTTCCCATTCTGGGAGAAAGTCAGGGTATATAATAAGTATAAAATAAGTGAAGGTATTAAGGTATTAAATAAGGTATTAAATAAGTGAATAAATAAATATTCCTACAGACATCTCAGCTTAACCTATCATGCATTGGGGAACATAACTGTTGGGGTCAAAGTAGTTGTTTGGCTCCCTTGCTTGTTCAATGCATGGAGTATGGACAGGAAAAGAGCTTAGCTTTTTGGGAAGGCAGTGGAGTAGAAAGGGTGATGTGACCCTTCCAACCCCTGGCAGTTATCTATGATGTTAGTGGTGTGTGCCTTCCAGTCATTTCTGACTTATGATGACCTTAATTTATTTTTATTTATTTACAGCATTTATATTCTGCCCTTCTCACCCCGAAGGGGACTCAGGGCGGATCACATTACACATGTAGGCAAACATTCAATGCCTTTTAACATAGAACAAAGACAAGACAAACATAGGCTCCGAGCAGGCCTCGAACTCATGACCTCCTGGTCAGAGTGATTCATTGCAGTTAATTGCAGCTGGCTTGCTCTCCCACCTGCGCCACAGCCCGGGCCCTTAAGGCAGAACTATCATGGAATTTTCCTATGCTGAGAGTGTCTTACTCCAGTGGGTTTCTGGGGCCAAGTAGGGCATTGAACCCTGGTCTCCAGAGCTTTAGTCCAGTGCTCAAAGTCTTACAACACATATTCACCCTGAAAAAAACAGGTGTAGTTTACACTTTAGAAACATTTTGAATGAAAACTTCAAGAATTCTTCAAGCAGCATGGCTACAGGCCATAATTTCCAGGAGTGTTTGGGAGCTGTACTAAAAAAAAAGTTATATTCCAAACTCTGACTTAATTTACACAAATATACAACTAATTCATCTATAGAACATAAAGAAGCTATCTATTGAACTGCCATATATCTTTGCTTATATATCATGATGTGTCACTAAGGAAGTTGCAGGCTCAAGTTAACATCTCAGAGTGAAATATCTCTGCTATCCCACATTTCTGGAATGAAGGAAAGGGTCACAGCACAGCAGGAGATCACATACTTAGCATGCAGATTCAACCCCTAGTATCAAATTTAGAAAGGATGATACTGATATAAATTGGGTCTGCTTGACACTTGGAAAACTGTCATCAGCAATTGAATTAGACAATATTTAGTTCCTATATGATTACTTATATACAAAGTAAGCATTCATGTGCATGCAAAATTGACTGAGCAGCCAGCTTCTATCCTATGGCAGCTATACATGTGTGCTCTGACTTGGATTGATGCATGCTTTCCTATTTGGCGAAGCAGCATGACTTACCTCAGGGCCAGCTCTACCATTTGGCAGATTTGCAATGTTAGGAAATGACAAGAAAATTTTGCACTTAATTTTCCTGAAATAGGGAGAGGTACTTGTGGGAATTTGCTTCTTACATGGCAAAATAACATGGCAAGCTTCATGTACTATGCATACTATGCACTCATGTGGCAAGGTTAGAAATGGGAACGCCTAGAATAAAATCTGGAAACACTGTTGAAAAAAACATTTTTTCTGTTCCCCCCTCATTTTTCTGGGTTTCTCCCCATTTAGTCATCCCCCCCCCCGCTTTTTCCCAATTTCCCAATTCTCCTCCCCCAATTATTCTGTTTTCCCTCAGTTTTCTGGTTTCTTTCTCAGTTTTCCTATCTCCCTTTCACATTTTTTTCCTTCCCTCCCTCCAATTTTTCTGGTTCTTTTCCAGGACTTCCCATCTCTAGTGAGGGTAAGGTACTATTTGCTGTTCACTTGCAGGAAATAAAGAACATCTAGATTAACTTCAAAATTAGTATTATTCTATAGCAGTCTATACCAAGCTCAGCACAGCCCACCAGATACATATATACCCAGGGCCATAGCAAGAATTTGTCTCAGAGTAACACTAATGATGGCGACAGGACTAGGTATCATGTTTTAAAATTTAAAAGTTTTAAAGTTTTATGATATTTATATGTTTTATCTGTTTTACTGTTTTATATTGTGCTGTTTATATATTACTAGCTGTGCCCGGCCACGCGTTCCTGTGGCGAAGTATGGTGGTATGGGAAATAAAGTACTGAGGAATTGGTGGTAGTTAAGATAAAGGGTAAAGGTTTTCCCCTGACATTAAGTCCAGTCATGACTGACTCTGGGGGTTGGTGCTCATCTCCATTTCTAAGCCGAAGAGCTGGCGTTGTCCATAGACTTCTCCAAGATCATGTGGGATGACTGCATGGAACGCCGTTACCTTCTTGCTGAAGCGGTACCTATTGATGCACTCACATTTGCAAGTTTTCGAACTTCTGGGTTGGTAGAAGCTGAGGCTGACAGTGGGGGCTCTCTCCGCTTCGCAGCCTTTCGGTCCAGAAGTTCAGCAGCTCAGCGCTTTAACACGCTGCGCCATCAGGTTCTGAATATACAATATTTCAGATTTTTTTTGTCTGTTGGAGGCAAGTATGAATGCTGCAATTAGGGGAAATGATTAGCATTAATGGCCTTGCAGCTTTAAAGCCTGGCTGTTTCTTCCCTGAGTGAATTTTTCGTTGGGAGGTGTTAGCTGGCCCTGATTGTTTCCTGTCTGGAATTCCCTTGTGTTCAGAGTGGTGTTTTTTGCGATATTTTATGTGCTTCTACTCTCTGTGGCCCTGAAAAAACAGAGGATTTGCCAGACTTTGATGATGGGAATGCTTTGTTGGGAGGTGTTAGCTGGCCCTGATTGTTTCCTGTGTGGAATTCCCCTGTTTTCAGAGTGTTGTTCTTTATTTAGTGTTCTGATTTTAGAGATTGTATTGTTCTGTTTTATTATACCACAGTAATTTTTATATATTCTGATTTTAGTGTTTTTGAATACTTGGAGCCAGATTGTATTCATTTTCACGGTTCACCGCAACACAATAATAATAATAACAATAATAATGATGATAGTAATAATAATGACTTTGGTAATACACACTGCTTCACTCCCTTCTCAGCACCTGCGGGGGGGGGGGTATGATAGTAATAATAATGACTTTGATAATACACACTGCTTCACTTCCTTCTCAACTTCCTTTCTGGAAGAATCCTTTCTTGGGAGGTGTTAGCTGGCCCTGATTGTTTCCTTTGGGGAATTTCCAATTTCCCTGTTTTCAGAGTGTTGCTCTTTATTTACTGTCCTGATTTTAGAGATTATATTGTTCAGTATTATTCTATCACAGTAATTATTTCATATTAAAGTAGAATCTCACTTATCCAACATTTGCTTATCCAGTGTTCTGGATTATCCAACGCAGTCTGCCTTTTAGTAGTCAATGTTTTTGTAGTAAGTGTTTTAAATTCATTGTGATATTTTGGTGGTAAATTTGTAAATACAGTAATTACTACATAGCATTACTGCGCATGGAACTACTTTTTCTGTCAAATTTGTTGTATAACATGATGTTTTGGTGCTTAATTTGTATAATGATGACCTAATTTGATGTTTAATCGGCTTTTCCTGAATCCCTTCTTACTATCCAACATATTCACTTATCCAACGTTCTGCCGGCCTGTTTATGTTGGATAAGTGAGACTCTACTGTATAATGATAATCTTATATTATCTGCTTAGAACTGGATTATATGAGGCTCCTTCTTCACAGCTATATAAAATGCACACTGAAGTGGATTATATGGCAGTGTGGAGTCAAGATAATCCAGTGCAAAGCAGATAATATAAGATTATAAATGGGTTATATAGCTGTGTGGAAGGGCCTTGAGTCTACACTGCCATATAATCCAGTGCAAATTAGATAATCTGTGGAAGAGGCCTAAGTGAGGCCTAACTCTGCCTGTCCCCTGGGCTGAGTGGGTTGCTAGGAGACCAAGTGGGCAGAGCTTAGCCTTCTAACTGGCAGCAATTGGATAAAAACAATTATTCCTCTCCCTCTAATTAGGACTTTATTTTTCTTTTCTTTTTGTTGTATCAGCCTAAAGGCGTGGATGATGCGTTGTGTTGTCATATTTCGAGGTTGGGGGGCCTGTAGTTTTGTTGTTTTGTCCGCTGCCATGATTCCATCACTCTTTTTATATATATAGAAGATTGAATTATGGCATCAAATTGTGCCAAATTACGTAAGCCACTCTGAGTCCCCTTTGGGTTGAAAAGGGTGGGGTATAAATATAGTAAATAAAATAAATAAATAAGAGTCCGTGAACCATGTGTTGCTTTGGATATGGAGGCTGACAGATTGTGTTGGTTAGCTGTCTCTAAGGAAAATGAGATTTCATTGTAATAGTTTCTGTCTTCAAGTCGCATCTACACATCACAATTACCATATAAGTCAAAGGCAGGTTTGGGGTCTAAAATTATGAATTTTGATATACCCATGGATAAGTTGAAAGTCATTCCATGGAGAAGGAAAGTGCAAATTCTGCCTCAAAGGTGCCGCTACTATTGGCCACCACAGCTATATGCTGACTCGGGTATTTAAAAAGGCCACAAGCAATGCCACAACAGAAAAAATAGAGAAACTTCTTTTAGCTTCTTCTAGAATTGATTAAGTTCTTGTCTTTTGTCACTCTACTCAGAGGAGGAGATCATTCCTTTTTTTGGATAAGAATTAAGGTCCAGTTTTCGCATTGACCCATGGATATGTTGATTCAGGTTATGGGAGCTGGTTTTTTGATGAAAATTTCTAGACTTACACATAAGTATATATGGCAAACAATATACTTTTTATTTGAGAACTCTTTGTCCTATAATGCATACAATGTCTCTACAGCAGTGACAGATGGTAGCCTCCTTGTCAGTGGATTGATAAATATGATATGGTTTTAAAGAAAATATCTAAGGTGTTGAAGATATTGTGGAGCTAGCTATGAGCATCTTGGATAATTCAGACTTGGGACCTCTTTATACAGCCCTTTCAGGCCGTGCCATTGCACTGGCAATCACTGACGAAAGGGAAGGCATGTGGGACGGCTTGTGGCACCCCACACACCCTCACTTTTCCCTTCATCACATGGAAGGGACGGGAGAGAGGTCTTTGGCACCTCTTTCCTCCTCTCATCAGATGGCAGAACAGGCGGCAACGCATGTTGCCCAGCCACCCTTTCTGACATCGCATGGCAAAAAGGGGAGGAAAGTGCCAGTAGCTCCATTGGAGCTACCCAAACAACCCTTTCCTCCCCGTAGTAAAGGAGAAGGTGCCTTTTGATGCTTCTCCTCCACTTTGGGAGGAATGTGGGCAGGACCTGCAGTACATTGTGTGATGGCGCATGAAAAGCCCCATTCTTGCCATGATCAAAAGTGGCAAAACCGGGGGGGGGGGGAGGAATTCCCTATGTGATGAGATCTTAAAAGCTGTAGCCAATTCACGAACCCAATGATATGAAAGCCATCAGCAGTGCTGCCCTAGTTCTCCCTCTCCACATTCTTAACATTTTATGCAGTATCCTTTTATACTGTAAAGAACACAAAGTTATTTTCCATGCCTGCTCCTGCCCATGTCCCTTTTGAGAGATGAAATGCTTCAGAGTTACCAATGTGAGCATAGAAATGCCTGTGCTTGTCCCTGAACTTTCCTTAGAGCTTTTGACAGCAATAGCAGCCACAGCAAGTGATGTGGAAGACCAATAAATGTCATGTCAAGAGCAGAACTCCAGCTCAAAGCAGGTCTGAGGGAAAGCTGGCTTCCCTCCTATTCCTGAGGGAAGCTGAGGAACGCCCTTGATTAAAATCTCTTCTTACAAGCGGAATGTTGCGGATATTTATAGAGGGTGGTAAATGACTTACTTAGATTCCTGGCTTGCCATCACATCATTAAAATCTTAAAATAATGTTGCTGGGGTGATCCATGACTATATATATACTGTACAAAATAAAAAGATTCTGGACGGTTAAATGTGTTTTCTTTCTTTTACAGTATGATAATAACTGGAGTATTAAAAATGCATAAAACATTAAATTATGAACATTGCTTGATAGGGATTTAAGAAGTATTCTCTTCTGAGCCATCCTCCCCTCTAAATTAATTGTGTTGCCATTTAAGCAACATGGAAACTCATGTTCTGTGTTTGCCAAATCTTCTTCCCTTCCAGTTCACTTCAATAATTTAGGGAGAAACTGATCTTGTTTCATTAATTGGAATTGTAAAGTTCATGCAGAACCAGATGAGAACCAAGATGGGTTGTAAGTTGGGATGCATGGATGTGGCTGAAATCAAATTATGCTTTTTTATTTGACCATTTGACCATCAAGGAAGGAAATGCACTGCTTTTCAAATACTAAAACACTACCAGAATAAATCCATTCTAAATGTCTGTTTCCTCGGACAAAATGTTTCTGCCTTTTGGATTTTGGTTTTTGGCACAAGCAGTTTGTATCAGATTTCCAATTATAATGCCTCCACATCTCTAATGTTTATCAGTGATATCCAATCAATAGGTTGTGTAACTTAAATCACTTTTTGAGGACTGCAGTCCAAGAATAATAGGCATCCAGAGTGAATAGGAAAAGGTGGTGGAGAAAAGTGGCAAATACTTGCAAGATCATCAAATAAAGTGGTCAAATAATTTATTGTTTTGGTGTTGCCTGTTTGCATTACTAGTAGTCTGAGTAGTGATGGACACTGCTGTTTGTGTAGAATGTGCAAAACTGTTCCATGTAACAGAAGCATCTCATATGTCAATGAGAAGAGGAGAGGAAGAGGAGGAAGACATTTAGAAGCCAACACATACGAGGAGTGGTTTAGGAAGCTGGGTTTGTTTAGCTTGGAGAAGAGAAGGTGAAGAAGTGATATGACAGTTATGTTTAAATATTTGAAAGGATATCATATTGAAAATGGAGCAAGCATGTTTTCTGCTGCTCCAGAGACAAAGGGTGCATCTACACTGTAGAATTAATGCAGTTTCACAGTATGTATGTATGTATGTATGTATGTATGTATTTATTTACAGCATTTATATTCCGCCCTTCTCACCCCAAAGGGGACTCAGGGCGGATCACATTACACATATAGGCAAACATTCAATGCCTTTTAACATAGAACAAAGACAAACAAACATAGGCTCCGAGCGGGGCTCGAACTCATGACCTCCTGGTCAGAGTGATTCATTGCAGTTAATTGCACTGGCTTGCTCTCCCGCCTGTGCCACAGTAATCCCCACTGAGTTCTAATGGCTTTACTTTAAGGAGAATAAATACAATATTTTAGGCATACACTTTTATATATTAATGTTGAGCTTAACATTAACAAACCTAGGTGATTTCAATGCTATGGTACAAGTGGAATTGGTCAATACCACTATTTGGGTTTCTGTTGTTGTTGTTCTTGTTGTTGTTGTTATTATATTTATATCACACCTTTCTCCCTGTGGGGACTCAAGGTGGCTAACATTCCATACTAAACAAGTTTAAAAGGTGCAATACAAAAATTAAAAATAATGAAAGATACTGTTCCACGATATGAGCAGAGGCCACCAGGGGGCATTAGAGAGAGAAGGATTGTCCCATTTATGGGGGGAGTTGAAGGAGAAAACCATTTCCCCCATTTTCGTTCATCATTGCCCCTCCCCTTCCCATAAACTAGGGTTGTTTCCACAACGGGGACATTGGTGGAGGAAATAACAGGAAAACAGGAGGTAACGGTTTTTCCCTTTCAATTCACCCCCTACCCCCATAAATGGAACAATCCTTCTCTCTCTAGCAACCCTTGGTGGCCTCCACCCAGATAATGGAACAGTACCTAATTAAATAACAATGTGGTAAAAACAGAATAAATATATAGTAAATACACTAAACAGGCCTTTAAAACTCTAGGAAATTACATTTTTGTACTAGTCCAGTGGAAACATATATTGCAGTAGCACAGTGGAATTAAACAAAACATTTATAAATATTATTTGGGTGAGGTCTGATATCCATGATTGACTCTATTGTGCTAAATTTTCCACTCTGTCATTACATTTTGTTCCTCGAATATGCCGCTCTTGATTGTCAGTATAATTGTTCACTGTATGGGATGCCTCAGGGCTTTATTTACTCTTTCCTATTTTTCTCTCATTACTGACATAACTGGTATATTTAGAATCATATTAGTGGTTTCCTAAATTTGAATTCTGCCAGCTAGTAAGCAAGCATGAAGAATAGACTTGGTTGGCCCTGGCAACTCAACAAACAACCTGTCTTCCAAACTGGCACCATTCTGTAGACTCCCTCTCCTTTTAAGCAGCCTGTATGTTTAAAAGTGATTATTTAGTTTCTGCATGGCAGCCATGCCAAGCAGCATGACGACAGATCTCTTTTCAGGCTTCAATTTTAAAAGTACCTTTTATCTGCTCAAGAGATAAGCCTAGATTTGTCTTTACAAAGATTATTAGCGGCCGGCCTCAAATCAGATCTCTGATTTGATGATGCTTTCTTTGCACAATGCTAATGGGCTCTTGGCAGAACCTTCCTGTTGACCTGTTGTAACAAGAACAGATCCTGTAAACAGGAAAAAAGAAGGGGGGAGAACCATCTTGGGTTATAAAAAAGAAACAACATATAATCTCACTAGCACATTAGACTTTTTGCATTACAGATTGTGGAAATGTAGAAATTATATCTATGCTCCTTAAAGAGCTTCTGAGCGGTGATATTGTTTGAAAATGCAGGCAATCTTTTCAGGGCATCTGATGCTGGCAGCAGATGCTGCCCGATTTCCCATTGGTTTCTGAGCCTGGCATATATGCTACTGCTCCAGCAGTGCTTTGCATGGATAAGTAGGTGAAAACTACACATAACTCACCTCATGCAGCCCAGTGTGATTGTAGCTAAGCGGATGTGATTGCTTGATAGATAACTGGTGAACTGAATCTTGGTCCAAGTTTGGTTTTCAGGCTGAGGCATGGCAGGTTTATGGATTTAAGGTATGTGTGTAGGGGTATTCCTCTACTACTTTAGGGTGAAAAGTCTACCTCCTTAGGCCATGAGCCACCACTGAGAATGGAAAGAATTTTTTAAAAATCCAAAACACATTTTTTAAGTATTGAGAAACCATAACGAGAAGAATTATGGGCATCCTCGCAGTTCAGGATTTATTCTGCATGAATGTAGATGTAGTTTATCTGCATAGAAAATAGGATATTTTGGGGGACATATCTCCTTTTTTTAAAGCTCGGAGCTCTGAGATCTTCTGGAGGCCCTTCTCTCTGGGAATAAGAGAAAGGGCCTTTTGGGTGGCCACTCTTAAACTTTGGAAGTCTAGGGCCAGAATGGTTCCACCTTTCTTCTCCTTCTATTAGCAAATTAAAACATATTTATGCTTCCAGGCTTTAAATTTTTTAAATTTTATGTGATGCTGTTTTCAATGTTTGTGTGTAGTCTTTTAAGAGCCACTGTAGTACAGTGTTAGACTTTGGCTCTAGAGACAAAGGTTTGAATTCCCAGGTGGCCATGGAAACCTACCAGGTGATCTTGGGCAAGATACACTCTCAGGTGAAAGCAATGACAAATCCCATCTCAACAAACCTTGCCAAGAAAACTCAGACTTTTCTTATGGTCATCATGAGTCATTAATGACTCGAAGTCACACAACAATAATGTAGTCTTTTAATGAATTTTAATGTATTTTCTGTTTAATTTTTAACTATAAATTACTTTCTTGTTTTAAATTAATTTTATATTTATACTTTTATTGAACATTTTAATCTATATTTTTAAAAGGTGGTTAGCCACCTTGAGTCTCATTAATGAGATAAGGGTGGAATATATAATAATGATAATAATAATAACAACATGCACCATCACCATCATCATCATCATCATCATCATCATCATCATCATCATCATCACCATCATTTCTTGCCAAAAAGGAATATTTCTAAACAGAGCCATCTCTTTTGCCAATCTGCAGCTTTCTGCAGAATACATTAAATGACGTATTCCTGGAATATTATAATTCAATGGGCAATGGGTATTCTCATCACACAAAGTCAAACTGGATACATTAGCATTAGAAGAATTTGGGTTGGAGTCAGCATACTTCATGGCACATTGAACAAGTTGTAACTCACTCCAGGAAAATACATGACTAACTTGTTTACATCACAATCAGATACCCATATGGCACCCTCTTGTATGTGTGCAGTGCACACACATTCTCTCTTTCTCGTAGATAGATAGATAGATAGATAGATAGATAGATAGATAGATAGATAGATAGATAGATATATTTCTGTGTCTGTATATACACTCTTTTAGCAAAAAAAAAGTATAAGCTGTAGAGTAAAAGAAATATTAAGGCCCTGAAGATTATGTTTGTGGTATGAAAAAAGAATTTAGTTTCATTCATCTTTATGATTCACAATTGCTTCTATAGTGTGTCATCCTGTCAACAGGTACATGAAAAAAATGTTTATTAAAAGTACCCACCTATATTGTTTACAAGAATACACATTAAATAAACGTTAGAATGCTGACTGTTCTTGTTGGGAATTGTGATTGCATGAATCAGAATAAAGGCATTGTAATTCATGAACAGGATGCCAACTATTTTTTGCATTCAAATGCATTTTATTTAAAGTGCTATTGGACTTTATGTAAAGAAGTATGGAAGCTTCATGAACTTTGCTCTCCAAATTGCTAAAAGTTTTTTTTTGATAGCCCTCATGGTAGCCATTTTTCTCCCAATAACATGTCTTGACAAACACAAACACCTAGCTAGCTCTTGTGTATATTCTTGATATTCTCTACGTATTGCTCTGTTGCCAGACTTGAGCATGCTCTCCCACATTGATATTGCCACATTGCACAGAATGAATCTACACATGAGCTGCTGCTTGTTGGGGCATCTGTGAGTTCCAGCCATAAAGCTAATCAGGCTGGGTCTACACTGCCCTATTTCCCAGGTTATCTGCTTATCCCCATTATCTGGCAGTGTAGACTCATATAATCCAGTTCAAAGCAGATAATTTGGGATCAAATCCTGCTTTTTCATCCTTGAAATGGAGATGGCGTGTCCTATGATGGGGGAAATGCTCCACGAGATGAGATCATTAGATTGCACTGGTCACTTGTTACTTAGAATGATGCTGTCCTGACAATGAGGTAACTAGAAAAGGGCAGAGAAAGAGGAGGGGAGATTTCTCTTCTACTCCTCACCCTTCTCTCATTGCTGTGGTGCCTCGGCCAGCATCACTCCAGGTGATAAGTAACAAGCGTGACCAACATTGTGTCTACTTGCTGTCATAACAGGGAGAATGGGAGAGCAGTACGAGTGCCCGTCATATGGCACCAAACTGGATTTGGTGCTCCTAGACACTAAGGACTCCCATTTGCCTCTGTAGCAGTTGGTGGGGTAGGGAGGTTGCAGTTTATTTATTTATTTACAGTATTTATATTCCGTCCTCCTCACCCTGAAAGGGACTCAGAGCGGATCACAATATATATATATATATATATGTGTGTGTGTGTGTGTGTGTGTGTGTGTGTGTGTGTGTGTGTGTATATATATATATATATATATATATATATATATATATATATATATATATGGCAAACATTCAATGCCATTAGACATACAACATACAGACAAAGACACAGAGGCTATTTAACATTTTCCAGCTTCTGGCTTCATGAGGTGTATGCTTGATTCCAGCCACAGGAGGAGCTGCTGCTTCATTATCTACTGTGACATCAAGTCCTTGTTGGAGTACTTCCTCATTCTTCTACATGCTGCTGGATGTTTTTATGGTGACATAAATTAGTTAAATTAGCCTCCCCACATAAAGCGATACCTAAATTTCCTACTCAACAGATGCAATTGTCTTTCAGATTGCTTAGGTAAATAATGAGCTAGGCTATTTAATGGTTGGGCACTCAATCCGACCCAAGCTGGATTTGAACTCATGACCTCTTGGTCAGTAGTGATTTATTGCACCTGGCTACTAACCAGCTGCCCCACAGCCCAGCCACTATCCCGGAGCTGATATGACATTTACATTTCAAGATCGGCATAAGAGATCACCCCTAAACCCATTGATCTGTATCCACGTGATAGGAAATGTGGTGCTGGGAAATGAGTCGTAGAGCAAATCAATCCTGAATTCTCCCTTGAAGCCAAGATGACTAAGTTGAAACTGTTGTACATTAACTACATCATAACAAAACATGACTCAATAGGTCAAACAAACAAACAAACAAACAATGCTTAGTAAGATAGAAGGCAGTATGAAAAAATGGAAGACTGATTTTCAGATGGATAGTCAAAGAAGCCAGACCTGAGCAGGGCTGTTGAGGATGGGGTGATTTGGAGGTCTCTCATTCAAGCTGACTTGATGACAGTTCACAATAACAATCAGATCAGTGTGCCATTTGCTGCTACTTCTGCTTGCATGCATGTGGAAACTGATCTAAATTTATGAGATTTATATACTATGTATTTGACTTACAAATATGTTTTTTCTTTTGCTAAGAAGCATCATTTAATCATTAGGCCCTGGTGGCGCAGCGGATTAAACTGCTGAGCTGCTGAACTTGCTGACCGAAAGGTTGGCGGTTCAAATCCAGGGAGCAAAGTGAACTCCTGCTCTTAGCTCAGCTTCTGCCAACCTAGCATTTCAAAAACATACAAATGTAAGTAGATTTGTATGTATGTAAGGTACCGCTCTAGCGGGAAGGTAATGGCTCTCCATGCAGTCATGCCAGTCACATGACCTTGGAGGCGTCTACAGACAACGCCAGCTCTTCAACTTAGAAATGGAGATGAGCACCAACCCCCTAGAGTCGGACACAACTAGACTTAATACCAGGGAAAAACCTTTACCTTAAATTAAATGAAATCTTATTTCATTTTTCAAAACATCAGGAAAAATATGAGCTGTTTGGGTAGAAGATGTAAGGAAAGCTATGAAAAAAGTTACTTTCCATTGTTTTTTTTAAAGTGTTCTGCCCAGCAGGTAGTTTTTTCCTCTCACTTTCCTTTAAAAGCTATTGAGTGATAAACTGGGGAAGCTCTTTTGATGTATGTCCTTGCTAGAGCATCACTTGCCTGTCCTGTATCTTTTGCTGCTCTTCAGAGAGTGGAGCGATAAGAGAGGTCTCGTCTTAAAGCGAAGAGAAGAAAGAGTTTTCTATTCTGTTCTGCTGGTACAGTCAGTACCATGGAAACCAGGGCACACAGCATATTTACCGGCTTATCAGTGGCAGCCAGAAGAGCCATAGAAAAGTGAAGTGGAGGCTGCTGGTGGAGAGCTGGCTGACGGAGCAGGAGAGAGACATTCAGGCATTCTGTGCTCCAATTATGATTTAAGGATGTATAGCACACTTTAGGACTAGTGTGACTAAATTGTTTAAAAAACCAGGGCCCTGTTCCTTTTACTCTTTTGCAATGTAGAAACTTTTGGCAGATGAAAGCTTTGCTCAGTGCAGTGTACATTCTATATACCATATATCTTTATTCCCCACAGCTATAGTTTTATTTGATTTATTTCATGCATTTCTATCCCCTCCCTTTATTATCTTTTATTACCAAAGCCATTAAAATAGGTTGGCATCCTTTTATTGTTACAATACCCATCCACACTGATGAATCCATTGTTGATGGAGATGGAAATTGTTTGGCAATCTTCCTTTTGTTTGAAGCAAACTGATGACATCATCTACTGAGACTGTCAGAAGATCCTAGCAAATCTTGGTGGAAGATGTGTCTGTTTATGGGAACATAGTTAGATATTGCTCTGATCCCCCTGAGATAACTAGGAGGGGACTATCACAGTGACATGGGAAATCCTGGAGCTGATGGAAGTGAAGCCATATGAAATTCTTACACTACGAATGACCAAGCAGCATCTTAACCATAATATTAGTAAAATGCAATTTTGCAGAAACAACCTGTCTCTTTCCTAGAGGCTACTGTTGGAAAAGAATTTTCACACCCTTCAAGATTTCTTGTGAGATAAAACACATATCAGCTGGAAAAAATCTCACATCTGTAATGCTTACAAGAAATTTCACATAAACAAGTATCTGCATGCTTTGGAAATACAAAGACCAATAATGTGAGAATTGAAAAAAATGCACACGCAATTACAAATATGTATAAATTAGAAAAGAGAGACCACATGGTACAGTAGAGTGTCACTTATCCAACACTCGCTTATCCAATGTTCTGGATTATCCAACACATTTTTGTAGTCAATGTTTTCAATAAGTAAAAGGTAAAGGTTTCCCTGATGTTAAGTCCAGTCATGTCTGACTCTGGGGGTTGGTGCTCATCTTCATTTCTAAGCCGAAGAGCCGGCATTGTCCGTAGACACCTCCAAGGTCATGTGGCCAGTATGACTGCATGGAACGGCGTTACCTTCCCGCCGGAGCGGTACCTATTAATCTACTCACATTTGCATGCTTTCGAACTGCTAGATTGGCAGGA
This sequence comes from Anolis carolinensis, assembly GCF_035594765.1. Classification (NCBI taxonomy): domain Eukaryota; kingdom Metazoa; phylum Chordata; class Lepidosauria; order Squamata; family Anolidae; genus Anolis; species Anolis carolinensis. The sequence continues at coordinate 147,598,650 of NC_085845.1, forward strand.
GCTGGAGCTAACAGCGGGCGCTCAAGCCGCTCCTGGGATTTGAACCTGGGACCTTTCGGTCTGCAAGTTCAGCAGCTCAGCACTTTAACGCACTTTGCCACCGGGGCTCTTGTGTTTGTTTTCAATACATCGTGATATTTTGGTGCTAAATTAGTAAATACAGTAATTACTACATAGCATTACTGCGTATTGAACTACTTTTTCTGTCAAATTTGTTGTTAAACATGATGTTTTGGTGCTTAATTTGTAAAATCATAACCTAATTTAATGTGTAATAGGCTTTTCCTTAATCCCTCCTTATTATCCAACATATTCACTTATCCAATGTTCTGCCGGCCCGTTTATGTTGGATAAGTGAGACTCTACTGTATAATGGTTTTGAGTGTTGGACTAGGATTTGGAGGAAGAAATGTTCAAATCTCTGCTTGGCCATTGAAAATAATTATGTATCTCATACAATTCATGCTTTCTAATGACCTCACCAGAGGAGTGAAATCAGCATCCTAGGATGCTTTCACCCATCTGGAGGATGGAGATGCATGCCAGACATCACAGAACATTGTGTGATTTCTGGCATAGGCCCTACCCCCAAGTGGGGTAGAAGCATTGCTAGATGCTTTCACTTCTGCATGGAAGGCTTCCCATGTTGTGCTGGCTCCAGTTCACCTCTCCTCCAATATTGAATAAGAACAGAGAAAGATGGAGATGAGATTTCATTTTCAGGCCGTGTGGCATCCACTCCTGCAAACTTCTTCCTCATGCGTCAGAGGAGGAGGTGGGAGGAGATGATCCTTGGCCAATCGGAGGCCAAGGAAACAGTGATGTGGACTAGACAGGAGGGTATATTGTGGGGGGACTGCCCCTAAAGCGGCCATTGTTTGTTATTGGGCCTTCCTTCTCAATTTAGAAATCAAACCTGTCTCTCTCTCTATAACTAGCCCTTGGAAAAACTACACTTTTATTTCTCCCTATCTCTCTGTATTGCCTATGGCTTGGTCCTCTCTCTCCTTTGGGCTGTATAAATACCATAGGATAGTCTTATTATTTGTTATAGATTACATATATTTTTGAAAGCAAAGACATTTTTGGGTTCCTGTCTCTATTCAAACCTTCAGTCTCTCTCTAAAATTGGCCCTATAATTGTTTTCTCTCAATCGTCTGAAAATTTTTGGGCACGAGATGAAAATTCCAGTTGGTCAGGTGCCTGTGATGACTCATGGGCCATGTAGTCCCATTCCTAGTACTATTGTGGCAGATGAAGAGGAAAACTTGGGTTTTCCACCGTTTCAGCCAGAATTGGAGCCCTTGCACCTGCAAGATGTTTGGCCACGAGAAGTCAGCCAAACAAGCCTTGAGCAGAAATCTCACCCATTTCTTCCCTCCTGTCATTGAAACCTCAGAAGTCCCTGCAGCGGAGGACTGGCTGCAGGAACTCACAGCGGTGCAACAACTATTGCTCCAGCAACTGGACCAGGCCAAGGAGGACTATAAACGCCACGCTGACAGTCATCGCCAGCCGGGCCCCGAAATCAAGGTAGGAGATCGGGTTATGCTGTCCACTCGCTTTCTGCCCTCCCACCGTCCCTGCCGGAAGTTAGATGCCCGTTTCATTGGTCCCTACCCAGTGGTGGCGCAACTTAACCCCGTGACTTTCAAACTCCAACTTCCGCGCTCTATGCGCATCCATCCAGTGTTTCATCGCTCCCTGCTCCTTCCGGCGGATGGTGTCCGCCCCGATGCAGACCGGCCGGCCCCCACTCCTGTTTTGGTGGATGGGGAGGAGGAATTCGAGGTTCAGGACATTTTGGATTCTCGCTTCCACCGCCGCCGCCTTCAGTATTTCATTGACTGGGTGGGTTTTGGCCCCGAAGAACGCTCTTGGGAAGACGCTTCCACAGTCCATGCCCCCGACTTAGTCCGCCGCTTCCATCAGGCCTACCCTACCAAGCCGTGGCCCCGCACCTCGGGAAGAGAGCCCATTTTGGAGAGGGGGCTTGAGGAGGGGGATAGTGTGATGACTCATGGGCCATGTAGTCCCGTTCCTAGTACTATTGTGGCAGATGAAGAGGAAAACTTGGGTTTTCCACCGTTTCAGCCAGAATTGGAGCCCTTGCACCTGCAAGATGTTTGGCCACGAGAAGTCAGCCAAACAAGCCTTGAGCAGAAATCTCCCCCATTTTCTCGCCGGGATTATTATAATCAAGATAGAAGCGCTCGGGAGGCGACTCGCAGGAGCGCCAGGATAGCTGCCAGACAATTAGCTGATTAAGTCTGTTTCCCTTGGGAAACTTTAAGGAGTCATGCATCTGGACACAGTATGGGTTTCGTTTCTTGTTCCCCAGGGAAAGTGTTCCTTGGCGGGAAAACAAGATCCTATATAGGTGTTTGCCCGCAAAGAAATCCTTGCAGAGTCAATTCGTCAGCTGGAGGAGTGAGATCGTGTGTAGACTTCGTACTCCAGTTCCCTGTTCCCCGGATCAAGTTTCCAGCCCTGCCTTGTTCCGCGTTTACCACGGACCTTATTTTTGCTCTTGTTGCCTTGTTTCGAGTCTTGTTCTAGCCAAGTATCAAGTTTGCTTCCAGCCTATTTGCCAAGTTTCTATGGACTTAAGGACCTTGTCTTCTCCCCACACTTTGCTTGGCAAAGTGTGTGTTTCGGTTATTGGATTATAACTTTGGACTTTAATATCACATATTGGACATTATTTTCCTGGACTATATTTGACCTTTCCTGAAAGGTCTACTTCTGAACTATATTCTACACTTGTTTTTATTGACTTTATATATTTTCTTAATAAAGATATTAGATAGATTCTGGTCTCTGCACATGGTTATTGGTGCTCTGCAGCCAGGGTCCTGACAGTGCCCCATTTTCGGAAGCAGAGACAAAAATGAAAATGAGTCAAAACGAATGAAACTAAACAAAACGAACAGCAATTCCATACAAATGCACACCACTAGTACCCAGCATAGTGAGGTACCTTCACATTTCACAGAGTGTATTTCATGAAATTGGCATCTCTAGAGCAAATTTGATTTGTTGGCTGCCTTGTCTTAATAATGCTATCATTTAAGGTGTTCTTACTCTTGTTTTACACAAAGATTGTTGTTGTGGGAAGATGGGTTGCCATGACTTGTCTTCCTTTGATTGGGAACTGTATAGAAAGTTTTATATGACACAGGCAATACAACAGGTTGGGTGTTTGTGACTGCCTGACTCTACACTAGCAAAGTTTACAAACTCATCAGATTTATGGTACTCTCTTTTTTGCAGGCCCCAGTGTAAAACGTTAGATCAAGAGGTGTAGGTCAGTAACTTACAGGTATTCAGGAGCCGTAGCAGTATCCCAGTGTTTAGGAGCAAGTTCCACTCTACCATTACTATTTCCTAACATCAAGATTTGGAGGGATTGGGCCCCAAAGATGATGTTGTCCTAGGATTCCTTATCACCAGTTATGCTAGGGCTGTGGCAGTTGCAATGCAACAACATCTGGAAGCCTATGCAATTCCCACCATTTATTCATCTGTTACTCCCCCTCCCCCATAAACCCAATGAGTACCTTGCACACTCTTTTCCGTAGCACAAGTCAGGCATAGTATTCTTTCACCTGCTTTAACCTTTCTTGGTATGGGATATTTAATTTTGCAACTGTTATGGCTTAGAATTCTATAATTTGCAGTATGTTTGACATAAAGGAACAACCCAGTGAGTTAATGCCACTTCTATCCCATTTTACAGAGGGAGACCTAGGGTTTATTAAAAGTATGCCTTGCCTGGGATGCTTTGGGCACATTGTAATGTATAAATATTCATTGACAGGCAGTCTTGGCCAGAGGTAGGATTTCAACTGACGTTTCTAATACACATGTTCAGAGGGCACTGATTCTTCAATTCTATTTTGCCTCTTTTGGCAGCCAAAATCCACATACATTAATTCTATGCACATGCAGCTCTTGAAGTGTCAACAAACATAATTCCCTGCTAGAAGCCAATGCATCTGGTTCATTAAGCCAACTGAAAGGGTAGTTGATGCTGTGCAGAGAAACTTAAAAGTAAAAATAAAGCAATAGGTCTGGCTGGAACTACTAAAAAAATAGATAATCTTTGTCACAATGTCAGAAATATGAGCAGGAACCTGAAGTCATAAGGCAACAATCCTGTGGCTGCTACCAAATCAAGATACAAACCCCTATGATTCTATAGTAGTCATGTGAGCAGGATGATGGAGCTATACCTCAAGTCTTTGACTCTAATATTAGCAATGCAAATAGGAGACCTGATTCACAAGATCTTCACTCTATATGAAAGATATCTGGAACGTTCTCCAAACTAATAGCAATTTACATACTATTTTACTTTGTCTATTCTATGTAATACTTCTTGTTTTGGCTTGAGACCCCTCAATTTTTCTTCTTCTTTTCTTTAGAAGCCAAACACTGGCATGGTTAGAGTCCCCTAAAGTTTATTCATCCTGAAATCTTAGTTTAATAAATTAATTATATATGCTTCCAAAAGCATAAAATCAGACCTTTTTTAAAATATACAGTTGACCTTCCACATTTGCAGATTTGACTTTTGCATATTTGATTATTAAGAGATTTGATTAAAATATTCTCTTAATGAATTTCTAGGTTCTCCAGCATTATTGTATGTTCAACTTCTGCTGAGCATAGAATCACCATGGAGGATGGATAACACCTCTTTATGAATTTCTAGATCCTCCAGTGCAATTCTGTGGTCAACTTCTAGCAGACATTGACCACCGTAAAGTCATGCTAAAGGAACTACAGATTCCTAGTAAAGTGTTCTCTCAGGAAAAAAAGATGTTTTTTTTGTTATTTCCAGTTTTTCCAATTTCAAAGGGTTCCTGTGCCCCTAATTTCATTGAACATGAAGGGCTGACTGTGTCGAGAGACTGTACTAACTGTGAGAGCCTACCCTGAAGTATTACATTTAGTACAGTGACAGCAATAACCAAGAACCACAGAAACCCTCTTCATCCTGGCATCTGCTGACTGCACAATCACAATAAAACTGACAAGGAAATAATAACATCAATCGTTTAGAAGACAGTTGCAATTACCATGAGCTAAGAGCTATATAACAAGATATCCTGTTACTCAAATGACAATACTAACATTTAAAAACATTTCAACATTAGCATGTGTACAAAATAGTTCCAGATGGTCTCCATGTGGAAAACCGCTTCTTAAATAACAGGCATTTACTTATCTGTTATAACCCATTATTGTTATTTAAGTATGACTCCAACCAGAGTCTCCATTTTAATATTCCAAATAATTTCTACAACTGTCTTTGAAAAAGAACAGTACAATTTCAATATTAGGTTCTAACATAGCACTTTGTAAAACAGAATATTCCTTCTCACTGAATATAATAAAGTGATATGGTAAATTTGACATATGGATTCCCCTTTCCCAATAAAATCCATGGGGCTATTGGGTAAGATCTGCCAGGAGCTTTGAATCATAGAATCATAGAGTTGAAAGAGACCTCCTGTGCTATCCAGCCCAACCCCCTGCCAAGAAGCAGGAAAATCACAAAGCCTTCCTAATGTTCAGGTGGAATCTCCTTTCTTGCAGTTTGAAGCCATTGTTTTAGTCTTCAGGGCAGAAGAAAACAAGATTGCTCCCTCCTCCCTGTGCCTTCCTCTCACATATTTATACATGGCCATCTTGTCTCCTCTCAGCCTTCTCTTCTGCAGGCTAAACATGCCCAGCTCTTTAAGCTGCTCCTCATAGGGCTTGTTCTTCAGACCCTCTGAACACATTCCAGCTTGCCAACATCTCCCTTAAATTGCGGTGCCCAGAATTGGACACAGATTCCAGGTGTGGTCTGACCAAAACAGAATAGAGGGGTAGCATGACTTCAATGGATCTAGAAAGAAAAGTCTGTTATCTAGATGGGCAAGGTGGAAGAGCTAGATGATGTGGTCTAACGTAAACTCACTCTTGTCTCAAATGTACATTTCCTTACTCTTGAAATCACCCCTTGAGCGAATGTGTATGTATGTGCTTTTTGAGTTGTCTGTTGACTACTGGCGACTCCATGGATTTTGCAGTTTTCTTAGGCAAGAAATACTCAAATGTGGTTTTTCTCATTCCTTCCTCTCAAATATAGCCTACAATAACCAGTATTTATTGGCACTTTCCCCTCTAAATACTAACCAGGGCCAACAAGTTCTGGTGCATTGGGAATAATAAATCACCAATTGAGAAAGAGGGTGGGTTCTCCTTCTTTATTCAGCATGGGTCTTCCAAGATACTTGAATAATGGGAAAAATCTTTGGCAAAGCTTCTAGCAGATCTTAATGAATCTTGATTCTTCAGCTTTGCAGAGAAGAGTGTTGTAATTTCCAGGGCATATGTCTCAACCAGATGGCTCCTCAATCCAGTTCATAGCTGGGGATGGGAGTTATCCAGGAGACTGCATTTCTGTCCATTTTGAATCCCTTCATATCTTTATATGCTTAAAACAACCCTGCAAAGCTACAGCAGCATGTGTATAGTGCTAACAGTCAGCTGTCTTGTATCCACATCTGCTTAATGCCCTTCCCATAATTGATTTCCTAACTGACTAGTAAATTAAAATATCTGCTCAGTAAAATTAAAAATATGATTAATTTCAGAGACAATGGGTTAGAACCATTATCATAAGAAAAAACATACAAAACTAGGCTATTATACATTTTCAAAGTACTTTGGACCAATGAAATGTTTGGTTGATTAAATGAAGCACAATAACTGTACCATGCCAACAGAATAGATGTCCCTTTCATGTAAAAGCCAGAATTTAATATTTGCTTTTTTGTCATGGGTATCAAGGTTTTCTCTTTTTATTTGCACAAATTTTTCCAGCCTATGTTTTATTATGCTTGTTAGATAGTCAAGAGGTTAAACTTTTTTACTTCTATCACTCAGTGTGGGTGTGAGGTCTTATCATTTCTTCTCTTAAGGATGACCATATGTTCTAAATTGTAATGTGAAAGGCTATGTGGTTTTGCAATGCTTCTGGAACATCAATGTGCTTCTCCTCAATAACTGAATGCATGCTGCATTGTATTTCTATTTATACAAGAAGTGAGATTTCAAGGCTGAATTTTTTGCCATATTATTATCAATATCCCCTTTATACAAAATTTCCTGGTACAGCAGAAAAGCAAAGCAAAGCCAAGGACATGGGAAATGGAGGTGATTTCATTGTTCTCATCAAATGGAAGTAGAAGGGCTTTGTGTATCAAATAAGGGATGGTCAAACTAAGAATGTTCAAACTTTCATTAATTCAGTGGTAATAGCAAAAAAAAGGGAGAAAGGAACTTGATTTGTTTGTGTGCAAAAAAAGTTTCTAATGAACAAAGCGGCATCAGGTAATGCATAACATTGAAATGAAACACATTTAGAGTATGAGGGTTTTGCACAACAGAAAGTGGTTAGAGGGCAGGAATGATCATGTGTTTAGATACAACCATTTTACTTTAACTCCATCTACATGACAAACTGTGGAGCACTTGCTTTTGTGGAAGCACCATGAACTGTTGCAGTGAATGGGAGATTTGGGGGCATCTTCCATTCTCTGATCCAACCAACTTCCAGTGTGCCATGGAAGAGAAAACAAGACCTCTTCATAGCAAAATAAAAGGTGTGGGTGGCTGGGAGGGAGAGAAGTTTCATGGCACTCATATTTCTAGTTGTGAGAGCACTTTCTGTTGTTTGGGCTACTGACAATTGCAATACTGAAGAACAATTTAGCAGTTCAGATACTAGTTTCATAGTTCAATCCAGGCAGGGCCGACACATGTTGGGGTGTGGAGGTCCTGACTCCAATGGTTCAGGTTGTAATTTTCATTACTCTGGGGCGGAAAAATGATAAATTACAGATAATATTTGACCATTATGAAAACATGTTTGCTTGTTTCCATGCATAGAGAATTTGTGATATATGCCGGAGCTACTCAGAAATATTTTGAACCTTTGGATCCCTTGATCCTATCTCTACCACAGTGTCCTTCCTTAAAATAGAATGTGTATGCCAAAGTAGGTGAGACTACGGTGACAGATAAATGTATTTTCTTCTATATGACAAGAAAAACAGATATCACAGTTCCTTATGTATAGACAGAAGGAATGTGCCTCATATCCTCCAACATTTCATAGATAAAAACTTGGACATATGGAACTGAGAAAGCTCAGGATGTGTTCAAGGGGCCGGGCTGTGGCGCAGCTGGCTAGTAACCAACTGCTATAAATCACTACTGACCAAGAGGTCATGAGTTCGAAGCCCGGGTCGGGTTAAACCTCCGACCATTAATAGCCCCGGCTTGCTGTTGACCTATGTAGCCCCGAAAGATAGTTGCATCTGTCAATTAGGGAAATTTAGGGACGCTTTATGCGGGAGGCTAATATACAACACCATAAAACTGCCAGCAAAACATGAGGAAAAGAATGCGGAAGTACAGCCACTACTGGATGGTGAAGCAACAGCTCCCCCTGTGGCCGGAATTGTGAAGCTGGAAAAATGTTAAAAATGCCTCTGAGTCTGTCTAATGTATGTTGTTTGTCTGTTGGCATTGAATGTTTGCCATATATGTGTTCATTGTAATCCGCCCTGAGTCCCCTTCGGGGTGAGAAGGTCAGAATATAAATACTGTAAATAAATAAATAAATAAATAAGATGGATAAAAAAAACACAAACTAGGAGAAGCTACAACAGTTTACTTTTGCCCAAGCCTACTAGAAGAGCAAGATTATTTCTCTTTATCTACTTTCCTCTTGCTGATTTAATGAATTGCAATCTACTTTTGCACTTTGAACTTAGCTTGCAGCAACTGAAATCAGCCAAGAGCAGAGAAGTAAAGTGAAAGGAGGGGAGAGAAAGTGGGGCATTTCAAAATAAGCAGAAAAAATGGGATGGCAAAGGATTAATCAGGCCTCTCCCAGCCAAAGTGGGAAGGTTGGAGAGTATGGCACAATGTAGTTTAGGGCAGGGCCATTTGAATTCTCTGGCATAAGACTTATCACCTTCCCAAACTACATTTCCCAGAGTTCTGTGCTTCTTCACAGGAAACTCTGCTTTCTCCCTCTTTTCCCTCTTCTAATGGCGAGAGGCCATTAATTTACAGAGGAATGGGATCCTTTTTGGCTTTTGCTTTGTTTCCTTGCACTGAATATGAAACTGACTTTGGAAGCTTTCTGAGATTTACAAAACTAAAATGAAAAAATATGGGGTAAGTTTCAATTCCTAAGTTTTGGGAGAAGGAATTCCCACGCTTCGTAAATAGCATTGTAAGTACGAATCATATGAAACCAATCTGACTTATGACTCTTTACAAATTTTTTTTGCACAAGCCTATCAGAGAGCTTGTCACAACAGAATACAAAAGTTGTTGTTACTGTTGTTGAAAAATATCTGCTGAATCCAAGAAATGACTATACAAAACATTTCCTTTTAGCGGAGTGGCTTTGCCACATCTTCATCACCCACACATATTTTTGGGTGATAGCCTTGATAAAAAAATCCCCAAATCACTACACCTAATAATTATCTTAATCTTTTTTATCTATAAAAAGTATGTGCAAACTGCTCACAAAGGAGCTTTTATAGCCAGATTTAATTAAGCATTTGAAAACATGGCAATGTATCATTTCTCACCTTTATGGTCTTGAACAATGTTGTGCAGCAGTTGTTTTCTGTTTCTATAGATACATTTTTTTTCAGAAATGCAGAGTTTTGGTATTTCAGTGTTCTCAGTTACAGAAGTTCATGCTTTGATGACCTGCTGTAGCTGTACTGCTTTATTTTCACACCTATTGGCCCCTCACTCATTGTGTAGCATCAGTGCTGAATTGTTGGTGGCACCATCTACTATACTTCTTGGCAAGGCAACGAAAGCATAGTGCAATTTGAATGCCACCAAGTGACAGCAGCAAATGTGTAGAATTAAAATTTTGGCAAATGGTTTATTTAGTGCTAATACAGATTAAAGCATTTTTAAGTGGCTCGCACTCTATGAAGCCCGTCTTTATTTTGATGAAACTTTATATTTAGATAGAAAGGGGTGGAGGAAACACATCCTGTTTTTTTTATTTTTTATTTTTTAGTTTTACAAAGGAGCATTTTAAGCAGCTTGAAATCTTGGGTATTGCATTATATTACATTGCAGGCATTTACTTACTTTCCTGATGAAGAAAATACTTTGCAATCAAATGCTACTGTGTAAGTGTAATTAAGGCCTTTGCCATTCACTGTGAAGCTTTGAAAGCTGCCATTATTTGTATGTTTACTCATCTATAAATAGATTTCATTATTCCAATGGAAACTTGAGAAGGGCAAAAATGTTTCTGGATTACTACTAACTTTCAGAGACTTTTCCAGACCACAGTTAGGATTTGGGGATTTGTTAATCAGGCCCAGAACTACATTTGGGGATGAGACCCAATAGTAATGAAAGCAGGAAATCCAACCATTTACACCAGGCATGGGCAAACTTGATGGGCATGATGGGCCAGAGTGAAATGGGTGGGCTGGAAGGGAGAGGGTTCTCCCCAAGCCTCCTCCCTGCCAGGACTGGCTGCCCAGAGAAAAGAGAGCTTTTCCTTCCTGTCACACCCATCTCTCATTTTCACTCTCTTTCTTTCTCTCCACAATACAACAATACACACGCACCTTTCCTCTTGGAAGCTCAGCCTGTACTCAAAAAGGAGTGTATGGGAAAGGGAGGGGAGTCCGTTTGAGATGGGGGCAGGGAGAAAGCTGAGTGGCAGCTGAAGAGAGGTGGTCTTCTTTTCCTGCCCTTCTTCTTCTCTTTTGGAGGCAAAAAGTAAAGGAAAGATGGAAAACGTTTGGATCCCAAAAGGGTTGGCTTTGGTCAGGATAAGATGGTGGATGTTGCGCCCCAAGGCAGCGTGAGCACTCAAAAACCAGACAAGAGCCAATATAACACACTATATTAAAACAATTATAAATCCAAAAGAAATTAGGTATAGAGTCTAAGTAAGGAATAGTTCTTTTCAGAAAGTAAATAACGGTTTCAATTGTGTGAAGGAAAAGGTCTGGTATTATAATCCACAATGAGAACTCAATAGCTCTCCCAAGAAATCAAAGTCCATGAAGGACAGGGAAACAAGGCTGGCAGAAAACAGAGTTCTATCCACTGGAAATGCTTCGTAGCAATCAAGTCAGCAAGTTGTTAAAGCTGAGGCAAACTTGGAACAGGAACAAGGAAATCCACCGAACAAAACACTTTTAACAGATCTGGGCTGTTCAGAATTTGGGGGGGGGGGTACAAACTCCTAAAACTTTCCCAAGGGAACGCTACCCATTATCCCATCTATTTGCCAGTCTCTGGCTGCGGCGAATTTCCTGTTTTGCACTTCTTTCTCTAGTCAGAAAATCTCTACGATTAAAAACCCCATCCCAGGGCGTTTCTTTCACATCTGGCTCTATCTGCGAGGGAGGACTAGAAGAATCCTCTCCAATTAACAAATCTCCAGCATCAACATCTTCAGGCACCTGCATCTGTAAAGGCCCCTTTGTGGAGGGTGCAATGTCAGTAAATTCCTTATCATTATCTGTGTCAAAGTGCAGGTCCCGAATCACTGCAGGCCTTGGTGCCCTGGCTGGCTGGAACCTAGCTGGCTGGGACCTAACAGTGGATGGGAGAGAAAAGGTGTATCCATTTGACCTCTTATTGCCTACTCTTGATCTAGACTCCTAGAATCCTAGAGCTGGAAGAGACCCCCAAGAGTCATCCTATCCTACGCTCTGCCATTCTGGAAGGCACAATCAAAGCACTCCCAATAGATAGTCTCTGCGGAAAAGCCTCCAGAGAAGGAGACTCTACCACACTCTGAGGCAGCCTATGCTACTCTCCAACAGCTCTTAGTCTTAAGAAGTTCCTCCTAATCTTTTCAGTCGAATCTCTTTCCCTGCCATGTGAACCCATTTCTCCCTTGTGCCCTGGTCTCTAGAGCAGCAGAAAGACAGTTCTCCTCACCTCTCAATGGGACACCCTTTAAATCTTGAAACATAATCTTCTCATTATGCTTTCTAATAGTGTTCCATCATGGACCTTTGAACATTATAAGGGAAGTCCGGGTACAAAGCAGCATTCGCTGGCGAACATTCTGATTCACCTGCAGAATTCAAACAAGGATGGTTTCCTGCTGATAATGTGTTTCTCCAGCTAGCAGTTCAAAAGCATGCAAATGTGAGTAGATTAATAGGTACCGCTCCGTCAGGGTAAACCTTTACCTTATTTGTGGAATTAATCATGTTTTGTTTGCCACAAATGTTGGACCATAAGTTCCTATCAAACTCACAATAAAACTGCCTCCTCTTATTTGTCTTGAGTATTTGGTGATCAAAGATCTAGTGTCTCTGTATTCCCAACCACTACAAATCCTTGTGTTATTTCCATTGCAAGCAAAATGATACATTAAGTGCCTTAACAGCAAATCAATACCTGCTTCATAATTACTGTTCTACCAAGAACAAAACCTCTGCAATCACTCTTTCAAAAGCTGAGAGCACATTTCTGCCCGTTGGAATGAAATTACCAAGATGTGCTAATCTGTTCATCAAAGTCTGAGAAGGCACTATTGTTTGCCATGCTATCAATTTGAAATCAGGTTAGAGGCATTTTCCTTACTCAGAGCTGGTCATTATCATTTCCTTTACTGCTGACTGACAGTCTTTGACAGTTTGTTGTGATTAAGAGATGTTACTTGAAAAGCAAAAAGTGCTCCAAGGCGTTCAAAACAAACCCTAAAAATAAAAATAAAAAGATGGGGAGGGTGGCAGCGAGACTTCGGATTATTTTTAACCATCATTACAGGGCTGATGAAAACTTTTTAAACATGAAGCGTCAATCACAAATAAATGGTTCAGAACATCTAAGTAAGAATCTGTGGACAGTTATTTGCCAGGGGGAAAACATTTTTCCTTGTTTCCACCCCAGTGTGTATCATGATCAAGACAATAGTTCAATTGCAGGACACATGCTCTGGAAGTTTAGCTTTCCCATGCAAAATGCATACTGTACTACTCACTGATATTATGCATAATTTTCATGCAGAAGGCTCCTGGCTCAGTCTTTGACATCTCCAGATATTAATTACTATCCAAGTCAGTATTTGAAATATAGATTAATCCAGGGCAAAACTTCATAGCAATACTGCCATGTATTTTTCTTTTGTATTCTTTCCCATCTATAATGGTTTCCTCTGCCCGCTGCTCCACCAATAACTCTTCTTCAGAAACACCACTATACCATTAACTTTTTTTGTCCCCTCTCATCCATTTCTGTGAGCTAGAATTGCTTCAGCCCCCATGTTGATATACTGAAACAGCTGTTTGTTCATAGTACCTGTGAACTTGTAGTATAAAAGAATATGCATGCCAAGTCCAAAACAACATCCATTGGTTCTGCTACATTTCTTTTCACCCAGTATAATTCGGATCTGAGGAGATTACATTCATTTACAGTTCTTGTTTGCTCATCTACCAATTAACTACATCACTGTTTTTCAAGATCTTGGCATAGTAATCAGACAGCAGCAATGTCAGCAGGGCAGAAGACAGAGATTGTTCCTCAGCAATGAACATGAATGGTCATCTTCCAGATGTGCATAAACTACATCCTTCCCCTTTACCTCATGACCCTGTTCCTGCAACTCCAAACCCCCTATAATCTTTAGACTCAGAAAAATGGCCACCCAGTTGTGCCTTCTGGATTCCCTGCCTCACAATTTTGTACCATTAATTCTACATTTGGGAGAAAACTTGTTTCAAAACTAGAAATGGCCACACTTGGCCTAATATGGCCTAATAGGTTTAATCCAAGACTCTGCTAATCTTGCCAAGGGTCTATCATTATAAACCTATTTCTACCTTTAAAAATCTGGATGTGCTTATATAAATATTTATTGTGCTAACAGAAATGCAAAATATCATGAATGTTATAGTAAACTAGCAGGAACGTGCTGTTGTTGATTTTGGTTCTGCCAAGCAGCAGTTTTACTGAGAGTGACCTTGATGGAAGTTTCTGCCTCCTTTGCAATGACTATTAGATGGATGCAATTCGATCTGATTGGCAGTAAATCACAATGCTGTCCACATTCCCAAGGGCTTGTCTTCTCACTAAATCATATTACAGCATGGCATTAAGGAAAAAATAATCACTGGTGAGTACAGAGCCTTAGGGCTGATTGCCTGGTATGGCAGCAGACCTCCAAGAGGACACTCACTGCTTATTCCCATGAAAATTATAGTCATTCAATCTTCCTTTATCAGAGAGTGATGTGAAAATCTCCTATGAATTTCAGTGGTGGTATGCAGTATGCTGGAGGGCAGATCCACATTTTAAAATTTTATTTTTATTCTATATAAAGGATTATAGTTTTTAAAAGTTTAAAGGAGGAATAAAAGTTCATTGGAGGAGACAATTAGAGGCATTCTCATGGGTTTGATTATAAGAGTCTTGGTCTTACATTATTGATGACATGACAAAGTAGTTTGTGGCTGAGGAATCATAGAATCATAGAATAGTAGAGTTGGAAGAGACCTCATGGGCCATCCAGTCCAACCCCCTGCCAAGAAGCAGGAAATCGCATTCAAAGCACCCCCGACAGATGGCCATCCAGCCTCTGCTTAAAAGCCTCCAAGGAAGGAGCCTCCACCACAGCCCGGGGGAGAGAGTTCCACTGCCGAACAGCCCTCACAGTGAGGAAGTTCTTCCTGATGTTCAGGTGGAATCTCCTTTCCTGTAGTTTGAAGCCATTGTTCCGTGTCCTAGTCTGCAGGGCAGCAGAAAATAAGCTTGCTCCCTCCTCCCTATGACTTCCCTTCACATATTTGTACATGGCTATCATGTCTCCTCTCAGCCTTCTCTTCTGCAGGCTAAACATGCCCAGTTCTTTAAGCCTCTCCTCATAGGGCTTGTTCTCCAGACCCTTAATCATTTTAGTTGCCCTCCTCTGGACACTTTCCAGCTTGTCAACATCTCCCTTCAACTGCGGTGCCCAAAATTGGACACAGTATTCCAGGTGTGGTTTGACCAAGGCAGAAAGAGGGGGAGCATAACTTCCCTGGATCTAGACGCTATTCCCCTATTTATGCAGGCCAGAATCCCGTTGGCTTTTTTAGCTGCTGCATCACATTGTTGGCTCATGTTTAACTTGTTGTCCACGAGGACTCCAAGGTCTTTTTCGCACACACTGCTGTCAAGCCAGGCGTCCCCCATTCTGTATCTTTGATTTCCATTTTTTCTGCCGAAATGAAGTATCTTGCATTTGTCCCTGTTGAACTTCATTTTGTTAGTTTCGGCCCATCTCTCTAGTCTGTCAAGATCGTTTTGAATTCTGCTCCTGTCTTCTGGAGTGTTAGCTATCCCTCCCAGTTTTGTGTCGTCTGCAAACTTGATGATCGTGCCTTCGAACCCTTCGTTTAAGTTGTTAATAAAGATGTTGAACAGAACCGGGCCCAGGACGGAGCCCTGCGGCACTCCACTTGTCACTTCTTTCCGTGATGAAGACGACGCATTGGTGAGCACCCTTTGGGTTCGTTCGCTTAGCCAATTACAGATCCACCTAACCGTAGTTTTGTCTAGCCCACATTTTACTAGTTTATTTGCCAGAAGGTCGTGGGGGACTTTGTCGAAGGCCTTACTGAAATCCAGGTAGGCTACATCCACAGCATTCCCTGTATCGACCCAACTCGTAACTCTATTGAAAAAAGAGATCAGATTAGTCTGTCATGACTTGTTTTTTGTAAATCCGTGTTGACTATTAGCAATGACCGCATTTGTTTCTAAGTGTTCGCAGACCACTTCCTTGATGATCTTTTCCAGAATCTTGCCTGGTATCGATGTGAGGCTGACCGGACGGTAATTGTTTGGGTCGTTCTTTTTTCCCTTCTTGAAGATAGGGACGACATTCGCCCTCCTCCAATCTGCTGGGACTTCTCCCATTCTCCAAGAACTCTCGAAGATAATTGCCAGTGGTTCTGAAATAACTTCCGCTAATTCCTTCAATACTCTTGGATGTAGCTGATCTGGCCCTGGGGACTTGAATTCGTTTAGAGAGGCCAGGTGTTCCTGGACAACTTGTTTCCCTATTTGGGGTTGGATTTCCCCCAATCTTTCGTCCATTCCATGTTGCTGAGGTTGAAGATGGCTTTCTTTTTGTGAGAAGACTGAGGCAAAGAAGGCATTGAGCAGTTCTGCCTTTTCCCTGTCCCCTGTCGCCATCACCCCATCTTCTCCTTGCAGAGGCCCCATCGCCTCCTTTTTCTTCCTTTTTCTACCAACGTAAGCAAAAAAGCCTTTTTTGTTGTTTTTTATGTCCCTGGCAAGCCTGAGCTCATTTTGCGCTTTAGCCTTGCGAACCTTTTCCCTACAGGTGTTGGCTATACGTTTGAATTCTTCTTTGGTGATTTCTCCCCTTTTCCACTTTTTGTGCATGTCACTTTTGAGCTTTAGCTCAGTTAGAAGTTCTTTGGACATCCATTCTGGCTTCTTTGCACTTGTCTTATTTTTCTTCTTTGTTGGCACTGTTTGCATTTGCGCCTTGAGTATTTCACTTTTGAAAAACTCCCATCCATCCTTAACTCCCTTGTTTTTTAATATTGGCGTCCATGGAATGCCGCTCAGTAATTCCTTCATTTTTTGGAAGTCAGCTCTCTTAAAGTCCAGAATGCGTGTTTGACTTGTCTTAGTTTTAGCATTCCTTTGTATTGCAAACTGCAGGAGTACATGGTCACTTGCCCCTAAGGATCCAACCACTTCAACTGTATTGATCAGGTCTTCCACATTTGTTAAGATTAGATCAAGAGTTGCTGATCCTCTTGTTGCCTCTTCTACCTTCTGGACCATAAAATTGTCTGCAAGGCAAGTGAGGAATTTGTTGGACTTTGTACTCTTGGCTGAGTTTGTTTTCCAGCAGATATCGGGATAATTGAAATCGCCCATGACTACTATATCTCTTCTTTGTGCCTGTTTGGTCAGCTGTTGACAGAAGGCTTCATCAAGTCCTTCATCCTGACTCGGAGGTCTGTAGTAGACACCCACGACAAGATCTTTTTGAGTCCCGATTCCCTTGATTCTTATCTAGATGCTTTCAAGCTGGTTTCCCGTATTCTTTTATTGTATCTGTGGCTGGATCTACACTGCCCTATATCCCAGGATCTGATCCCAGATTATCTCCTTATCCCAGATTATCTAGCAATGTAGACTCATATAATCCAGTTCAAAGTAGATAATCTGGAATCATATCCTGGGATATAGGAAAGTGTAGACCCAGCCTATGATGCTTAAGGACTTTCCTATCAGTGAGTTGGTGAAGCCGCTCTAAGTTTTAGTGTGAACTTTACAGATGATAGTTTGATATTAAAGGGAAGTTTAAGGATTTCTTATATTTAGAGCTTGGTGTTGTAGACTGGGAAGTCAACTTTTCTGTATCTTTTTTGTGATGAGTTGTAATTCAGTAGTTTGATTGTAACTGCTTAATGGTAGTTATTTTTATTGTGTGTAGTCTATTATTCCTTTTCTTTATATATTAGCAAAAATTGTAGATGAAATGTCTCCCAAAACATACAAAAGTCATTCACACACTATTATATTGTTATTTTATTTCATTTTTATTCCATCTTTCACCCAATAAGGAACACAAACTGACTTGCAGTAGAAGTTTAAAAGATGTACAAGCTAAACAAAATGTACCTATAATATAATATAATAATTTTAAAACTGTTAAACAATTCAGTTAAATCATTAATTTAAAACAGTAAAAAAGCCACCATGCTGATGCAGCTGCATGTCACCCTTCCAAAAGAGGTCTGGACACATCACCCCTCTAAGCTTGGCTCTCCAGTGTTTCAGGAATCCTTTTGTTGGATGATCTGCCTGGCTTCAAAGGTAGGTTTTGGAGAGTATCATTGGGAGCAATACCTGTGATGCTGGAGCTCCTGAGGCTGATATTTCTGTCATACCAGATTTTTTTTTCTGGCAATTTCTAGGATCGTCTGTAATATTTTATTACCGCGGTCTAGTAGTTTTTTATTTTAATACCAAGATATATTGAAATTAAAATAAATCCTTCCTCTATCATCCTTTCTCTCTTTTTAATCTCTGAATTGGCACTATTCCACTCTAATTCTATACCTCTGTGAAGGCGCTACTAAATAGCCTTCTAATAAGGTGGCACAAATGGTTGCAGAGGTGAGAACAAAGGTTCAGACCTAAAGAGCTATATCTCTGGAATCCCCACTTCTTTGGATCACCTTAGATGAGCTCTCAGAAGCATTCTAGAATAGTTATTATTGTTATTCTTGTTGTTTTGTGTGACTTCAAGTCATTTCTGACTTATGACAACTCTAAGATAGGGTTGTCAAAAATTAAAGGGTTTTCTTGGCAAGATTTGTTCAGAGGGAGTTTGTTGTTGCCTTCCTTTGAGTTTGAAGGTGTGTGATTTGCCCAATATCACCCAGTGGGTTACCATGATCAAATGAGGAATCTAGGGTGAGTTAGTGATATCTGGGTGTGTATGTTTCTCATATGTATATATATATTCTTTTCCAGGAATAATAGAGTTTAGTATTCCCTTTCTTCCTCCACAGTGCCTAAAGCCCCCAACGTTCATCCCAACTTACTGAAGCGAATAGAGATCTGCTGGAATCCACTCAGAGGTCTCAGATGCTCTAATAATTTCATGTCTGGCTATACTTCTCCGAGGACCTTATCATATAAGGAAATACTCCATTTCTGAGACTGTTTGAGAATGATTTCGAATGGGTCCCACCACATGATGTTTGCCTCAGCCCGTCAGAATTCCATCGGAATTCATCTGCAAAGCGTCACAGAAATTGATTATTTGTAGACGAAATTCTAATCGTGTTTTTTGAAATACTACAGATTCTTCCATTGCTGAAGTGCTTTTTTGTGTGTCATAGGAAAATCTGTATGCATCCAATCAGCAACGATACTTTTTAAAAAGGTCATAGAGAGATGTAGGGGGTGTTTTGAATGGATTGGGGGGAGCCAGCCTTTCATGGTGTGATGAGTCAAAGTGTAATATTTCAAATTTTAAAAAATCATAATAATCAGGTGTGATGAGGAGAGTATGCATCCTGTCTTAATACATATGCGCCCAGTCCTAAAAAAATATGGAATGCATACTGATATAAACAGATTTTATCCCAATGTGATAAGGTCCCCACCCTGTCTGCTCACTGTAAAGAAAGCAATGACTATGTGATTTCATCAGGATGTTGCAGGGAAGATATACATGGCTCAATATCGCATAGGCATGCATACAGATATTTATGTTATGCCCCCAGTGGCACAGTGGGTTAAACTGCTGAGCTGCTGAACTTGCTGACCAAAGGGTGAGTGGGGTTAGCTCCTGCTGTTAACCCCAGGTTGTGCCAACCTAGCAGTTTGAAAACATGCAAATGTGAGTAGATGAATAGGTACCACTCTGGTGGGAAGGTAACGGCGCTCCATGCAGTCATGTTGGCCACATGACCTTGGAGGTGTCTACGAACAACGCCGGCTCTATGGCTTAGAAATGGGAATGAGCACCAACCCCCAGAGTCAGACACGACTAGACTTAACATCAGGGAAAAATCTTTACCTTTACGTTTATCTTGAGGGGATGTAGATCACTTTGTCCAAGGTAAATAATTAGCATCAAGAGATATCTGAACAAGAGATATTTGAAAGATATCATTTTTCTTGAAAGCAGAATTGGATTGGAAGAAAAGGGTGATGTGATAATGTTGAAAATCCACCGCTTACTATACATGAATGAAAAAAAAGAAACCAGATTTTTTTAGAGGGCTGAGAGCACTTTTGTAATTGTTTGAATTGCTTCATCATAATAAAACACAGCCTTTATTTTCAGCAACCCGCCAGGATGATTAATATCTCATTACTTTTTAAGGGCTATATTGAAACAAGATTTCACATGGAGTTACATTTGTCTTTGATCTTTAGAAGAAAAGTTATAGCAAAACAAGAACTGATCCTAGCTAAGGGGAAATAAAGAATTCCAGGGTGTCTTCTGGTAATTAATACTTCTACAATGTGTGAAACACAATTAATAAAAAACTGTGTGGCTAGTTTGATCTTAGGAGAAGAAGTTCTAAATGCAAGCCTTTTTTCTATTATTAAAGAAAAATGGTTTAGCCTTTTGATAAAAAAAACTATAAAATGTTGCGCTATCAGATGGCAACCATACCTTCACTCTAAAGTATGGCTGCACTGACAAACATATGTTTAACAGATATACAAATTAAGAGGGAATGTAACGTGCTGCAAATCAGACTCATGCCTCTATTAAGAGTTTTATTTGTATGTTAATTATGTTGGCTGTTGTTATGAGAGATAACATGATAGCAATGTTTAAAATCTAGCAGTAGTCTTGCACATATAGTACACCCTCCACATTCACTGGGGTTAGGGGCACAGGATCCCGTGAAAATGAAAATGAATATTTTTTTGCCTGAGAAAACACATCTTTTAAAAAAGTTTTTATTAATTGATTAACTGCTAACACAAATAGAGTAATACAAATCTTGATAATTAAATTCGGCTTTACATTTTCACTCAAGATAATGTGTCTTATTTACTTAACCTTACCAACCCCAATTCCAAACTTATCAATCACTTGTGTCCAGCAGTTTTTTTGTTTTTTGTTTTTGTTTGTGTCCCCCCCCCCCGACCTTTGTCCTCTACCCACTAGGAACTGTTTTATCTTCAGTTCGAGTATTATATGACTTGATCAATCGAGAAGAGCACATCATTCAGTTCTTTATATTTTCTTTTTCTTTTAGTGATCAAAATTCCCTATGTTGGGTCCAAGTTCATCTTACAACACCCTGTTGTGTATTTCATCATCCATTCAAAAATATAATGCTGGAGCATACAGTCTGCTAAATATTTTAATTTCTATTTTTCCTGCTCTTTCCAGCGCAAAGCTACGGTAGCTTGAGCTGCTTATAGCATATGTTTTATTATATCTATCCATTTATTAGTACTGCCCTTGTCATAAATTTTCTGAAAAAAATCCTTTTTATTCAGCTCTACTTTTGCTTTATTAGTCCTTCCATCTCTTTCTTTATTTTATTAGAAAATGTTGTACCTTTTCACAGTCCCACCACATATGCATAAAAGAGCCAACTTCACTGCATTTATGGCAACAAAGTTTTGGCAATGGTTTCATTATACGGCCTGAGAGAATACATCTGCAGTAATTTCTAGGTCTTCCAGCACGACTCTAAGATTGACCATAAAATTGCATTTGATGACTTAGAAATTCCTAGAAAGGTGTTCTCTTGAGAAATTTCTAGATTCTCCAGCATGACTGAAGGAAGTTGACTGTATGGAGTCAACTTCTTCAAGTCATGCAAAATGTTCTCCCTAAAAATTTGAGACAAGAAGTCTCTCTTTCTTAGGCAGAACATTTTAATCAAATCCAAGAATCATCTAATCCACAAAAGTCAAAACTGCAGATGTAGAGGGAGGACTGACTTGGCTGGGTGAGTAAGCCCCATTGAATTCAAGAGGATTTATTTCTGTGTTAGCATGTGGATCTCCCATTACCAGTGACATAGCTGAGCCAGTATGATATTTGAGTGTTAGACTAGGGTGCTTCCAGACAGTGCCAAAACCCATGCCGAGGCGGGTTTAAAAACCGACTTTGGCACACGTTTCTGTCTCCACTGCCCCACAAAAACCCAGGCTACATGCCATCCCAATTAAAATCAAGATGGCATGAACCCCCCCCCCCCCAAGCCCCCCAATCAAGCTCCTAAAAATTAAAGAAAAGGTACCTGGCTACCATAACTTCCCTCCTTGAATCCTTCTGGTGTGAGGAAATGATGCCTGAGAAGGGGGGGGGGGGGTGAGGAGAAAAATTCCTCCTCACAGTGCCTAAAGCTTGTGAGTCATTTCCTTGCAGCAGGAGGATGCAAGGAGAAATGTTATGGCAGCCAGGTACTGTTTCTTTGACTTTTATGGGCTTAATTGAGGGCTCGGGAGAAGGAAGTTGGCACCCTCCCATATCTTTGGGCTCCAAGAGCCTAAAATGGTAAATGATGCCAATAGAAACTCACTCCCAGGTTGTCCCGGGACTACCCGGAAGTGAGTCTCCACAGGCTCAATACTCCATTAGACCCCGGCTTTTTAGGAATGCCCAGATTCGATGGGGCATAAAATTAATTCAGAACAAACCAGGGAAACCTTGGTTTGTTCTGAATTAATTTGTTTTTACCAGAGGTGCCATTTGGACGCCTCTGGTCAAAACCGAGACAAGTCCTGATTTTTGGGCCTGTCTGGATGGGCCCTAAGACTTCAGAAACCAGGGTTCAAATTCTTGCTCAGCCATGGAAATCACTGGGTGATTTTGGCAAATCACACTTGTCGTCACAGCTTAAAAAGAAAACACACAGACACACCCTCCAATAAATATCAAGAAAACCCCATGATAGAGTCGCTATTAGTCTGAGCTGACTTGAGAACACATAACTGCAACAGCAAACATTAACAATAACTTATGTTTAATAATAAAAATCAACAGTGATGGGCATTCAAAGAGTTATTTTCAGGTATACCCATGAGCTTGGCTTTTATTTATTCCTTTGTTTTTTAATGTTCTGCCTTTGAACAGTAGCCATATAACAAATCCTCTCTCTATCCATATAGCAAATTACTTTTCGCAACTCAACATGGCTTCAGAAGCAATTTCCTATGTGGCTTGGAAAGAGGATTTGAGCTTCACATTTCCTCAAGTACATAAAATAACTGGCTGTTTTATTCTCTTTTTACACCCTGGTCAAGGTCTGGGGCCAGAAGAGTCTGGGAAATGAATACACAGCATGAAGTTCCTTTTACTAATAGGATGTTCCTGTAATAAGGCAAACTATCACAAAGTCCAAGGAGGAAGAGGACTATCACAATAGTGGATAATGCAAAAGTAATATATTCGGTTCTTTGTAAGCAGAGATGAGGATGACCTGTTCAATGCACAATCATTTCCTCACAGACATATCCACTGGTATTTTTAATGAAATAGTCTCTTCATAACAACAAAAATGTTCAGAAATAGATTGACTAGATTTGCATTTCTATTCCATCCAGAAAATAATGCTATGCAGGTTTCATTTGAATTAACAAACCAGTTTGGAAGTGTTACATATACCCAGTATATACTCCATTGATTTTCTGACATTCCTAACATACGCAAGAAAATTTATATTGAGATATCATCATCATCATCATTTAATTACTTATTAATCGCCCTCCATCCACGATGCTCTAGGCGATTTACAAGATAAAATTGTAAAGGATATAGTGCTTAGTGATGAGCCAAATGCAAGCTTTTATGGCTGAAATAAAACACAGTATCTCACACAAGAGACTTAGAGGACTATGGTTAAATCAAAGAATTTATGGCAAAATTGACATGCCTCCCCCCCCAAAACCACTGAGTTGATTTTTTATAGGTCAGTGGGGTAACTCCCTTTGCCAAAGCATCATTTCCATCCTTCCCCCATGATTCTTGGTGCTTCCTGACCTTGGTGCAGAGACTAAAGGTGCTTATTTTATGGCAGACTCTTCCTAGATAGACTCTGCTGCCCAGCCACCCATCCTTAGTTATCTACAGCCAATACACTTGCCACCACTGCTTCCTCTTCCTCCTCTCTACCTTCTCTGAAGAAACAAGAGGACCCGTCAGATAGTGAAGAGGAGCTGGAGAAGGTAGGCCAAATATGAGATACCAACCACTTCTCCAACAAAATCTTTCTAATCACCACTGGTGTTTTTTCATTCACTGCTTCAGCCAGATCCTTTCCCTGTTGCCAGAGAGGAAACTGGTTTCTCATCTCTCTGACTTCTCTGGCTTCTATTTGTCACCTAACTGCTGAACTTTGAACAGCAACTATCAGTCCACTTGAATATGTCTCTCACCTCTTCCAAGGAGACAACTACAGATAACCAAGGACAGTTGATAAGTTAGACCAGTGGTTCCCAACCTTTGGTCCCCCACAATTCCTAACAGCTGGAAAGCTAGCTGGGATTTCTGGAAGTTGAAGTCCAAAACACCTGGAGGATCAAAGGTTGGGAACCACTGAGTTAGACAATGAAGAGAAGCTAAAGAACACAAGCAAAAACCTTCTGCTGAATCCCTCTGCCATGGCTGGAGAAGTGGCTCATTTCTTGCCCTTTGTCTTTCTCTGGCTCCTCTTTGCTGCCTACTCAGTTGCTCTTGATTGTTCACATATCAGCCAGTGAAGAGGAACCAAAGAAGGAAGGGAATATACCTCATCTGGACCTCTCCACTGCACCTGGAGAGCAACTTTTAAAAATGATCTTTACAAATAGATACAGTCAGAGTTTAGTCCGTCCAGGGAGAGCCTACTCTAAAAGAAGCACCGACTCCACCCCGCGTTTGTCTTCCTGCCAATGCAGTATAATTCCACAATAGTGAATAATGTTCCTCAATATTTGCCAAAAACATATCAATTCCCCTCTCTGATTTAGAATGGCGAAAGCTCTTTTTGAATGCTTGGGAGGGAAAATGGTGGCAGCTGTTGCCAGTGTTGGCACTTTTGCCTCTCCAGTTTTACCTTCAAATTATCAATTAATCATATCAATATCCATAATTTGGCTCCCAAACAAGTCCTTGACTTGTTCATGAGGTTAACATATACATTGAAATATACAGTAGCATTCAAGAAAGGTTCCTCGTGTTGGAAGTTATTTTCTCCTCCCTGTTTTTTAATACTTATTTATTGTCATGGATAGCCCCCAATGGCACATTGGATTAAACCCTTGTGCCGGTAGGACTGTTGACTGACAGGCTGGTGGTTCAAATCCAGAGAGAGTGGGTGAGCTCCTTCTGTCAGCTCCAGCTCCCCATGCGGGGACATGAGAGAAGCCTCCCACAAGGATGGTAAAACATCAACATCAGGTCATCCCCTGGGCAACATCCTTGCAGATGGCCAATTATCTCACACCAGAAGCAACTTGCAGTTTCTCAAGTCGCTCCTGTCATGGAAAAAAAAACGGATAGCTTATTATTATTTCACTAGAGTTCATGTTTAATTTAATTTGTTCAGTTTAACAAGTTTGAGGCTTCTTTGTCAAATATCTTTTCTTTTCTTGCTGTTCTCAAGCATTGTAATTTTTTCCATTTGTAATGCTAATACTAATATTTTTAGCCACTTCCCACTGTAAAATGCCAGTCCAAGCAATTGTTGTGACGTAGTTTTATGGGTATGCTTATAAGAATCCGAATGCCATCTCTGATGATATTATTTGTTTGTTCATCTCTGGTGATATTTATTTACTTGTTTTTTATGAGAGCAGCCATGTGGTATCAATGTGGATTGACTGTTATGTAGAATGTGACATTTTTCTTGGCAGACAAATATTTACAAAGTACAAGGGTTTTGCTATTTCCAGACATTCACAAAACCCACTGAATTAACATAAGTTCTTTAAAGAATGGCGTTTGCTTTTCTACTGCTGGGTTGATAGATGAGTCTTCCTCAGTGTGGATACCACCTAGATAGATTAGTTTTTATAGGTCTTTTAAAATAAGCCACAGCATACATCAAGTGGCCTTTTTCGGAGAAGACATAGGGAAAAATCACCAGCTCTTTTTGGATGTTCATGTTTTGGATGACTTCTGGAATATGAAATTTCTTGGTTCAGCATTATTTAACTTAAAATGTATGACCTGTTGAGTAGTTGTATTTTGGTAAAGCTATGGTCATGAAAGTGATGTCAAACTACATTAACTCTACAGTGTAGATATACCCAAGGATAACAATGTGGGAAATTGAAAGATTTTCCTAAGTAACCTGTTTCTCTAGCCAATATAATAAATGTCCTGCTTGTTCTTATCTGACATGGCAATTCTAAATTTCTTCAACAATGTGCTTCTTTTTCATTTTCATCCATTACCAACATTACTTTAATAAGTTCTCTTCATTTTTAATTAACCATTATTATTTAATAGAAGAGATAGTAATAGTTTTTAATAATGTAAGTAAAGATTTTATTTTTGCACAAAAATCACAAAAAACATTTGATGTTGACTAATATCAAGAGCTTTTTCTTACACAACTTCATAAACCATGGAAGATTAGAAATATGAAAGTCCATATCATAGTGCAATTATATGTGGACCAAATGTTTCTCCTTTGGTTAAGTGCCTGAAAATCCATCTTCTATGCTAGACTTCTGTAGGTTCCGTTTATTTTCAGCTTAAGGTATCAGTGTTTGAAGTCGATTTCATGCATCTCTGGGTTAAAAATCTAAAGAACGAGACAGTGCCGGCCAGTATCCAAGAATTATGTTAATGTTAAGGAAGACTAGGATTTCTCAGCCATGGAAACTCACTGGGTGACCTTGGGCAAGTCATACACTTTCAGCTTCAGTGGAATGTAATGACAAACCCTGTCTAAACAGGGTTCATCTTAACTTTGGGCAACACGAAATTGGGAGGGATAGCCAATACTCCAGAAGACAGCCTAGACAGGAGCAGAATTCAAAATGATCTTAACAGATTAGAGAGATGGGCCAAAACTAACAAAATGAACTTCAACAGGGACAAATGCAAGATACTCCACTTAGGCAGGAAAAAATGAAATGCAAAGATACACCATGGGGGATGCCTGGCTCAACAGCATTACGTGTGAAAAAGTTCTCATGGACAACAAGTTAAACATGAGCCAACAATATGATGCCGTGACAGCAAAAAAAGCCAATGGGATTTTGGCCTGCATAAATAGGAGTATAGTGACCAGATCCAGGGAAGTCATGCTACACCTCTATTCTGCCTTGGTCAGGCCACACCTGGAATACTGTGTCCAATTTTGGGCACTGCAATTGAAGGGAGATATTGACAAGCTGGAATGTGTCTAGACAAGGGCAACTAAAATGGTCAGGGGTCTGGAGAACAAGCCCTATGAGGAGTGGCTTAAAGAGCTGGGCATGTTTAGCTTGCAGAAGAGAGGGCTGAGTGGAGACATGATGGCCATGTATAAATATGTGAAGGGAAGTCATAGGGAGGAGTGAGCAAGTTTGTTTTCTGCTGCCCTGGAAACTAGGACGCGGAACAATGGCTTCAAACTACAGGAAAGGAGATTTCACCTGAACATTAGGAAGTACTTCTTAATTGAGAGAGCTGTTCAGCAGTGGAACTCTCTGCCCAAGAGTGTGGTGGAGGCTCCTTCTTTGGAGGTTTTTAAGCGGAGGCTGGGTGGCCATTTGTTGGGAGTGCTTTGAATGTGATTTTCCTGCTTCTCGGCAGGGGGTTGGACTGGATGGCCCACAAGGTCTCTTCCAACTCTATGATTTTATGATTCTATGATTTCTGCCTGGTTGAATCATCTGGACTCTGATCTCCTACTGCAATGTACCTGCTACTGTTACTGCCACCTCCAGAGCCAGGTCGATCCTGGTTGATGAAAAAAAAGCTTACTATCAATTTTCGCTATATTGCAAAGCAGTTGAGTATCAATGGAAGGTCTGTTTTATGTATCAAGCTAAATAATGAAGCTCATATGCTCTGATGAGTTATTAAATGAGATCCTCCATCTGGAAAATGTATAATAACTTCCTGACTGGCATTTGCACAGAAAGTAGAAATTGGGAAACTAATGCTAATTATTGAGTTCCTGACTAGGGAAATGGTTGGCTTCACTTACATGGCTGGTTTGATGCATCTAATGGTTTTGCCAAACACAGGGGTTCATCCCCTTCATATCAAGACTGTCAAGGTTATCTGTCTTACTAGACACCTAGTTGTTAGAGAACAGACAAGATGCTATGTATTAACTGAGCTTGTTGTGTAGGTGGAGGAAGAGGAGGAGGAAGATGAGGAGGAGGAGGAGGAGAAATCAGACAATATTGTATTCATTTTGTCCAATGTGCATTCTAGACAAAGAACAGGCTGTTTGGAGAGTGTAAACATATATTGCTGTACAGTAAATTAAGAAAATGAAAGAAATTTAGGATGACATCTTTATTTGAGTTGCAATCCTAAGCATTCATATTAGGGAGTGCATTTTGCAGTCTCATTATATAAGATGGTGTAGTAAATTGGTGTCTTTTATATAAAATGGCAAAATCAAGATTTGCGTTTTGGATTGTTAAAAATATTTTAAAGTTATCTATGGTTGAATCAGTGGATGCAGAATCTTTGGATATGGAGGATAGGATACTACAGTTGCCACGGGTTCCAGAGCACAAATCTGTCACTCACAGATAATCACTTGAATGATAGTGTAAAAGTCATATTACAAGGGACGGTTCCTAATATTGGAGCATCACCCCTTGAATCAATTGGTTTTATCACTATTGATCCACTGTTTGTAAATTTATTCAATGGGCCATGTCTAGTTGCGACTAAATAATAGGATTAACACCATCTTGTCTGTGGTGCGAGAAAAGTGAGATATGAATTAAATAAACAATAGCAAACAGATCAATAGATAATAGACAGATAAGCTCCCATCTAGTCTTATGTGTTGGCCTGAGACCTGAGATTTTTATGAGATGCCCTTTTCTCAGTTCTATCACATTCACATGCACATCTGCTGAGAACACAAAACAAGACAGGTTCTTCTGAGCTCCATCAACTCTGCTGTATAATACATTTCAATGCAGTTAACATGCTCTACATGTTGAAAAATCAAATCCTTAGATCAGTCTGAATTCTTGAACTGTTGTTATATGCAGAAGGGAAGTTAAATATCCTCTGACTTCATAGTAGAAGTTAGAAGAGTATCATTAAAATGTCATGAAATTGTAAGACTTCAGAGCTTTTATTGAACTACAGATTGGGGTGACTAATTGCTTTCCAAGAATTTTTTGAAAATATTGCACACTTATAAAATGAAATTTTAGTCTAAACCTGTTTCTATGACAATATTGTTAGGTTTTTTGTCAAAATCATATTCCTAAAGTACATGGATGCAAACGCTACAGGGAACAGACCATATTTTACAGACAGGTATGTATAATACATGAGGAACATGCCTGGGACTGATATCTAATCATTTCTTTTCCACTGCATGCTAAAAGCAGAATTGAAATTGACTTTTTTGAACTTCCGTTGTCTAGCATGTATGTGTATGTATGTATATAGAACATAATAATAGAAAATAATAGTATAACTTTATTGCCATTGCACATTGTACAATGAAATTAAATGCCATCCTCAATCACATTCTATATGTTGTACACATTACAAAACAAGCACCCGTCCTTCCACATTCTAATCTCTATTGCACAACCCCTAATGCCACATCAGTGTGAAACCATAGAGTTCAATATAGTCACAGTTTTAAGATAAAAGCTATCTCTCAGCCTATTTGTTCTTGTTTTTATCATCCTATACCATCTGGCTAATAGTAACAATTAAAAAAAAGAATATCCAGGGTGAGATGGATTCTTAAGAATATTTTGAGCTATCTTAAAACAGCAGGAATTATACAGTGCTTCCAGAGAGGGGAGACGGCAACCAATAATCCTCTGGTTAGTAGTGGTAACCCTCCTATCTGCCTTCCTATCTGCCACTGTTCAATTAGCAAAACAGACGCAGATGCAATAGGTTAGAACACTCTCTATAGCACAATGGTATATGCTAGTGTTGTGCTTTTGTATGGAATGGCTGTTCATTTTGTGTAGTTTCATTCGTGTCATCTCATTTTCGTATTTGTGTCCCGCTAACGAAAATGGGCTGCTTATATGACACGAATTTTCGTCTCACTAACGAAAAACACGAAAAATTTCATGCCAGAGTAAAAGACTAGAGCCAAACAAATAGGAAGGAAAGTTAACTCAAGCAGAAGTTATTTCCTTTTGAATTTATTTATCTATATTTAAACAAATAATAATAAATAACCAATTGGGGGAGAGAGGAAGAAGGAGGCTTTGAACTACACATACAAATTCCCCAGCCAAACCCACTTGATATTGTTATTGTTTTTAAAATAAGGTAGCTCTCTGCAGCCAACCACTGGCAGCCAGCCAGGCAGGCAGAACTGTTTGTTCCCCAATCTCCAGCAAATTGAAGCAGAGAGCAGTGCACTTTTTTGGGGGGGGGGATTACAATGAAACCCCCAAAAAGTATTTGCTTTCAAAAATGTTAAATAAAAATAAAATACCCAAGGGAATGGAGGGAGGACCGAGGCACCCAGGCAGGCAGGCAAACAGAGGAGGGAAAGGATGGAAAGAAAGAACCCAATGAAAAAGGAAAACTTTTTAAAATGAGGCAAGCAGCAGCCGCCCACCAGCCAGTCAAAATCTCCCCACAAAAAACTCAAATCCCCCAGTAGTCCCAATTTAGTGCCCTCACCAGAGGCAAGAAGGCAAGCCGCCTGCCCACCAAACAAGCCAAGAGCTCAGCCCAAGCAGAGACAGCACAGCGTGAAACCCAACCTGCCCACAGCCCAGCAACAGCAGCAAATGGTGCTTTTGGGTGCTGTCCTCCACTCCCTGCCTAGCCCACTTCAGTGATTCTTGGCCTCCCCGCCTCCTTCTCTGATGCATGAGGAAATGAATTGCAGCCATGGAGGCCACGTGTCAGAAAACGAAAACCAGCATGATGACTGTGTGGCTTTCCTTATCGTGTCACCTATTGTTTCGTACAAAAAGTTGTCATTTCGTGTAAATGATTGGTTGACACGAAACGACAGCACAAAGGAAATGAAGGAATTTTTTTCGCACACATCTCTAGTATATGTGTGCTGACATGCATTTCATAGCATTCTGTCTCTTTTCTAGATAACACTCACTGTCAATCTTTAGTGTTATTGTTGTTATTGCTTACAAAAAAAACCCAAATACCGATAACAGCACATAGAAAGAAATAAGTAGAAACGTACATGTCATTATGCCAATAATGGCCAGAACAGGTATAATGGAATAATGGAATAAAGAATTTGGAGCATGAGCCACAAATAAAGGCTTAAGCATTAACAAATCAAGGGGTATCTTATGAGAAATCACAGCCTCATGTTTTGGTCAACGCTTTGTTGGGAACACAACATTTGTGTTCCAAAGGACATTTTCTTCAGCTTCTCCGACAGTGAAATGACCTGCCAGAGAAGATTTGTCAGCTCAAGACACTGTCTGAGTTTAAATCAGCAATAAAGACCAGTCTTCCTGCAGATCCTATCCAAATTATTTTTTAAAAATTATGACTCTGAAAATATTTGCCAATGGATTTTAATATATTGTTTTATGTGTTATTTCAACTGATGTTGTGTGTTGTATTATTTGTTATTGTTCCTTCCCTTGATCCACAGGGAGAGGCAGATAAGAAAGAAGGAGAGCGAAGAAGAAAAAGGTGGTGTAATATTCATGATTTAATAATATTGAACATACTTGAATATCAGTAAAATACTGCAAGGCAATCTCTACTTTGGACAACTTCAAATTGCATGACCAACCCCTGGGAAACTACATTTCCCAGAATGCTGTGTTTTCAATCTCCTGCCCAACTCTGCTAGTCCCGCCCACAGCTTCCCTTCCTTGTGGCAACTGGCCAAAAAAGCAGCTTTGGTTTAAAAACACTTAATGTCCTCTTGACTTTACCAAAGTTGCTTAATGCTTATACTAAAAATTAAACTGACTTTGGGAGACATCCGAATGTTACTAAATCTTAACAAAAATGATTGATGAATGTTTTGATTCTAATATCCCCCTTTCCTGCATATTTCTAATATTGAGGAGTAACAATAATTTTGTACACTAAAGCATACACACAAACTGTCAATGGAGCATTTTGCTTGTTATAAATGTTTGGTGTTAATAGGAGGTCATTGATAGATATAAAATGACTTTTTAGAAGCAGTACTTGTATGATTTCACCAAACGTTCTAATGAATAATAATGAACAATTTCCATGCAAACTTGTTTAATTAGTTGTTATAGGAGTTCTTATTCTGTTGTAAACACGAACAATTCTTGTTTGTGTTTATCCATGTACACGCATACTTGCAAGATCCATACATTCGGTATTTTGTCACTGAATTCTAGAAGGAGGAATATTATAAAATATTTTGACTTCACTGTCCCACATTTTCACTGAGATTCTTACTGCTGAGGCATTTCCTAGGCTGAGTTTAATCTAATGGTTTTATTAAAAATGAGTACCAACTACCACTCAATTGAGTTTTGAATAAATCTAATAAATTCACTTATTATAATTAGGACTAATAACACTATGTAACAACATTTGAAACGTTTTTTGTTTCTGTTTTGAAAGTGTTATTTCCTGTTTAATTGTGTGATACTTAGGAAAGTAGTTGTTATACTCCAGAAGCTTCATTTTTTTGTGGCTGAGGGTAGTACTATTATTTTCTTCAGTATAGGCACTTTGTTTGTAAAATTTC
This sequence comes from Anolis carolinensis, assembly GCF_035594765.1. Classification (NCBI taxonomy): domain Eukaryota; kingdom Metazoa; phylum Chordata; class Lepidosauria; order Squamata; family Anolidae; genus Anolis; species Anolis carolinensis. The sequence continues at coordinate 147,631,080 of NC_085845.1, forward strand.
TTAATGAAAATATGCAATTTTTAACCTTTCAATGTGCAGACAACAACAACGTTTTTGCAGTCTAATAAAAATTTTCCATATTTTTTATAGAACCAATTAGGAAATGATATTTATAACCCAGGAACAAAAGATTGTGTTTAATAGTGTAATAGGATTCAGATCAAAGTTTGTTTTCTGTAGATGCTGAAGAACCATATGACAAATTTATTTGAGGAAGAACTATATGAAGATGAACATCAGATTTGAGAAAGTGACCTGGAAGCTGCACATGGGAAATATAAATCACCGGGGACAGATAGCATTTCAATAGAGCTGCTTCAAGCTACATACACCGAACTACTTCTAGTTCTAACTAAAATCTGTCAATAAACATGGAAAACAAAACAATGACCCATAGATTGGAAATACTCGATATACATTCTAATCCTCAAAAAAGGAGATGCCAAGGATTGCACTAACCACAGAACTATTGTCTTCATTTAGCATGAAACTCTTTTCCTCAATACTGAGTTTTCTGTGAATGAAGAAAAAAGGGCAGAATTACTAAAATTAAAAAAAGGAAATTTGCAAACAAATTACTGACAGTTTTCAAAAAGATCACAATATTGTCTAACTCTCCCATTGAAGAAAGCACGACAATTGCATGGTGAATAATAGTTTATTGGGAAGGAAGTGCTTCCTTTCAAATATATTTCTGTTTTCTTGCTGCCTAGATGAACTTTGACTTTAATAGATAATTGGGTATAAAATGAAAAATAAAGGGCAAGATAACAAATCAAATATATATTACTGCAGGGAGTACTAAAACATTCAGAATGCCTGCCAGTGATGCAACTTTGGCCTCATAATGAATCATTAGAAAGTGTGAATATAATAAAATACATTGCTACAGAAAAAAGGTGACTTTTCAAGTTACAAGTGGATCTTTTCCACCCACACCCCAACCTCTCATTTATTATCTCATTCTCTTTTATTTAGTTTTCAAAGCCTGTAAGCTACAAAGCCCTGCTATTATTACTTACTGAAAAGAAATTAATTACTCTAGTAGATTTCATGGCAGAAGTCAAAGAGAGATCATTTCATAAAGAAAGTTGCCACATTGTATGCCTTTGTTCAGCTGTGTAAATTTGACGTCCATTGAAGTATTGTTCATGTGCCAAAAATTGACAGTAACAAGTATTTCCAAGACAAATTTCCATATAAATATACTGACTTATGATCCATCAAACATTTTTGTGTTCCTCTAAACTTCATGTATGACAGAACTAAGGCGGGAGAGAAGTGGGGGAAAGCATTTGGAAGAGTGGGAACTCAACTTTGAGGATAGCCAGTCATGCCACACACTTTTCCGTCTTCTTCCTGCTTCACCCCTCTTCCCCTCTCTTCAATAAGAAGTCTGGTAACACCTAACATTTGAAATTGGAGTCTTCTCTCAATTTTTTTTCTTGCTGGCACGATGAGTTCCCATGGGTGGCCATTGGAAGTGGTGGTGTGTCATAGACAATCCTGTGTTTAAAAAAGTGTTTGGAAAACCTGGTTTACTCATGAATTTTAAGTAGTTAACCAAATCCCCATGCTAAGTTTATGGGAGACAATAATTAGAGTTCCTCCAGAACTACAAGTACTATCTCAATCAAACTTTGATAATTTATTCACACTATCATTACCTATCTTTCTGCCAATGTACATTATAATAGCAGCAATAGCTGACATAGTGGAAGCAACCAAGTTTTGACATCGTGGATATTTAATTAGCATTTTTGACGTGAAGATAATACTCCACCAAAACCGACATCAGAATTGGACTCCCCAGGTTAAACTCCATAAGAAAAGCTTAAGTTACAATAGCACTAATTTAAAAAGAAGACAGAGATATTACATTAGTTCAAAACTATAAATCAATTTCATTTTAAATGTGGACTATGGTAAAGTAAAGGTAAAGGTTTTTCCCAACGTTAAGTCCAGTTGTGTCCGACTCTGGGGGTTGGTGCTCATCTCCATTTCTAAGCCAAAGAGCCGGCATTGTCCATAGACACCTCCAAGGTCATGTGGCCAGCATGACTGCATGGAACAGCGTTACCTTCCCACCGGAGCGGTACCTATTGATCTAGTCACATTGGCATGTTTTCAAACTGCTAGGTTGGCAGAAACTGGAGCTAACAGCGGGCGCTCACTCCGCTTCCAGAATTTGAACCTGGGACCTTTCGGTCTGCAAGTTCAGCAGCTCAGTGCTTTAACACACTGAGCCACCAGAGGCTCCGTGGACTATAACATTTATTTAAATATACTGGCCTGTCTGGTGGACTTTAAAAGATATTAAAAACCTGGATCCAGGAAGATCAATTAGGATTTCTTCCTGGTAGACAAATTAAAGATAATTTGAGGATAATTTTAAATGTAGTTGGATATTTAGATATTCATACAGAATAACAAGGAACATTGATGCTCGTGGATGCAGAAAACATTAAAAGGGAGTCAGACAAGAACGGCCACTCTCACCTCTACTTTTAATACCAGCAGTGAAAATATTGGTGAGGCAAATGCGATCAAACACCAGTATGGAAGGTTTAACAATTAAGAAAAAGAACTACAAGATTCTTTGCAGATGACTCTGTGATTTTGACACATAATCCTTTACAGGATATTTCAAAAGTATTAAAAATAATAATGGAATTAGGAATTGTGGTGGGACTATCAATCAATCGAGACACATGCTTTGGTCCACATGCTGAGGATAAAAACAGGTATGCTGGCTCTCCCAGCTCAGTTGCCTTTGAGTTGTCCCCTCCCCCACCCTGTATTTTGTTGGCATTGTTTGATGTTATTGTTTGGTTGCTTATTTCTGTTTCTTCATCACAACTTGAGGGCATAAGGCATGGGCCTTGGATCCAATTTGTGTACCCCCTTCCTGGTGTGTGCATGTATGTGTGGGTGGGGGAGCAGCAAGGTGGCTTCTAGAAGGTGGGGTGATGCAGGTGTCCTGGGATGAAAATGGATGGGAACCTCCACAGCGTCTTCTATTGTTTTCTTGTTGCATTGGTCAGTGGCAGGCTTTCCTATCCTTGATCCAGGACCCATGCATAGCCTCCAGCCCTGTTTCCATTCTAACCAATAAACAAATTGTGGCCTTTGATTATCCCAATATCTTGTGTGAGACTGTTTTGTCTGGCTGGCAGTGGGGAAGAGTGGTCAGCCCTGCTCACGCAAAAGTAAAATATCTGGGAATTTAATTGACAAATAATGTAATAAATCTCATCTATTCAAAAATAACTATGAGAAAAGATAGAAAGAGATACAAAATGATTTACAAAGATGGAATAGTTTGGACTTTACTTTTCCCTACTTGGAATAATATTGACCATTAAAATGAATGCCCACCCAGGTACGCATTATTTGAAGGAGCCCCGGTGGCACAGTGTGTTAAAGCACTGAGCTGCTGAACTTGCAGACCGAAAGGTCCCAGGTTCAAACCCCCAGGAGTGGCGGGAGTGGCCGCTGTTAGCTCCAGCTTCTGCCAACCTAGCAGTTCGAAAACATGCAAATGTGAGTAGATCAATAGGTACCGCTCCGGCGGGAAGGTAACAGTGCTCCATGCAGTCATGCCAGCCACATGACCTTGGAGGTGTCTATGGACAACGCTGGCTCCTCGGCTTAGAAATGGAGATGAGCACCAACCCCCCAGAGTCAGACATGACTGGACTTAACGTCAGGGGAAACCTTTACCTTTTTACTACTTCCCAAAATGATTTATCTTTTTCAAACAATTCAGCAGTTCTTTCAGCAGAAGTACTCCACTGGATTCTGAGTTCCGTGGTTTAAATGTATTTAGTTTTAAACCTTTGGTGATGAATTTTACTGTGCCTGCTCTTCTGGTTTCACAAATGGGATCATTTTCCATTTGAATGAAATCTGAATGTAATCAGATGAAAAAAAAGTGTTGCTGAAAAACAATAGAGCTACAGAAAAGATTACATTGAGGTTACGAGTGGATTATGTATTGTTTCTTGAGTACTTCCAATCAGATCAACTGCATTCATATAAAAAGAGCTTAAAGGTCTGGCTATGATGATGATACACTGGGATTATTATATGAGAATGCTTTCTGATTATATCTAGTTTTATGTTTGTTTTGGATTGTTTTATTCCCAGAAATACCTCGTAGACATAAAACAAATCACTCAGTTGAAATGCCTAGAAAAGCAAAAACAAAATTTAGCTAATACTTAAAGAATTACAATAGTTCTGACAATCACACTTCATGTTTCAGGTATTCTATAGTTGTACATAAGAACCTGAGAAAACTCTCCTGTTCACACATACTATATCTGAGAGTTAAAAATCCCACAAAATCAATTTGAAAAGCTTTCCCTGATTATTTATATTGCATTAATCTTTCCAGTACTATAGAACTACAAAGTGTTTGTATATCTTGCATAAATCTGTCTTATGGCCTCTGTGTTTTAGAACTGTATGAAACCAGAAGCACAAGGTCAGTGCTTTCATCCAAACTTAAGATATCCTTTGGAAGTTCAGGCAACAATACTGGAAAATGGAAGGTTCAAATACCATGCGTAAAGGATCATCTCAAATAGAGTTGATTTCTTATAAGGATCAAAGCTAATAACATCTATTCAAAGACAAGACAAGGGAAGGGTGGTAGAGCACATGATCAAGGAATAAGGTAGAGTTAGATGTAAAAGCTCATAAAGTATGTTCAAACCAGTAAGAGGAAAAAAAAGTCTTAATTTTTGAAGATATCACTGGGATTTAAATATGTTTAGTTGAGTTGAATCACAACTTCTCAGCATAATATCTTAATTTATCTTCCCTCTCCCTTATCCTTTAGACCAGTGGTTCTCAACCTGGGGTCCCCAGATGTTTTTGGCCTTCAACTCTTAGAAATCCTAACAGCTGGTAAACTGGCTGGGATTTCTGGGAGTTGTAGGCCAAAACACCTGGGGACTCACAGGTTGAGAACCATTGCTTTAGTCCAAAATAATTGGTCTTTTCATAGTCTGCATAATTTTCTTCCAGAAAGAGAATAATCTTTATTACGCTCCAGGCAAAGCCTTACCCACAAACATTTGCAGCCAAATCAATGTATTATGTGATGCCAAGACCAGCTTCTTAAATGTTTTCAGAGCTCATTCGTAAAAGTCCAATTTAAAACAATACTATTGAGAAATTGTGCTTTTAGAATAGCATAATTTATAGACTCATCAATATTCTTGTTCTAGAATTTAACTCACAAGTCTTGCAGGCAGCAAATAAAATTACAGTCCAGCTAACAATAATGCTGCCAGAACTGGGCCAATTTCCCTGGGGGCAATGACAAATTATACCATGAAAATCTTGTTACTTTCTGCCACATAGCAGCCATCCTGAATGGAAGCAGGCCAGAAATCAACTTTAAAAAACCCAATTTCCTAGTTTAGGGGTGTAAACAAGCAATTCATATAAGAGTCAATATAGCAGATCAGAGTAGCTGAGGGATGGTAGTTTCTATGCCACCAGTGCTCTTTCCTTTGTTATGCTTAACACTATAAAATTATATAATAATTTAGGTAAATATGATCTTCATGAGATCTGCTTAGATAATCAATTTAATGAAATACAGACATACCTCAACTAACAAAGAAGCTCATTTGTACACAGTATTTCCAACTTGTTCTTTGACTGGCTAGATTGTTTTTTAGTATCATAGGCATTGGGAAGATGGTGAAAAGGGGCTGGAACAATAGAGACTGCAGCAGGATGTTTGCAGTAAATAGAAATGGGAGAAAACAGAATTCCGCTCTAGCTGATTCTAATGTAGACGTGTGCCTGCCTACTACAGGCAAGGAAAATAACAGTTGCCTTCAAAATCCCTTACTGAGCATCAGTGAACAGCAAAACAGGGGAATGGTGGGAAAGCATATTACCTTTCCTCACCCACATCTTTTTCAAAAAAGCTTACGTTTATAATTCTGGCCACTAAAATGGAAATCGTAAGAAAATTGGAGTATGGTGAAAGGATAAAATATCCCTAGAAGCATTTTAGAAGAAGGTTACCAGTGACCTACAGAATGTACACACTGTTTTTATTTGTTTATACAAGGCACCAGACATGATGGTTTCATTTTTTTTGTGCATACAATTAGTTAAGGATAAAAAGTTTGCTGGAACTGCTCTTTTTTTTGTATGTACAGTAGTGTAGGAATTATTCCAAACTATTTTCATGTTACCTCTGTCTTTGATACCAACTTTTTTGTTAAAGGAGTAATGGTCAGAAACACAGCTACTTCATTAATTGAAGTATACCTATGAAGTATATGTATTGCATTAATGGTATGTTTTGACATTTCAACCCATCAATGCTTCCTCTTCTGCTATTTCAATTATTTTCTAGGTGGTTTTAAAAATCATATTCAATAGTTGTTCAAGAATGAAATATACTGCCTCGGAGTGTGGTAAAGTCTCCTTTTATAGAGGTTTTTTAAAGGAGTTGGGTAACCATCTGTTTGCGTTTTCCTATATGGCAGAATGAAGTTGGGGTAGAAGGTCCGTGTTGTCTCTTCCAATGACTTTATGGGTGCATCTACACTGTAGAATGAATGCAGTTTGACTCCACTTTAACTGCTAATGATCAGTGTCATGGAATCATAGGAGGAGGAGTATTGTGAGGCACCAGCACTCTCTGGATGAGAAGGCTAAAGATCCCATGATTCCATAGTGTTGAGCCATGGCAGTTCAAGTGGCATCAAATTGCATTCATTCTATAGTGTAGATGCACTCAATGATTCAATGACATTCATGCAGAGACAGATATGCTAAAATGTGGGTTGCTATCACAGCAATGTCATGGATCCTTTCCTTTTTTAATAGTGTTTGTTCTGAAATGATTTCCCTTAAGATAAGATGGCACCATTTTTTTCACTCAGATATAGTAGCTGTCATTATTGCTGAGAGCATTAATATACTAGAATGGAATCTGAACAGAAGTTGATAAATATTTGTATTTCTCTGTTTGCTCAGCCCCCTGATCTTATCACACTATAACAAAACAAGGGATGAGTTTAACTGAGATGAAAAGCCCTAGCATCTTGAATTATATGAAAATGTTTTCTTTAATTCTTTTTAAAAGAACTATTTTAAAGCAGAACAAACAACTTTTGGGGGGAAAGTTACACCATAGCTCTCTCATATATTTAAGCAGTAGAAGAAATGAAACATGAACCATTTGCTACCACCTTCAATCTTTTGACATAGGTTCTATATTAAGTGATGTCTTAGGGCAATGGTTCTCAACCTGTGGGTCCCCAGATGTGTTTGGCCTACAACTCACCGAAATTCCAGCCAGTTTACCAGCTGTTAGGATTTCTGGGAGTTGAAGGCCAAAACACCTGGGGACCCACAGGTTGAAAACCACTGTCTTAGGGGATACTGACATCCTTAGCCAGGGTCTTTGTTGTGACTCAGCCAGAGTCTCAGAGTGACTCTGATGGGGATTGGGGGATTCAGGTTCCAGATGATGAGATTCAGGTTCAAGATGACTCTTCTGGGAATTATGGGATTCAGGTGAGAGTGTCCCTGTTGTGAGAGATGAGGAGCAGGGAGGCATTCCCATGGCAGGGGATGGTGTTGATGATTCGGGAGATGATACTGAAGCTAGCCAGGTGCAAAGGGAGGACAGCCTCCCATTAGATAGCAAGCAGACAGAGGCTGCTGCTAATGAGCTATCTGGCCTTGACAGAACGGCATGTCTGGATCGAGCTGGCCGTTTGGAATTTCGGGTTCGCAGGAGTGTCAGAATAGCAAACAAAAAAGAGAAAGAGGTCAGAGGGAAAAGAAATGCATTCATGCTGTGCAGAGAATATTAAAGGGTGTACTGAGAGAGAAACCTTTGTCAAAAGCAACGTCTCGTTTGAGTTAGAAGCAGCTCTTGCTTTCTTGGATTATCCTGTAATCAAGTTCATGGGACTATGTCATGTATTAATGGAATCTTGTTTTATGCCTAAGATTTTCTTGGATTATTCTGTATAGCCTTGGTTTTCCAACAATCTTTTGGATCTTTACTTTTGCTTTTTAAGAACTATTTATTTCCTATTTCCTAATAAACTACAAAAGACCTCAACCTGTGTACAGCCTGGTGTGTTCAGCAAGGTGAAGCTATCCTGAGGTGCGACAGTCTTCACAGATGCTTTTTCCTGAACCTGACCCTTCTCTGGAGAGGAGTACTCCATATTATAATACTCGCCCAACAGCATTAAAAACATACTGGGCAAAGCCACGCAAATCAAGAAATGATTATCTTTCAGGTTAATAGCTTGATTCTTCTACATTGACATTCTTTGACAAGTGAGGTTGATGCTTCGGATATGTGAACTGGAGCTTATAACCCTGCCCTCCTGCACTTCTGCTGTAATTTTTGAAGTATTTTTTTCTTTTTTTTCAAACATTAAAAAAAATCAAATATTACAACAAAAATACTGCCTCTGATATAGGGAAGGAGGGAGAGGAGGGGAGAGGAAGAGAGACAGGGAGAGGATGAGATTTTGTCCATCAATGACGGTTCTGCGTCAATGTTGGTTTGCCTCCTTCATGTGATACATATATTTGTGTTCGTCATGTAAAAACCGGATTTTTTTAAATCAACAGTGAGTACCCAAAATATTCAGCTTTAAAGAAAGAAGCACACATTCTTTGGTAAGGTGAAGTTCAAACAAGGAGAAGCTCAAACCCTGTTTTTTTGTTTTCCCAAAAGCCACAGTGTGTCTGCCAAGGTCAAGGCCAATCTCATTAGCGTGCATCCATTTGGAAGGCTTCCACAATGAAGAAAAATAGAGGTTTTAAAGTGAGTCCCTGATAGATTTCAACATACATTTAAGTAGAGCAGCCACATGTTCAAAATAGCTGGTTTACAGCTACAGGGAATGAATTTGACAGAATGGGAGCAAATGAAATGATAGGCTGGCAAGAGAGTGGGTTTTATTGCTCTAACAGGCATGCAGAACTACGAACTTCTGCAAAGGTAGATCTTATTAATGAACATATATATATGAGAGAGGATGGGTTGAAGTGGGGTTTTTTTTATTAAGACAGTACTTAAAAGGAGTGATTTCAATCTGCACTGGGTATTTTACCAGGATACAAAGAAAGACATTGATACTTTTTAAAGTACAACTTGTTTTTTTAAAGGTATAATCTTAGTTTGTATAACCTGATAGGCTTCCACTATGTTAAAGGTTTAAATTATATGCCATAAAGTGACTGGGCAAAGACAGTCCTACCACTGAGCAAAATGAGACAGCTCCTATACCTCATGATGGTGACTTGGGCCCTCATCATGTATGACTCAGAATAGCATAATAGTTTGAGATGTGGAAGTACACTATGCTGTCGTCCTCTGGACTATTACATAGTTTGTGAACTCTATGGTAGATCCAAGTATTCCATGCCTGGTGGAGAATGTGGCAGGTGGGGTCATAGAAGTGTCTAGCTATGTTCTTGTGATCAGACATGAAGTGTCAGACCACAATAACTTAGCCAGACACTTCGGTACTGCTGCCTGCTGAGGTTTGTTTGCAGCTGGTACATTTATTTTGAACCTGGCTACAGGAAGACAACACATTTGCAATGTCCCCTGCTCTGTACCACACATGAATACCAGTGTGTATGTGTGTGTGTGTGTGGGGGGGAGACATACAGCAGTTTATGGTAGGTCTCAAAAGGTGACTTTGATGACTGTGGAGGGTAGAAAGCAACTGAACATTGACAAATGTGGGCATATATTTGTATCTATCAGGAATCCAGCCTTGAAGGGGTCATAAAAGGCAGCAGTTACTGATTGATTGTTATTATTGTGAAAGACTATGTGGATCCAGAATAGGTCTTCACAAGGAGCTTCTCAAGACAAATGTGTCGCGCCCGTCAATTGGGGTTCTAAATTTGCAACCCCCTTTCTTCAGAAGCTTTGCCCTCTGGTTAAGGAGAACACCCAAAACAAACTCTCTCTTTAACAAAGAAAAGGTTTATATAAAGGTATTTACAAATACAGCAGAGTCCTTGGATCTTTTCAGTTGCTTCCACATGATGAATAGTAAACAATAAAGTCCTTATCTCCAGATAAGACGCCACAGTCTTGTTCTTCAGACGTTGCAGCAACAATACACCTCAGGCAACTCCAACTTGGACAAATCAGCTCCAGCAACTCCAGCTCAGCATTCAAGCTCCAAACTCTCTCCAACCTCAACCTCCAACCTTGAGTAACATAATGTACTTAGTCTCTATGAGTAGTACTCCATCTCTAGCAGGTGGCTTGATTGTTGCTGGCCATACAGTGATTGGTCATGATCCTTACAATCACTTACCCATTGTCACTTAAGAAATGATATAAAACTCTGGCAAAATGAGGAGAGGCTTCATGGCTGCCAGGGACCCTTTTCAGAAAGTTTTGGGTTGGGGGAGGAGGTGGGCACCATCCCGCTCCTCCAGATTTTTCAAAGCCTGAAGAAGCAAGATGGCTGTGGACCTCACCCCCAGGTCTGTGGGTCTAAATACTTCATTAGACCCAGGCCTTTCAGGAAGGCCAGAATTGAATGAGGTATTTAATTAATATGGAATAAGCCAAGGAAACCTTTGTTTACTCATTAATATACTTTTACTGGAAGCACCGTCTGGATGCCTCCGGTAAAACAGAAACAGGTCCTGCGTTTTGCGCCAGTCTGGATGGGCCCATAGTCATTTACGGACCCACTGAATGATTGGAAGACAATAATTCTTGGTCACCAGTGATCACCTGTTATTTCATTTGCAGCCAGATTTGGGATAATATCTCATGGGACTTTTTGTTAAAAGCATTATAACAATTCAGGAGTGCTTTGTCTCAGGCAACAAAATGCCATGGGCTGGTGATGGTACTTAATTCTCCATACTTCTTCCCTCACTGGCTACAAACGCACTTATACTTGAAATGAGTTCAGCTTACTAGATATCTCATTTAAAGTTGTAACTAAAATTTGGAGTTTATCAGAAACAGCTTGAGACTACTTTGATGGATAAAGCAAATGTATGAAAGTTGAATGTCACAGTCCTGTACATTTCTTCATAAAAGGAAGTCCCACAGAGTTTCAGAGAACTTGTACTTTCACAAGTGGGTACAGGTTTAAAATCTAAATGCTTTATACAAAAAACTATTTATCTGAGCTTTTTAATGGCTCAAAATAGTAGTCTGTACATTTTGCAAACATTGTACCTTGCAAATGTCAGATATACATGCATTAATTTCAGTGTGGTTTGGTTCCTATTAATCAGGTTTATAGTCACATTTGCACGGAAACTTCCCTCTTTTACAATTTTATGACAATCATAAATGCTAGAAGCATTATTCTAAAACCACAGTCACCAGCTTTCAACAAGAAAGGACCACATTGAACCACTAAGATCTTTCACTGTGAATTTTGGGTCTATGCCACTTTAGCTCCATGAATCAATGCCATGCTGGTATCATACTTAAAGTGTAGGCAATGAGTATACATCCCATCTGAAATCATGTGGGTTGGGGCCTTTATAATGCTCAGCCAGAGAGGTCCAAGTTTTCACCGATCTACAAGACCCAGAATTCTGCAGGAGGCAGCCACAGGATTTCAGATGGGATGCATACACTTTGCCTACTCTTTAAACTCTGGTGTTTAAAGACTGCATATTTACTGTCATGGCTACTACCTACGGTGTCAAAGGTCAGATGCCAACTAAGAGCCAAAATATAGTTTATTAAAGTAATAGTCCAAAAATAGTTCAGCAAATTAACAAAGACTTGAAACACTTAATCTTCAGTGTTATTAGGCAGTCAAAGCAGGAAAAACGCCAAAAGCATTAATTGGCATATAATCCGGATTAACCAGAGATATAATCCGGATTTAACATAGAATCCTTGAACTCAGCCCAAAAGCTCAAAACGGGCTTAAAATGGCAAAACAAACAAAGGCAAACAGTTATGAAGCCCCAAAAACTTTCCCAGAACCCAGAAGTACAACAGCGAATCCGAACTGAAACAAGAACCCAAACCGGGCTAGAAAGCTCTCTGCTGTGAGCGGCAAAAACAAGCGAAACTTGAAGACGCTGAAGAGTTAGCGGCAAACTGCTGCAGAGACAAACGCCGAGCCAGGAGTTAAAGGAGCAGAACGCTGAAACGTAGTCAAGCCGGTCTGAAGTCGGGATAAGGAGAATGTGTCAGGGTCGGAAACAATGCCAGTAGTCAGCAACAGTAGACAGCCACAAAGACAGGAACGACGCCAAGCCGAGTTTGGGAGTGAAGAGATAAGCTGAGTTGAGTTCCAGTCCAAGGTCCAAGAGGTGAAGTCGTCACAAGAAGGTCCACGTCATGGAATGGCACAAAGAGCCAAGACAACAGAGGCGAACAGCAGCTAATGCAAAATAGTAATAACAGTGCAGTCCAGGGAAACCCACACAATTCCAGCCCTCCGTTGCAGAATAACCCAGATCAAACTTACATCTGTTGAAAAGTCCCAAGCCAGTCTTCAGAATCACGTACAGGAAACCCAATGGCGCCCAGCAACACCTTGCCACACACAAAGTATAGTGACCCAACATCCCCAATTTATTTAGGTTTCCTTGGGCATCCAAACCTCCAACGCTCTTGGATCAGGTGTCCCAAACTCCTCATCAGAGTCAAGCCATTGCCCTTGGATCAGGCGTCCCAGACTCCTCATCAGAGTCAAGATCATCCTGCCCACACCCAACTCTATCCACACCTGTGGAACTACCCTCATTCCTCCAGGCAGACCATGTGGGATCTGCTTCTGAAGATGCCCAAGTCTCTCCAGCATTTACAGCATCCATGGACCCAGATTCCTTCCCAAGATCCTCTGGAGCCCGTGCCCAATCTATGCCAACTTCCTCCGATGCCACTGGTTCCTCAGCATCCATTTCCAGCTCAAGATCACCTCCCAAGTCCCCACATGAATCTTTCTCAGAAGACTCCTCATCAATCTCCCTGATTCTCTTCCTGTATAAATCTTCCAGCGAGCCCTCCACGCGAGGATTCTTCCTTCCTCTCCTGATCCCTCCATTATCACCCACAGCCTCAGAAGACTCATTCACAACATACGGCTTTACAGTTTGTTGAGGTACTAAAGCTCTCTGGCTGAGAATTTCAAATGATAAATCCATGATTTCACAAAATGTTACCACGGCACTTAAAATGGAACCATCATACTATATTTGTGTAGTGTGAAAAGACATAGCAGTGCTGGGGCAAAGACATATTTCTTTATCAAAGCAAGGCCCACAGGGATTGCATATCCATTTTACACTCAAACGATACTACTTATAGTAGAACAATTTGACTTAAAAACAAGGTGTGACCCCATACCATGCTTTTTTCATAGTGAAAATGTGCTCCTCGCCACCACTTAATTTTGGCACTGGGATCAAGGGCATTGTGATCTGTAAAAGCATGCAAGGCCATGAGTAGGTGTTATGAAGGGCCTCACACTGGTCTTGAAATAGGATGCTCCATTATCTCCATTAAGCTTTATTCTTCATTTCCTGATACACATTATCAGAGGATGGTGGTCACAGAATTTGTCCAAAGGTTGCATATTTATACTAGATATATTAAATCATAACCCATACCACCTACCCATAACATTTCATGGGCTGTGCTTTAAATTTTAATTCAAGTTATTTGGTTCATCTTCTGCTTCTTAATAGCTGACATGAGAAATGTATGTGTTTTTCTCTCATATACAAACAACGCCAACTCATTACCAAAAAGTGAATTCAACAGAGAAGGTGTATATACGCATGTAGGCGTGTGATCAAACCATGTGGTCTTGTCCTTATTAAAAGTTCAGGTCTAGAGCCCCCTTGTGGCCTCCTCCAGGATAATGGAACAGTACTGTTCGTTCTTTTGGGTAGGCATGGTGGCAGCTGCTCCATCTCAGGCTGCAACGTTTTCTTGGACTGGACTTACTAACATAAAATTATTAGCAAGAATACTTTACTTTTCATAATAGCTGATATCGTTATTAAATGAGTTCACTTATTCATGAGCTCGTGGGTCAAAATGATTGTTAGACTGGCTGCTAGTCACTTTGGCTCACATGATACCTTGGCAAAATTTATTTTTCCTCAAAGCATGAAGACATATGGGATTAATGTATTAGAAAATAAATTATGGATAAAGCATGATGCCACAAACCCGAATGTACCTTTTCACCAAAGAGTTGTGAATACTGTGAAGGAGGATGAGTTTAATGATGCATAAACTGGCTTTTAGTATCTCAGCGTTGCTGCCCCAGCTGTCAAAATAATGATTCATTTCCATGGCTTGAAGTGGACCGTGTACAGCTGCTTTACAAAAACACTTCCTAGCTATTGTTGTTTTTGGGATTTATGGAATCCGCACAGTTGTTTTTAAAAAGAAGGAACAATAGAGCTTTCAACTGCATGTAGTCAGCTTTGAACAAAAAATGGATGATTTAGAGCCTCCTTTCCCCCGGATGTTGCTTATATAAGACCAGCCACTGCACAAGACAAATTAAAGAATGACATGACTGAGCTACTTTTAAAATGGGTTTTTCATGCAACATGGAGTGTTTTCATTTCAAACCACCCTTTAACTTAATACCAACAAACTTGGAGGTAATTATAACATGTTAATTGATATCTAAAACTTCAACAAGATTATAGAATCAGAGTTGGAAGAAACCATAAGGGCCAATCGATCCGAGCATTCAAGAATAAACCATTAAAGCACCTCTGATAGTTACCACCCTTTGTGTTCTGAAAAGTTCTTGAGAATGGAAAAAAGAGCATGGTAGCATGGGCTGGCCATAAGTCTCCATTTACAAAAGGATATTCTTTTGTTTGAGGACAGCTCTCTTCTGAAGGTCTTTTATCTGAAAGGCTGTTCAGTCCAAGTCTAATCTAAGAATAAAGTGAAAAATCAGAAAAGTTGCCCATAAAGAATGGCAGTATTAAAAAAAAGCAGGAGTAGTCTATTTCTACGTAAATAGATGTGAAAGAATTGTGTAGCTTCCTTTGTACCTAAGAAAAGGCATTTTCTAGCACAACCTTTTGTGAACTTGGTTATGTGTTTATCATACAACGCTCTTATACCATAATAGTGGTGGATTAATTTCATTTTTGCATAACTTTTATCTCATCATAATTTGGCTTTCCTGGTGCCATGGTGCTGTAGAATAATAGGGACTGTGATTTTTTTTTCATGCTAAAAATAATGTATATTACTTTATATTTCTTTTATTTTCTTTTTTTCTTTTTGAAATTCAGAGTTTGGATGTATTTTGGTGGGATCCTGCAGCTCTCTGGCCAAGAATTCAAAATGTTTCTCCCTAAATTAAATATCCCAGGAATCCAAATGATATTGTCAATGCAGTTAAAGTGAAATGGACCCCTAGAATATAACAATTTCATTTTCAATCATCCATCTGACACATTGGGAGGCAATCCTGTGGCTTTGTGGTACCTGTTTTTCTACTATGTCCTATCCCCTCATCCCCCCGTCTTACAGTAGATGTTAGCATCTAGCACATAACTAGCATAGTATATTTTTTATGTTATATCAATAATAATAATAATAATAATAATAATAATAATAATAATAATAATAATAATAACTTTATTTTTATATCCCGCCCCATCTCCCCGAAGGGACTCGGGGCGGCTTACATGGGGCCTAGCCTGATAAAACAATCAATATCAGTAACACGACTATAAAACAATTATACCAGTAAAACATCAATAGCAATAAAACAATCGTTAAAATCGGCAAGAAGCATATGAAAAACATACAATATTAAAACAGGAGACTAATTCATAAATCAAATTATCAATTTAATAATTGTTAAACATGAAATCAGAGATTTCTCTGTCTTAATCATTTGTTAATAAATAATGTTCATTGTACATGTTGCAAATCACCACTGCCACCATCATTATCATCATCACATTTTAAACATCCATAAATTTAAATTAAAATAATTGTTTTAAGATACACTGGGGCAGGAAGGTGTTGAAAAAAATAACTGATCCATCATGCTTCTTTTATGGGTCCCTTTGTGATGAATCACGCTTGTTTTTGTATGTATAAAAATGATGTGATTGATGTATTTTCCGAGAATTAATGAGTTATAAATATCAAGTTGCTTGTAAATTGCTGCTTTTCCCAGTAATAAATGTAACTTTGAGTCTACAAGAAAAAGTGGACTCAAATCCAGCACTGTCTGCCTCCATGAATACACTGCCTTCCAGTGAGTATCTCTGGTTTTATTGTCTAAATCCAGTATTGCTCTGCTTTAGACAAAGCCAGGGGAAGTTTTGGAGTCTGTTGGAAACTGGAGTATCCAGGGCAGTGTTTCTCAAACTGTGCTCCTCCAGGAGTTTTGGACTTCAGCTTCAGTTTTGAAATTCTAGTCATCCTACCAGCTGTTAGGAATCATGGGAGCTGAAGTCCGAAACATCTTTAGGAGGAGCATAGTTTGAGAAACTCTGATCCAGGGGATTCAAAGCAGTCTGAACAATTGGATCAGGTTTAGACCAATCCACCATAGACATTGTGCCATTCCCCTTTCCCTAAACTGATCATCACACAGGAAGGGAATGTATTTGATCTCCCCTTGTTTTTACTGGTTGTGTGAACCATTGTGAACCCCATTCTGACATCACATATGTGACAGACAATGCATGAAAAGGACTTTGTGGCCTGCAGGAGGTGCAGTCCGTTATGGTTGCAGCAGGGTTTTAGCCATCAGCATAGAGACTAATCCTTGGCAAGAGGCACATTCATTCTTTTTACAGAATGCAACCTATAATTTATTGTCATGAGGTGCAATTTCACAAAAAAATAACGATAACTAGCTAGTTTGAGGGATGTCTAAGCTGGGATTAATGACTTTATGTAAGTAACTTCTCAAGGTCTGTTCCTATATGTACTTCTTGAATAATAGGCTGCAAGCAATAACAAGAGATGAAAATGGCACTAGACGAGAACTGCAGGATTAGGTTATTGTACCTGCATTTCACTAGCTGTATTTTCTTAACACTGGTACAGCTCATAGGTGATATTTTAATCCAGCTGGTTTGTTCCATTTCTATTACTGCAATTCTAGTAAGGCATGAAGTACTAATAGCAGTATTTAGGACTTTATGAATCTATTAAGTGCAGAAGGTGGGAAGGCATGGTTCCATCTTAAATCCTATGGTGGTTTTAGTATATAATTTTCTTCTATGCTAGATTTCTAAACTGCTCTCAAATTATCTTTATTCAGACTACATTTTTCTTAGCAATCCAGCTATCAGCATATGAAACTGAATGAAGTACGCTGCTTATTATAACTGCCAAAAGGCCTCATTACAAAAAAAGGTACTCGAAATGTATCTTTTATTCATGTTTTTATAAAAACAAAAACAAAAACAAATGGAGACTTCTAAACAAAAAAAGTTCTGATGCCCTTGGGTTTGAATAGAAGTGAACCTTGGGTCTCAACCAGCACAGCACCTCCTGTAGTTATAATTTGATGGTGGCTATGTTCAACAAAATGTTTGGTCTCACCATACAATGCCTCAACAATATAGGCTTCTTGATAGTGAAATAAATCTAGTTTTGCTTTCCTGGTTGAATGTTTGTGCTTCATTTTGATAACTGTGGCCTTGCTATATGGCAAGATATGAACTCTTTATCTTCTGAAAATCTACAGATGTTACAGTAGAGATCAGTTACCAATTTTAAAGCTTAGAACAGAGGTGAGAAATGTCTACACTATTGGTTATGTTGCCTGGGGGTAATGGCGTTTCAGAACAGCAAAATGTGTATGATTACAAGTTGCTTTCTCTAGCCTAGAAGAAGACACTGACAAGTAGAGAAGTAGGGTTTTTAAATTTCCGCCTCCAATTATAATACTTGCACTGTGATGTTGGACTAGTTACAAACTCTTAGCCTACCTCACATTTTTTAGGGTAAAATATGGGAGAACCACAAATACAACCTTGAACTACTTGGAGAAAAAAATGACTGTATATGAAACAAATAAACACACAGTTAACAAAATCAAATGTATTAACTTGTTATTCCTTAAACAATAAATATTTCATCAATAGCATCTGCTGTCTAGAGTCACTGTGAATATGTGAATCTGAGTCTTCAGTTGGTAAGTATTTTCCAGATTTCTAATTATAAATCAAGTGCTAAACATATCTATTAAAACATGTATGAAGGAGTAATTGTGGTGCTACTCATTCAAATAACAGAACAACACTAACTTCATTCACTTGCTCCTAGGAGTTTTGCTCATTTCAATGGGTATACCCTGTATTTAGAAAATGAAGAATGCCACTGGGATTTTTAATGCAAGATGCCAGAACAATTAAGATGCCAGCTTAATACCTATCATTTAGTATTATTCTAGGCACCAAGCAGTAAATTTACTCAATGAGTAGGCAGTAGACACATACTCTTTGGCATGGGCCCCAGTCTTTCATGATAGGCTTTTAATACGTGAGTGTCTCTGTGTTATTAAAACATTTGTAGAATGTAATACATGGTTTTACAGATTATTTTTGTTCTTTTTCCTACACTTTGAATTACTGGCTCTTTTTCTAGACAATATACAGTAGAGTCTCACTAATCCAAGCCTCGCTTATCCAAGCCTCTGGATAATCCAAGCCATTTTTGTAGTCAATGTTTTCAATATATCGTGATATTTTGGTGCTAAATTTGTAAATACAGTAATTACAACATAATATTACTGCGTATTGAACTACTTTTTCTGTCAAATTTGTTGTATAACATGATGTTTTGGTGCTTAATTTGTAAAATCATAACTTAATTTGATGTTTAATAGGCTTTTCCTTAATCCCTCCTTATTATCCAAGATATTCGCTTATCCAAGCTTCTGCCGGCCCATTTAGCTTGGATAAGTGAGACTCTACTGTGAAGTAAGAATGTTTTCTGCTTTTTAAAGCTAGAGAGCAGGGGTTTGAGAACTGACTCCTCTAAGTAAAGAAACAAAAGAAGCCCATCCAAGAAAAAGGTGTTTGGATGGTGTTCATATTGGCTTCTCATAAGCATTTATAGGAATCTTATGACTTTCTGCCATACCCACAGCAGCAGTTTTGGTAACACTAACAACCAGGGCCGGTTGTTACTAGGGTGTTGGCGCGGGCCCGCGGGGCTTCAATCCCCGCGCCCACGCCAAACCGCGACAAGCAGCTAGGCCATTTTGCCCTTGGTCAACAAACTAAGGGCAAAAATGGCCTATCTGTGCTGTGCGCATGCGCACAGCCAGATAAGCCATTTTTGCCCTTAGTTTGTTGACTAAGGGCAAAATGGCCTAGGTGTGCTGTGCGCACGCGCACAGCACAGCTAGGCCATTCGGGCCTTACTTCCTGGTCGCGGCCGGCGATCGCCCGGGCGATCGCCGGCCGCGACCAGGAAGTAAGGCCCGAATGGGCTATCTGCGCTGTGCCCGTGTGCACAGCGCAGATAGCCCATTCGGGCCTTACTTCCTGGTCGCGGCCGGCGATCGCCCGGGCGATCGCCAGCCGCGACCAGGAAGTAAGGCCCGAATGGCCTAGCTGTGCTGTGCGCGTGCGCACAGCACACCTAGGCCATTTTGCCCTTAGTTTGTTGACTAAGGGCAAAATGGCCTAGCTGTGCTGTGCGCACGCGCACAGCACAGCTAGCCCATTCGGGCCTTACTTCCTGGTCGCGGCCAGGGCACGCTGGGCGGGGGGCGGGGCCAACTCTGGCCCCGCCCCCCGCACTATTCGCCCTGGCCCCGCCTCCCACACAGCGTGGGAGGCGGGGCCAGGGCACGCTGGGCGGGGCCAGGGCGTGGGAGGCGGGGCCGGTGGCGGGGGCGCTTTTTAGCACCCCCGCTTAACATTTAAAAATATCTCCGGCCGGCCCTGCTAACAACACACATTTGCACAGGTTTCCACATAGCAAAGCATGCAGAGATGGCACAAGTTACAAAGAAGTACTTAAGGAGAAAAGAATATAGTGCTACTTTAGTTTTTAAGTACTGATCCCAAGCATAATGGCAATTGTAAATAAACTCAAACTTATCATGTTCAAAGGAGATACTCATCATCATGGGCAATCACTTGTGGCTGAGTATGATTGTCTTCCAGAGGTCCTTGAAAGATGACTGTATGTGAGTTTGTTTTATATGTAGGAATGAATTCACAGCGATCAACACACAGTCTTCACCGAAAAAGGTTCTAATCCAATGGCATAAATACCATACAATTGGTAGCATCTTATCTGTTGCAGACTTTGCCCACCTTCACAACTGTTGTAACATGGACCATGTTATCATCTGCTTGTTCTGCCATTCAGCACTTTTTTTTGGATCATTCTTCCTCTGGTTTCTCCCTGTGACCTTGCTGCCATGGGTCACCCTGCTGGAACTCCTGACAGCTTTGCCCATATGTTTAATGCAACACACAAGCTCACTCACCACAATAAGGTGATGATCCAGCAAGTGGGAAAGGAGATACTAGAG
The DNA here is from genome assembly GCF_035594765.1 of Anolis carolinensis. Classification (NCBI taxonomy): domain Eukaryota; kingdom Metazoa; phylum Chordata; class Lepidosauria; order Squamata; family Anolidae; genus Anolis; species Anolis carolinensis. Next base: position 147,651,611 of record NC_085845.1, read on the forward strand.
TTTCTCACTTAACACTTTATATAGGGTTTTTAAAAAATAAACTGTCATACTTTGGTCATCTTATGAGAAGGCATGACAAACTAAAAAAATTATGCTTGAAAGAGTAGAAAGCAGTAGGAAAAAAGGAAGAATTCATTCCAGATGGATAAGTTCATCTGGGCTGGGCAGTGGCGCAGCTGTTTAGTAGCCCGCTGCAACTAATCACTACTGACCAAGCGGTCATGAGTTCGAAGCCAGCCCGGGTCAGAGTGAGCTCCTGACCATTAATAGTCTAGCTTGCTGTTGACCTATGCAGTTCACAAGACAGTTGCACCTGCCGAGTAGAAAATTTAGATACCGCTAATTTAGGTAACTAATTTACGACACCATAAAAGGAAGTACTCCATCAAGGACTTGGTGTCACAAGTGGATGGTGAAGCGGCAGCTCCCCCTGTGGCCGGAATCAAGCATACCCTCATGAAGCTGAAAGCTGGAAAATGTTAAATTGCCTCTGTGTCTGTCTATATATCTTGTATGTCTAATGGCATGGAATGTTTGCCATGTTATATGTGTATTGTGATCCACCCTGAGTCCCCTTCGGGGTGAGAAGGCAGAATATAAATACTGTAAATAAATAAATAAATAAATAAATAAATAAATAAAATCAAGGAAATCAAGGCCACGGGTTTACAGGAATTTGGCAGAGTTGTTGAGGATAGGATGACTTATAGGTCGCCAAAATCAAAGTCAATTTAACAGCAGTAAACTAAAAAATACGTAACATCTGCAGTGTCACCGTGATTCCTCAAAACACTATTGGGTTTCTGTAATGCAATGAAAGGTATGCCAAAGCCTCTCAGAAGCACGGAAGTATGTCTACTGTAGCCCTCTGAACCTAACCAATTTTTCCTGCTTTTGAAAGTTAAGCACAGTGATGCGTGCACTGGATCTACACTGCAGTTTGACACCACTTTAACTGCCATGGATGAATGCTATGGAATCCTAGAATGTAGTAGTTTGGTGATGCATCAGCACTCTTTGGCAGAGAAGGCTAAAGACTCTGTAAAACTATTACTCCCATGATTCCATAACATTGAGCCTTGTCAGTCGAAGTGGTGTAAAACTGCATGAATTCTACATTGTAGGACCCTTCCACACAGCCCTATAATGCAGAATAGCAAGGCAGATAACCCATAATATCTGCTTTGAACTGGATTATCTGAGTCCATACTGCCATACAATCCAGTTCAATGTGGATTTTATACAGCTGTGTGGAAGGGGCCATAGATGTACTCTCAACAAGTCTTGTTGGAACAACAGAAAGAAATATCACAAAACTCTGAAAAGGACTAATAATGAATCTTTCCTGAAAGCCTGGAGAGCTATTGGTTCCTATGTGCTAAGAAGACCAGTGGTTTGACTCAACATGTTTATTTTAAATCTAAGTGTGTCTCACTGGATGCCTTGAGCATAAAGGGAATAAGTCCATGTTACTGCTGATGTACTGCTGAATTTTAATGGAAATTTTACTTGCAGTCCACAATAGGCTCCAGGGAGGGCAAAACTTGGACCCTGGGCCTATAAAAGTTGTTATAATAAGGACCTTTCTTATTATATGAAGTGATATAGTTCTTCTGTCTTGCACAGTAATTGCAACTGGTGTATTCATTAATTTCCTAGCAAATGAAAAACTGAATGGAATTGGATCCATTTAGTTCAGTTCTAACTCATCATTCAGTGAATGCAACGAGAAATGAATTGATACAAATGGGTACAAATAGCTTTTCTTTTTATTATCCCAGACATTGTATTGCTTTGCAACATTTGCGATGGGTGGGGAATTGGGTTTTCTGTATAGCAAATGCCATTTTTAATCCAGGATGTGTGAAATGGGATGCTGCCTAAGGCATTTTGGAAAAATTAAATGGAAACAGCCACGAGGGCAACTATAACAATAAATTCCTTGGTTATTATCACTAGAATTTTTTAAAAAAGAAGAAAGGGGAACAAAAGGAAATGTGAGTAATGAAAATCTCTATAATTTAAACAAATGAATATGGAAACAGATGTGGATTAAGTGAATGAACCATAAACATTTTATGACAATGAAAATGAATGGGATAATGAAATGTGTACGGCACATGTGTAATTGCAGCGATGGAGATGGTTTTGTGCAGAACCATAGGAATTAAATCTTTCAAAAACTGACTTTTATGTGGATGGCAGTTTTCCAGATTTACCTTCAACAAAAAACAAAAATATCCACAGCAGATATAAATGTAGAACTTTTCTGGGAAATAGGTGCCGAATAAATACATTTTGGGGATTATAGGAGGAGGGCAACTAAAATGATCAAAGGTCTGGAGAACAAGCCCTATGAGGAGCGGCTTAAAGAGCTGGGCATGTTTAGCCTGCAGAAGAGAAGGCTGAGAGGAGACATGATAGCTATGTATAAATATGTGAGGGGAAGTCATAGGGAGGAGGGAGCAAGCTTGTTTTCTGCTGCCCTGCAGACTAGGACACGGAACAATGGCTTCAAACTACAGGAAAGGAGATTCCACCTGAACATCAGGAAGAACTTCCTCACTGTGAGAGCTGTTCGACAGTGGAACTCTCTCCCCAGGGCCGTGGTGGAGGCTCCTTCTTTGGAGGCTTTTAAGCAGAGGCTGGATGGCCATCTGTCGGGGGTGCTTTGAATGCGATTTCCTGCTTCTTAGCAGGGGGTTGGACTGGATGGCCCATGTGGTCTCTTCCAACTCTACTATTCTATGATTCTATGATTCTATAGTTTAGTTTAAGGAGCCCTGGTGGCGAAGTGTGTTAAAGCACTGAACTGGAAACTGAAAGGTCCCAGGTTCAAACTCCGGGAGCAGCGTGAGCGACCGCTGTTAGCTCCAGCTCCTGCCAACCTAGCAGTTCGAAAACATGCCAATGTGAGTAGATCAATAGGTACCGCTCTGGCGGGAAGGTAACAGCGCTCCATGCAGTCATGCCGGCCACATGACCTTGGAGGTGTCTACGGACAATGCCGGCTCTTCAGCTTAGAAATGGAGATAGGCACCAACCCCGAGTCAGACATGACTGGACTTAACGTCAGGGGAAACCTTTACCTTTTTACCTATAGTTTACCAAAGCTCTCTCCATATCCCACAAATGGACCTGTGAAATTATATTTAAATCTTAGATTAAATAATATTTGTCCCATCCTTTGTGTCCCTTTTTCCAAAAGCTCAAGTTCCATCCATAGTGTTGCATTGAAAATACTGCCTCATTTCCCAGTTATGGTTTTGTCAAAGTGAGGGAGATTGAGCAACAGCAGCTGCCCCTGCCTTTTCAGTTGATCCTCAGCATGTCCCCATGAACCCCTGTAAAACTTTGGATGCAAGAGACCATGGAAAATTAATGTCAAAACTAAAAAGCAATTTGTATACCGCCAAACATAAAATATTGTTTCTATTACAATTTTAAAGGTTTTTTTATCAGGAGCAACTTGAGAAACTGCAAGTTACTTTTGCTGTGAGAGATTTGGCCGTCTGCAAGGATATTGCCCAGGGGATGCCCAGATATTTTGATGTTTTACCATGTTCCCGCATGAGGAGCTGGAGCTGACAGAGGGAGGTCATCTACGCTCTCCCTGGATTCGAACTGGCAACCTTCAGATCAGCACCCCATCCTTCAGGTCACAGTCCTGCTGGCACAAGGATTTAACCCATTGCACTACTAGGGGCTCCATTTTAAAGGTAACTATTGCGTATGTGTAGTCTCTTCAAAATAAGTAAAGTAGCTTACTAAAACAAACAAACAAACAAATGTGAATGCACCAACACAAGGCACAAGTTAGCACTCAATGTGATATTCCTTTTCCACTATTTAGTGAGGCCCTTATAAAAGCCACTCAAAGTCATGGTTATTGACTTTTGAAAATTTCCAGTTTCCATCCTAAGAAAAACATGGCCCCAGACACTAACTGAAACCTCCGTTACCAAGAATCTTCCTCTTGGTAAAATCATTACCTTAGCATATAATCAAATTGTCCTAACTTGCCTAGGCTATTTACAATTCTCTGCAGCCCTCCCTAATTAGTAGATAAGAGGGCATTTGATTTTATTTCTCAAGCATTCACTCAATGGTTTAGTCTTTTAAAGATTGCACAATGTTTTCAACAGTATTTTCAATATTTGTTTATCTCAGTAAAACTTTCATTGTCTTCCTTTTCCAAACAAGGGTTTAAGTTTACTTGAAAGAAAGATTTATAAGAATTTCCTGTTCACAGCATTAAGTATTTGTAGCTCAAGGGAACTAGAAGAGGGAATGCATTTTTAAGCATACTGTCAATTATACAATGATTCCAAAGCCTGTTTCTTGGGAGACTTTTTGAAAGTAAGACACAGTTGGGTGCTGGCTGATTTGGTTCATGATTTGTTGGCAAGCCATAGTAAATCAATCACAGTCAAGGTTACCACCTTCAGAGAAGCAAATCAAAACATTCACTGTTAATTTTTAAATATGTTGCCAGCAGAGTGCAAAGTTTTTGTAGTTATAATTGTCTATGTTGTCAAGCAGTGCTATATCATCAATATTAAGTTCTGGTTCTGTACATTTATTCTTCTGTCTTTAATTAAATTACTTTGTTTTTCATTAGCAAGTGTTTTGGTTGCTACTACTTTGCTTTGGCAGATATAGTCTGCAAATATAATGTTTGCAATGACTGTTGTGTCATAGGCAAATCTAAACCTGCTCAGATGTTGGTAGGTTCTATATTTCTGTTGCCCCAAAGTTTCAGATTTGGGGGCAAATTAGGTAATTAACGCTCCATATCTTTATACAGTTTGTTCTCAAACTGCATCCAGTAAAACACAGAGAGTAAGTTAAAGAGCATCATGGACAGTCAGAAGTAGAGGGCTGTACTTTTTCACTCAGAATCTCTGTCCTGCAGTAATTTCTTCCCAATCACCTTGGTTTTTTATTCACAGGACCAGATGGAAAGAGGTTTCATTGGGGAAAAGAGAGACACATGTCCCCATCTAAGCCGCCCCAAGTCCCTTTGGGAAGATGGGGGCGGGATAGAAAAATAAAATTATTATTATTATTATTATTATTATTATTATTATTATTATTATTAAGCTTTTATCCATATTCCCTACCATACTGCTTTTTGAAAGCCCCATATTCTCACCTATTCCTTATTTTACAATATAGTGCGTCTTTCTGTAGGGATAACGCTTAGGGCCTTATCTAAAAGTGTGTCTTATTGCTTAGTATCTAAATACAGGACTGGCCCAATACAGTTTCTTTCCTAACTCAAAGGACAAAATAGAGACTCCTCCCTCTTACAAATGCAGACGCCATCTACACTGACTATTTGCTCTTGGTCTGGCCTAGCACTGGAGCAATCTCTAACACACCAGAAGTAGAAGAATGTTTTAGAGAAGTGCTACTCAGTGTGCTGGGACTAAATTAAGGGTTCCCAAACTTTGGTCACTGAAGTGTTCTGGTTTCAATTTCCAAAAGCTGCAGACAGCTTGGCTAACAGTTAGTACATAATTCTGGGAGTTGAAGTTCAAAATGTCTGGAGGGCCAGAGTTTGGGATCCATTGGACTAGATGGTTATTTTGAGTTTTGAAACACCATTCACTTGATCTCTTAAATATTGGAGGGGTGTGTGTGAGTAATATAGCAAAATGCTCTTTCATGCTCTAAAACAGAAATATTCTTTGTGGAGGGAGAGGATCCAAGGGAAATTGGCCTTGACCCATTCTATCACAGATAAAGAAAAAACTATGTATAAACTGAATGAGGTCCACAAGAAAAATGTCTTGTGCTAATATTGCTATGAGATTTTACCACAAAACACTTTCAAAACAAAGAATCTGCTTGCAAATTGAGCAATTTTTCTCCTTTCTTCCACACCCCTCCCCACCCAAACCAAGGATTTCTTTGGGAGGGGAAATGACCAGAAGTAGGGTGGTGGATCTCAAGGTGCTAACTTGAATACCTAGTTTCTATGGACCATCTCCAGGTGACTGTCAGGTTTCCAAATTATGCAGCTTTGCAGTGTTAACTATATACAAGAGACAATGTTGTATTTAACTTCTGGTCAGGCAGGGGACCTTCTAGTTGACTATGTGGCTTATTGAACTTTGCAAATGTTAATTTATTTTAATCAAGTGTTGCAGAGGCACTTAGGAAAATATGGTGTGTGTGTTTTTGAATGGCAAGTAGTCAGCAACTATGGTTGCTGCTTAATGAAACCGCCAGGTCCTTTCCCCAGGGCATCACCACCCGTAGGCAGACCTGTAGCCAGGATTTTGATTTGGGGGGAGGGGGGAACGGGCTGAGTCTGAGCGAGAGAGGATCTACCCTAGCAAACCTTTTGTATCGTTATCCCAATACCCCCATGCATATAGGATATATTGAGCAAGGTGATCAGATCATGATATGAATAAACATAACAGTTTAAATAATAAATGTAAGGCCTTCTCATGGACCACCCTGAGAATTTGGGGGGGGGGGGCTGAAGCCCGTCAAGGCCCCCTCCCCCCCAGTTTTGGCTCAGAAATCTAGGAGTCTGGGATGGTTCCAGTCTGGCAATCCCAATGGAAAGTAGTTTGATATCATTTCCAGTGTTTTGCTGACACACCAGTGTGACCCACTTTAAGGTCATGGGGTGAAAATTTCCCCCATCCCTCATGTACTTACATACCACTGCTCTGCATATCGATCAGCATCTGCCAGGAGCCTGTCTGACATACATACAAACATACGCATCCTGTTACTGATTCATGCAGCTTCTGTCAGCTGGAGAGGCCAAGAAGAAAAAGAGCCCTGGTTGCTTTGAATTAAAGAGCAGATTCTCTTTGACTAATCCATTTTGTTCACCCCAGAAATTAGCACGGATGTAGTCAATTACTTTTTGAATAACATATCCTTATGCCTATAGTCTTTCTCTTGGGCAAGTCAGGTGTTTGTTTCTGCACAAAAAGAATCACACTCCACAGGAATGATTAAAACAATACATCAGGAAGGAGTAATTGCCACTATTAATAGTGCTTCTTTATCATCAATAAGTCAAACATTTTTTTAGCATCTATTGGGCTGATAATTAGTCTTTTCTCTTTTTCCCATCTGCTGTGTGAAGTGAGATATATTTAATCAACAAGTTTATCTAGATAGTGATTTATTCTCCTGACGGATTTTCATTTTGCAGTCTGTGTCCACAATAAGGAAATGAACTATTGTTTAAGATTGCTACTTAAATGAATGTTTCCTTAGAAAATAATAGAACTTTAAAAAGCACATCTAAACTGATTTTGGAATAAATAAGAATGAGATTATGGAATGGGATTATGATTTTAAAATACCTTTTGGTGAACAAAATTATTGTTTTTTCTCCTTTGGTAACATTTTAGACCTAGGAATTCAAAGTACAGATGTACAGGATGCTCAACAGTTAGGGGAAATGGGAAAGATATTTTCATCAGGAAGAATGTAGCAAATCTGTATATTTTACTTGAAAGTAATTGCCTACAGAACTACATCATTTGCATGATTAGAGGATATGGAACAATTCTTGCTAAGCCCAGATGTGAAGCACCTTGAAAAAGTCCTAGAAATCACAAGACATGGGGAAATTAATGTTTAATGTTCTTATCTCATCAACAGTTAGGTCTCATTGAGTTTAAACAACTTTGTCATTTCTTGTCACTTCTAACGTTTCAGCATCCTAAGGCAAACCAAGTATAGGGCTTTCTTGAAAAGATATGTTTAGAGTGGGTTTTCCATTGTCTTTCTTTGAGAATGAGACAAAGGGATTTGTCCAAAGTCACCGGGTGGATTTCCAAGACTGGGTAGAGATTTGACTACTGGCTTTCTAGAATACTAGAGTGCATGCTCATTGTAGAATTAATGCTGTTTGATTCCATAGCATTGAGCCATGGCAGGGATAAGAATAATATTATTAGTAACATATATGTCCCCAAACCATGGAACATGGGGAACAGCTTCACCATCCTCCCAAAAGCTTGTTTTGCCTAATACTATGTTATACAATGGCTTTAGCAGTTATATCTGGCTTTGATGTGTTGTATTCATTCACATACAAAAGTATTCAATTAATATACAATAACATGATCTTTCACATAAAGCCTGATGAGATACAAGTTAGAAACAACTTTAGAACTCCATGTTCAGTTAAAGTGGGCACCAGCTATGCTCTTGTTCAGTTAATGTGGACTTCCAGCTATGCCTCTTTTTTCCAGTAGAATTGAAGACTTATCCTCAAATTGTTGTTCCTATGTCAACAGGAGTCTTGTTCCACTCCAGCATCGAAACCTCTTTTCTTTCCTCACGTTGAGAAAAGATTATCATCAAATAGAAGAGCATGCTTGAAAGTTCAGTTTGCTTGAGTTCTGGTTAACTGAAAGTCTGTTGTATTTTTTAAAAGCAGCCATGTTCCCCTCCCATTAAGGATGGATCTACACTGCCATACAATCCAGTTTGTGAATCCACATTATCTGCTTTGAACTGGATTATAAAAGTCTGCACTGCCACATTAACTGATTAATTCATCTAGCAGGTTCCGTCCCTGAACTGAGGCGAAAGTGTTGTAGGATGGGCAATTTCACCTGTGTGATGAGGTCATAAGAAGCTATATTATGTTACCCCACTATATTTATTAGCATATGTACATGTCCTTATACAGAATATTGGAATTGTTGTTTTGGGTATTTTTTTCTTTTGCAAACCCATCTTAATCAATAAGAAGGGAAAATGCAGAGTTTCTTTGCTTAAGATGATAGCTTTGTGTTTATTTTCTCATTATTATCTTTTGTTTCCCCGTCGCCTGCTCATGCACCTTTGACCACATTTTAGTGTTGTTCCTGGAGCGTTTTCGTGCAATACAACTGTGATGTTATTTTTCCATTTTGACTGCCATGCCAATATGCTATGGAATCCTGAAAGATAGCTTCACCTTGGTGTTGCCATAAATCGGACAAAACATGAGAAAACCAAAGGCCAGAGTCTGTAATATGGAGCCATGGTAGTTAAAGTGAAATACAACACTATAATTTATGTAGTGCTCCAGGAGCGTATGTTGTTTGTGATTAACGGGTTCTCTGAATGTTTTACTTACTGCAATCAAAATAATCCCAGAAGTGTCAAGTGTCATTTACCCATGAGAATGAGATTGATCTGGGTTTGAGAAATACTGTTTCAAGGAGAATCTAGCCACTGCAACAAACACATAAATGGCACAGAAAGGCCTTTCCTCTTTCTCTCGATGTAAAAGAATATGCACACTCTATACATATAGTATCATTATTTGAATACTTTTACTTTGTGAACATTTGGCCATGGTAAATCATTGCAATGTACAGACTGTGTAAAATATTAAAAAGTACCATAATTTATATAACATTATGTAAGCTCTGATATATTTTAAAGTGACTCCTTATATTTCTCCTTATTTTTCAATTACTTTTCCATTACTTTCCTTTTTAAAAGCCCTGAGGACCAAACAGAGACTGGCATAAAGCATGCTGCTAAAATGTAATGAAAGCAATATGAAACTATTACTCATTACACACAATAACTTAATGGAATTCCTGATTGTTACATTTCTTCTGAAATGTAATCTTCTCACACACATTACCAAGAACCATAAGAAGCTACAAATATCAATGTTACTTTTATTATATCACTTCCAGTCTCTGTTTAATATTCTGTAGTGTTCTAGCTGTGAATGATCACTACTGCAATAATTAAGCCAAAAATATATAAATGACCTGTGGGTATACTATAACAATATCATAAAAGCTGTTGAGTCTAGGGATGCACAGCATAATTCAAAAAGAAAACTCAGGGAAAGAGAACATATCAGAATTAGATGGAATGTAAAACTATTATTATCTGTGGAAACACTGAAACATGCACACAAGTCAAGGATAGGCATACAAAGGTAGAAAAACCCAGTCAGTATTCCCAAATTGCATTGTCAGTTGCTCATTTTTCTTTAGTCTCACTTGCCTGTTTACTTGTTTAGATGTTTCTTTTTCCTTAGGTAGTGGTTGGAAATACATAAAGGGCCAGGCTGTGACACAGCTGGTTAGGAGCCAGAAGTAGTAAATCACCACTGACCATGAGGTCATTGGTTTGAAGCTTGGGTCGGGGTTAAAGCTCCTGACAGTTAATAGCCTAGCTTGTTGTTGACATAAGCAGCTCAAAAGCAGATGTTTCTGTAAGTACAAAACTCTAGGTACCGCTTAATGCGGATAGGCTAATTTAACATAATTTATGACACCATAAAACTGCCAATGGCGTGCGAAGAACATGAAGAAGTACTACCATGAAAAGATCTTGATGTCATAGTGGATGATGAAGTGGCAGCTCCCCTTGTGGCTGGAATTGAGCATACCCTCATGAAGCCGGAAGCTGGAAAAATGTTAAAATAGCCTCTATGTCTTTCTGTATACGGTGTTCTCTCACTACTTTGCGGTTCTCTTTTGGCGGCCTTGCTGTTTCACGGGTTTTCAATAAATATTAATGTGCACCATTTGTCGCGGTATTTTTGCTGTTTTACAGGTTTTTGTGGTGTGTGGGCTTATAAGAAAGGGTTTTGGAAGGGGGAAAGGGAGAAATAAAGGGAGGGGGGAGGGTAGGGGAGGGTTGGAAATAAAAAGGGTTATTTAGCTTCCATTCTTCTTCTCTGCCAGTGTACTGTATATTGTGACTGCTAAAATAAAGTATAAATATTAAAATAAATATAGTGTCCCTACAGCACGGATTTTCACTTATTGCGGGTGGTCCTGGAACGTAACCCTATGATAAGTGAGGGAACACTGTATGTGGTTTGTCTTATAATGGCATTGAATGTTTGCCATGTAGATGTGCATTGTAATCACAGTATGGTGCAAATCCCGCTCACCAGTTGTCTGTTTCTTCTCTTCATGAAAACTCTTGTTGATTTTTGCATTGTCCTCTTCAATCAGTCTATATGGTGAATAGTGGTTCCCTCTCTTCCACCTTAAGCTCTTAAGAAGTGAGATTTTTACAAGTCATGGATGAAAATCTGATAAAATGTGGGGAAAGCAATTCTGTGGCCTCAGGGGAAAGAGTCGCTTTGGGTCAACAGTGGCAGAAGGAATCTAGACTAAACTGAATGTCCAAGGTGTGCTGTTTGACTTTTTAGTCTTCCAAATGCAAAGAATGATTATCTGTTTTGTCTAGCTAAATATGTAGTTTTCACTAAAATGCATCCTACCTTTTCTCCACAAAACTCAAGATTCATTTCTCCCTGCTTCCAACTTACACAGCAGAATAACCATGCAAGATCTGAGAGAAAAACTGGCTCAAGATCATCCAATGAGTTTCATGTCTTAGCTGGACATGATCCTCAGTTTCGAAATCTACGTGTGAAATTATAACCATTTCATCACATTAACAGAGCAAATCAAGTCAGTTTTGTTCTTCAATCTGGCCCATAAAGATGCTTTCCTATTTCTCCCCACTATTAATGCCAGCCCATTTCTTCTTAGATTTTCATTTTATGTGTAAAACACTGTGTAATTCTCTGACTCAAATATCCTGTTCCGGTCCAGTTTAGCTTGCCCACTCCAAGTATTGCAATGTTTATATGTTCCATTTCTTGTTTTACTATGTCTAGCTTCCCCTGATTCATGCTTCCCACATTTCATGTTCCTATAATGTGTTATGCAGCTTCAGACTTTCCTTTTGGTTCTGAGCTCATCAACAGCTGAATGAATGTCCTTTCCTTGAAATACACCCTTCCCTTTTTATTTATCTCCCAGCTCAGATCACTTGACTAAACTGTAATATAATGAGGAGCATTATCTAAAGGCATAGCAGCTCAGTGCTTCACCATCTCCACATCCTATATGATTTAATAAGACTAGCAAGTTCTCACTCAGCTGCTGCTCCTAGGAAGCAATGGTTCAACCAGAACTTCACCTGGCCTATGTCTTCCTTGGCCCTAACCAGCTCTAAGGCAGCTAACCCGTCTTATGAGTAAAATGCATGATTTCACTCATGTTAGCAATGTTTATGAAATTATATCATTTGATGTGATGAAGGTAGTGATTTTACCACTTGGGTAATATTTCTTTTATTAATTTAATATCACAGTGCATTAATTCTGGAAATTTTATTACAGTCATCAAATGATAATAGATTTGAAAGTCATCAGGATTATTTTTTCGTTTCAAGAGTGACTTGCGAAACGGCAAGTCGCTTCTGGTGTGAGAGAACTGGCCATCTGCAAGGATATTACCCAGTGGATGCCTGGATGTTTTACCATCCTATGGGAGGCTTCTGTCATGCCCCCACATGAGAAGCTGGAGCTGACAGACAGTCCTGCCGGCACAAGGGTTTAATCCATAGAGACACTGAAACAAAAGCAGGGGAGTAAAAGATTTATTGGTGATCAATGGAAACAGAAAGTGTTTCATAGCAAAGGAAGCTCTATTTCCTTCACTACTGGGGTAGGTAGGATAGCTACAGGAAAAACACCCTGTCAAGCACACCATATCTCCCTGATATCCTCAGCCCTCTATCTATGGATTTTGCATCCATAAATTCAACCATCTATGCTTTGAAAATATTTTTATAATCCAAAAACAAATCTTAATTTTGATATTTTAAATATAAAGGACACATTTTCACAATGTCACTATACATCATGGAACTTGAATTTCTACTGATTTTGGTGTCCATGTGGGGTGAAGAACCAATCCCCAATGGATATCAAAGGTCCACTGTATGTTCTAATCCAGTGGTGCTCAACCTGTGGGTCCCCAGGTGTTTTGGCCTACAACTCCCAGAAATCCCAGCCAGTTTATCAGCTGTTAGGATTTCTGGGAGTTGAAGGCCAAAATATCTGGGGACCCACAAGTTGAGAACCACTGTTTTAATCTAAGACGAGGTCAAAGATGTGGCTGCAAACAAGGACTTCTATAGACTGCCAAAACAGATAAAATAAAGAGTGTCTTATTTTTCTGGAAACTCCACAAATGGAAGCATGGGCTGTCCCCTCTATTCTCTGTCACAACTAGGCTGAGAACAGGCAGTGAATGTATGATCTCATTGCTTTATTGAATGCAATGCCAAGCCAGGGTAAATATTTATTGAAACCTGTTTACTGTTCATTGTGCATGTCTATGTCAACAACATTCAGGCAGTAAATAAACATTTTTTTAAAAAGAAAGAAAGAAAGGATATTGCAGTCATTTGACTTGAATGTCAATCGTAATCCCTTGTGCTGTCAGGGGACCCCATGGGGTTGGCAATGTTGTGTATATATATAAAAAGGAAACCCTGTCTATAAAATCATCCTAGATTGAACAAAGCAGACAACTGTTCTTTGCATTTCTTTATGGAGGTGAACTTTCTGAAAAATTCACTCATAAAAAACCTCTCATCATTTCCACTCTAATTAATGAACATCAATGAATACAATAAATTTTAAAATGCTTGTGTGTGTACTGAAGGGAGAATTAAAATAGTGGCAAGTACAAAACATTAACTAGAAAAGGAATAGCCCAGACTGGCAAGTGTTGATTTTTTTTATTAAAAAAAAAAACATGTTGAATTAATTGAATTAACCAATGAATACTTCCCTGCCAGTTTCATGGTCCTACAGCTTCTAGGGTCATTCTGGACTGCTGGTTTACAACATAAATTAATTGAGTAATTGCATAATTATATATTGTTTGTTTGCTGTACAAAAATGATAAAGTTTTCTCCAAGGAAGCACTTCTGTTTAAAGGGTTATTTCATTTCCCTGCCACTCAAACTGAAACATGTTTGCAGTATCTCTAAACATAGGAAGGTGTGTAGAAACTGTAGTTTTTGTAACCACCAGGGACCCAAACTTTGATTTTAAAAACCATTTGCCCCTTAACACTCTCCAGGGTCTTAGAGGCTATTTTCCTATAAACATTCCCTCTCCACCCAATAGCCCAGGCAAGGCCTATTTTTCAACATACCCTGTTTCCCCGAAAATAAGACATCCCCGAAAAATAAGACTTAGCAGAAGTTTTGCTGAATTGCTAAATATAAGGCCTCCCCTGAAAGTAAGACCTAGCAAAGTTTTTGCTTGGAAGCATTCTCACCGAACAGAACACCAAAGCATGCAGGATTGGTAAATGTAAGTACCATAGAGTGTTGTACATGGAAATAATGGTAGTAACAAGAAATTCTTGATAGGATTCACAGTTTGTCTGGTTATGCTGGTTTGTGATGACAACTACTGTACAGTATATAATAAATGTTCATTTTTTTGTTCAACAATAAATGTGAATTCCTCTTCATGGAAAAATAAGACATCCCCTGAAAATAAGACCTAGCACATCTTTGGGAGCAAAAATTAATATAAGACACTGTCTTATTTTCAGGGAAACACGGTAGAGTGACCTAGATATTGAGATTTATAGACAATTTGTATTTAAGTTTTTCTGGGTAGAAGGCAATGTGGGGTAGGGTGGTCTTCCAAAGAGGGGAGTTCCAGCCAAGAACACCATTCTCAGAGCTTCTCAAGGAGGTCATTCCCCCTTTCCTTCCCTATCTAATATTTTATTTTCTAACCAACACTCACGAATTAGTTGTATTAAAGATACTTATCCTTGCTGGGCTTAAGTGTGAGTGGTTAGATCTAGATTATATTAAATAGTTTTAAAAATTTTATTATTGTAAACTTGAGTGTTTTTCCAAGCAAGCTGATTCTCCTCCCTGCTATTTTTCAGTTGTCCCTTTTTCATTGCTCACTGTCTGGATTTGCTATTTAAATAAGAAAGACGTTTTCTACACCTAAAATAGCAGGCATAATACAGCCAGCATTGCTGAAGTTTAGTCAGAAAGTTTCAGTAATAACTTTATTCATTTCCCACACTCATTGCCCTGCTGTGGCTGTTGTCAAACCAAAACAAAGAGAGAGATCAAGCATCTTGATTTTGGAATTAAACTAGAATTAAAACCAAACAAAACTGCAGACATCTAGTGAGGTTACACATGGTGGGGTGAATAAAATAACCTTAGAGGCAAATACTGGAATAAATGAAAGGTGAAAGACCTGTTTACTTAGCAGGAATAATTTAATGAAAGCTGAAGGGTCTCTGTTTAGCGGTATGCCTGCATTTCTGCATAGCCCTATGTAACAGTTTGACAAGAGGAAATAAAAAGATCCCGCTTTTTGCTCTATTCTGTTTTCCTTCCAGACTGATGTACATATTGTTTATTTGCTAAATGGATGAGACTACCTCTATAAGTGAAAATTAAAAAGAAGAACCAAGTCATTTCATAGGACACTATTGAAAATACTCACTAAGAGAGCAATGAGTCAGTTGGCATAGTGGTTTGAGCATAGCACAATTATCCTGCAGAACATCTTTCTAATCCCAACTCAGTCATGAAAAACCACTGAATGACCTTGGGCAAGTCACAAACCTATCCCCAAAACCCCTCTCCCCCAAAAGTTTCAACTCAGGATTACCCTTGGTTAGAAATGATTTGAAGCCACACAAGAACAACAAAAGAGCAACCACCATCCCATTTAATGGGGATTGTAAGAGTATATTTAATCACGAATTTTAAAGTTGTGTCTTGTCTCCACTATATCTTAATTATTATTTTGTGCATTTTAATATATGTATTTTGTACAAATAGAGTTTAATATGTGTATTTTTAAACAACAATTGTGTATTTTTAGAGCCACAAGGAGATGAAGGTAAAAAATAGAATAATAATAATAATAATAATAATAATAATAATAATAATAATAATTGCTATTTCTCCACACATTAAAATTAGGCCTTCTAGAAATTGATTGACAATTTCATTGCACAGGCAAACAGATCTGTACTAGGACGCTTCCAGCACAGTTCCTGGATGAAGCTCGCTGGGTTCCATCAAATGACGCACAGCTACTTCCAGCAGTGTTCCGTCCAGGAACTGTACTGAAAGCATCCTACAATGAAACAAGGATTACATGGGTGTGGTGAATTTTAATCTACAGTCATGTATAATTATAGGTAGGTGGTTAAAGAGGTAAGTACTTAAAATAGCATGACAAGGGAATGGTGGCCAGCTCAGCTCATTCCGAGATGGGTTGCCATGGAAAAGGGGAGGAGCCACCTGCCACTTGGCAAGGGAGGCATTTTAAAAATAGGCAGTCTGTGGTCAGAGAACCTCAGGAAAAGTCGGTTCTACTGTGTTGAGAATCAAGAAGGTTCAGGCTTTTAGTCTGTGTGGTTTGGATAAGTCAAGTTGACTTATTTAGATTAGTAGTTAGGGTTGGAGTATAAAGGGGAAGAGAAAACCCAGTAAGAGTCTTTGTTGTAACAGAAATAACAGAGGGAAAGAATAGGCTAGAACCTGGAGTGATTTATAAAAGAAAGAACACATTCTGAAGTAAATAAGTATAAAATTTGTCTAGTGGAAAGAACAATCCTCTTAAGAGTTGTTTTATGAAAGGTTATAAAGGTAACCACTAAAGGAATGTACCTCTAGGAGTTAAGAAACATTGAAACCATTAAGCTTCTATACTTCAATAAACTTAAATACAGTTCCTCTTAAATTCAAGTCTCTGTTTCTTATACTTTCGAGTCAAGCCGCGCTACACATCAAAGGAAGATAAAAATCATATTACAGGCAAGTGGCTGTGGTGTCGATTTTATAGATTCATTACAAATTGTAGGAGACCTGACAAATCATCCCTTCAACCGGTGGCGTTGTTACAATGGGAAGCTCCCCGTGTTCTCAAAAAGCATTATGGGGAAAGTGCAGGGGGAAGTCGAGTAGTGATGCTTTCCCCCATGAGATGGAGAAGGGAGCAGTGTGGAGCATGGGGCAACAAGTTCCCACACTGCTCACTAGATTTGCCCTGCCATCCAACAAATGCCCCACTGTTCCCTGGCTTCAGGATCTCCATGTGTTGAGGTCCTTAGTGTGATCTTGGATCTGCTGTTAAAGCCAAAGCTCATCTGTTCCCTGATAGACCTCAGGACTAGGCTCTTCAGATCATCCTGGATGATCCCTTATAGCTGAGTACTAAGATTTTCTTCCAGAGGTAGAGTCTTGGCAGTGGATCCGTAAACGATTGTGAAGACATATTCTAGATCCACATGGTCTTTCCAGATGGAAGGCTATCACAACAAAGCTTTACCTGACGCGCCTTCCTCTTGGCATGTTTCTTCCTTTCACCATGTATTCGTGCCTCTTCAAAATCCATAGTAAAATCCATTGGAAACAGCTGACCTGGTTATAATGCTCCAGTGCCAGGGCTTTCTAATTCTTAGGGTTTATACCACATCTAGCTCACATGATTAATTTCTCCTTCACCTCTCAATTGTAATGAGACAATTTAAAAAATAAAGCATTTCCCACCCATCAGGCACTATTCAGTATGGGTCAGCATGTTTTTGGAAGCAACAGACAGTGATCCTGGATAATAATAGATTGTTGTCCCAAAGATGACACCACTCCCTTATGCCACATATAGAAGCTGACTGGACTGCTCATGGAATTCAGCTTCGATGCTAGGGAGCTTTTTCCTTAGTTTTCCCTATTTTAATTCATTTAGCCTGTTTAAATTTCTCTCTACACTTTCAATATTTTCCCATTTTAATTATTAGTCACAACATAAATATGTACAAATGGTGCATCTTCCACCACAACAGAGATCAATAGTAGGACAGTTGTCCTCTAACAGGACACAATGGACAAGGCAATGGTAGAATTAAGCATTGCTTCTTCATTTTCTAGTGAGGACCTCTGTTGCCAAATGAAATATGTTCCCATTCCCTCACAGTTAACATCCAGGTAATTTCTGGCATTATCTAATAAGATCTATCTCTCATGAGCAAAACATTACATCTCTTCCGTTAATTGAAGAAAAACATAGGGATTGCAGACTTGCCACATAGTGACAAATATAGCTTGAAGTTTTTGACGTGGTTTGTATCAGCTCAAAAGTCACAATGCCAATTTTCTAATCACCTGCATTTTATTCATGAATTCAACTGTCTTTGACTGGAATGAACTAATGTAGTAGGAGTAGATGTGATCCAGAGGACAGCATGACAGACTAGGCCTGGACTTTTTCTAGCAGGCAAGCAATTTCTGTCATTCTCAGATCCTATCCAAATAACTGTAGAAACAATTGCCTGCCTAATAGACTTTTCCTTTCTCAGGATAATAAGAATAAGGACTGAGACTGTCAATCACAGCCTAATAGTGGTATTGTTAATGTTACAGAAATTGCTACCTTCTACTATTATATTTTTTATCTCAAAAATGTGGGTTTTTAACTCTTGAAATCACATGTTCTACACAATTATAACACTATGATTCCATTGTGGCTACCATGGCAACATCCTATGGAAGTCTGGGGTATATAGTTTGGTGGAGTTTTAGAGTTCTCTTGCTGGGAGTTCTAAATATGCCTCCTTGAATTACAAATCTCAAGCTCAAATGAGGTTGCCATGACAGTTACAGTGGAATCATAGTATTATAACTACATGCTGTAAAAGGGCTCCATTGGCAGAATCTTTATCCCAATGATGTGTCCGTGAGAGTCTGGGTTGTTATACTCATTCCTACTGGTGTCTGATGATATGATGTTTACCAAATACAGATTGGACCCCTCCATTTGTCCATATGCTAGTGCTTCATGGGAAAATGTTTAATTTCCATCTATCAGCAACATTCTTATGAAAACGATGCATACATACATCTCTGCCCCTCTTGATGCCTCCATGCAAGAATTTAGTAAGTGGCAGAATGCATGAAGAATCTCAATTTTCCCCTTCCTTTAAAATATGTATTAGGTTTATTGCATATAGTGATACTACTGTATATAACACATACTAATACAACAAGAGACGTGTGTGTGTGTGTGTGTATGTATGTGTGTGTGTGTGTGTGTGTGTGTGTGTGTGTGTATATTAGGCTTATGCATTACGGGTAAACTGCTATCCGTTTCAGTGTCCCGGATTTCGGTGGGGGTCCCGATCTGTTTTTCAGGAGCCTCCGAATTCGGGAGGACAAAAATCCGTTTACGGTCTGGGAAGTCAACATATTCGTATTCTATCCAGCCCATTATGGGGGGGGGGGGATGACTTCCCAGGCTCCTCGTCATTTTAGCCATCGTTTGTCTTTATGTCTTTCATTAAGACTTGGATTAAAAGCATCAGAGTTAAGATACCACTTTTTCCATGATCCTTTCCCTTCTGTTTGTAGAGGAGACCTGAGTTTAATGCTTAGTTAAAGTTGTTTCTTCTCTAGAGGAGACAGGAGCTGCAGGTGTGCACACCAAGCAGCTCTATCCCTACAGGAGGCAGTTTTCCAAGGCATTTTAAGGGGGCTTCCCATTTACCAGGGAAGGAATAGGGATTGATCTGGAGGTATCCTACCCTGGGCTTCTTTAAAAAAAGCCCTCCCTTCTCTTGATTTGGAGGCACCAGAAAGGAGAACTTATGACACCTTAGAATGCCTTTCACCCCCTTGGTGCTTCAATCTTCTTTCTGCTTCCAAATCAAGAGAGAAGGGAGGGCTTAAAAACCCTGCTGGGATCCTTTCTCTTCTGACTTTAGAGATGACCTGGGTTGAGTGCTTCATTAAAGCTGTTTCTACTCTAGAGGAGACAGGAGCTGTAGATGCACGCAGCTCTTTCCCTGCAAGAGGCAGTTTTCCAAGACATTTTAAGGAGGCTTCCCATTTCCCAGAGAAGAAGGAGGGATCAACCTGGAGGTATCCTATCCTAGGCTTCCTTTAAAAAGCCCTCCCATTCTCTTTTGATTTGGAGGCTCTGGAAAGGAGAACTGGCACCTTTACCCCCTCATGCTTCAATCTCCTTTAAGTTTCCAAATCAAGAGAGAAGGGAGGGCTTAAGAAACCTTGATTCCTGGGATCCTTTTCTTTCTAGAGGCTGACTCCCTCCTTGCACTCCAAGTGTAACTAAAATAAACCGAAACCAGCCGGTTTTCGACAGCCACTGTTCTGTTGCAGCCAGTAAAAAAATGGGTGCAGAGCCCATGCTGTTACGGGCTTCCGAACAAGCCAAATAAGCTGAAGGCAAACGTCCAAAATTCATACATAAGCCATATATATGGCTTTTTGTACTGGAAACATAAACTTAAATAGTAATCTCTTCCTTGTTTATACACAATATATATCAATCTACCTATCTTTCTTGTACAAAGTATTTTAATATTCAAAGCCTCTATATCTTTAAGAAATATAAGAATGGTCCCTAATCCTTTATAAATTAGCCTGTTAAGTTCTCTTTAATCATTATTGACAGTTGATTCATTTCAGCCAATTTAACTACTTTATATATCCATCCAGTCATCTATTACACTATGTAACAAAATTTGAAATATTTGCTGTTCCTGGTTTGAAAGTATTATTTCATGTTTAATTGTGTGGTACTTACTTTGAAAGTAGTTGTCATATTTCAGAAACTTCGTTTTTGTGGCTGCAACAAACTATGTTGAATTGGTTGAGACTTGATGAAATATTCATTGAAAAACTCTAGCAACATGCATTGCAAGATGTCCTGCAAACACAAAGTTTTTGCAGTTTAATAGAACCAATTAGGAAATGACATTTATAACCCAGGAACAAAAAATGTATTGCATAGTGTTTTATATTTCTCAGTCTTTCCCCCAGTTTTGTGATAATTTTCTTTTCCAATCTCCAAATTAGGAATTTTGTCTCCCCAATGCCATTGGCATCATTTGTCTTAACTGCAGCATCCCAAAGTGACATGATGCCAAAACACATTTGAAATCTTCTTAATTACTGTAGAAGAACTTGATGCTAACTTGTTCTTGCATGAGCCTGGGATAATTATTTTAGCTCTGTGCAAAATTTCAGTTTCATGAAGTTTTCTCCCCCTTACATTTCAGGCGGCAGCAGCCTAATTATGAAAAATAACAGAAAGTGATGTCAGATGTTGGAGAAAAATAAAACTCACCAGTTTGGTTGCCTAAAATAACGACAAAAGGAAGGCTGTGAGAACCTTTAGAAATGCAATTATATCATGCACGTACACACATTTGGGGAGAAATGATATTTTGTCATCAAAATGAGTAGTTCACTGCCTTAGTCTGAAGTTAATGAAATGAGAACTACTTTATATTTCTGCATGTCATTTTCATCAGGAGAATCATTACATGAGATGGATTTCTGTGTGTGCATCTATTTGTGAATTGGATATAAGTAGAGTTCCATTCCTATACTGAGTATTTTAAAGAAACAATTATTTCATAACAAACCATGCTACAATTAGTAATAGAACACTTTTTTCTTTTCTATTTTTGCCTTTTTCATTTGCATTGTATGTTCCTTCTTCAGAAATTATATAGTGTGACTTGACATCTTGTTGGTTAATCCCAACTAGAACAGACCTATTCAATCAATATTTGACAGTTGGAATAGCACATATATAAATCCTATTGATTTAGGCCCTTATATATTACTGAAGAATTAGGCCCTTATAATTCAAAATTATATCTATCTCTATCTGTTTAAGAACGTTAAGAAGAGTTCTGCTAATATGACTAAATCCCAAATATCATACCGCCTTTGGGTCATAAAGTAGACAGTCGGGTGCTTATTTCGGAAGTCCAGAGTGAATAGCTTAATTATATTTTAATGTCCCCAAATTATGAACAAGATCGGTTCTGTAGTTCTGTTCTTCAGTTGAATTTGTTTGTAAGGTAGAACAGGTACATTTTAAAAGTGTAACTCCAGCCAAATATATATATATTTTAAAGCTTTGGATAGCATAGGGAAGGGTTGACATCCCTGTTGTGTTTAGCAAATCATTTTTACTAATGGGAGTGTCACAGACAGAACGCCAGCAAGTAAAACAAAACTCAGTTTATTGAGGTTACAGAACTAAAAAACGCCCGTAGGAAACAAAGAACAGGGCAAACACTTAACTTCAGTGTGATAAGTAACAAAAAACAGCTCAGTTTGAGCTTAAACGGTTCAAAGGAATAAACCAGGTTAAACAGAAGTATAATCCGGATTAAATCAAAGTGCTTACTTCAGCCTGGCAAACAATGCAAACAAAAGAGGATCAACAGGAGTCAGAATGTAAACAACAGACTGGTGGCAGATTCCTCTCTGCTACTCAGAAACAGCAGGGGGAGTAAACCAGGCTTGTTTATCCCTTCCTGCAGCGGACGAAAGCGTGGTCGTAGTCAGGATTCAGTTTGAGGTTCAGCGGTCAACGAAATCTAGGTCCAAGCACAGCAGTCAGGGTAACGGCAGTCAGCGGGGTCCCAATCCGGTCCAGAGGTCTATAGCCAAGAGTAGTTGTCCAGAAATCCAAGAGTCTCACCGATAGCCAGCAGAAGGGATAATCCGGAATCGAAGTCAATCAGTCCAGCGTCAATCCAGTAAGTAGGTATTGCCCGTCAAAAAGACGACGGAGGTCCAAGCTATTGAGATTAAACACAAGTTGCACAGAGAAAAACCCCGCACAGTTCCTCCCGCCGTCAATGCCCAGTGTCCTTGGTAAACTTACGTATCCAGCAATGAACCACACCCATCTTCAGGAAGTTCCCCAACAAGAGCCCAAGCGTCCGTCCAGATTACCTTGCCCAACGCAATTAGACATTGATCCCAAACCCCATTTTATCCCAGTTCAAGCTCATCATCGCTGTCAGCTGCCATCCCAATTCCAGACGCCCCAACATCATCCTCATCAGAGCTTAAGCACCTTTGACTACGCCCCACAGCATCCCCAGCTGTGGATCCCGCTCCATCCCTCCAGCCAGTCCATGGGTCTGATCCTGCAACCTGCCAATCACCTCCCATGCTTTCAGTGCCTGTTTCCCCAACACCCAAATCCTCCCTCACGCGTGTCCATTCCATGTCATCCTCCTCCGAGCTGGCCATCTCTTCCTCCAAGCCCTGAGAAAACCCCTCAAATGATTCCTCATCTGTCGGGTCTGTAAACAAATCCCGGAGCCGTTTTCTTTCACGCTCCTCGAAAGAGTCTGACTCTCGAGGAGTCTTATGACCCCTTCTTCTATTACCGGAGCCCGAAGGCTCAACCATAACAGGGAGAGTAAAAGAGTCTTTCTTTGTTTTCTATGATAAAGAACATGTTTCTTGAGTCAGAAGGTTTCTTTGCAAGTTTCCATTTGGGGTCACATGCCAGTATTAGACCTCCAAACATTATTGACAGGTGTTTTCCTTTAACAATCTGTATAGTCTCAAGATTGTTGTGGTCTTTGGGACAGCAAAGATTCTTATAAGTGTTGCTCATGGGAACTTGATGCCCTTGTCTGTGGGTGCCAAGAATTATGATGCTCACACTGCTAATGGTGTTGATTGGTTTAAATAATAGTAAAGAGACAAAGTTTTGTTTGGTTGACTTTTTCATGTTCTGTACACATGCCCTCCAACATTTCAGATTAAGATAAAGATACTGAATTTTGTCATGGTCTGTAAGCTGTTCTGAGTCCTCTTCAGGGTTGAAAAGAGCAGGTTATAACTACAGTAGTAAATAAATAAAATGTGAGCTAAGCAACAAAGTTGGTCAAAGCAGGAAATATTATTATTGAGGAAGAAAATAGCAATCAGAGGAGAGGCTGCAGAAGGAAAGGCAGTATTTCATCCCCTTTTCTCCCTTCTCTCCTGCTGAGTTGAATGGTTGCAAACTACTTGTGCACATTAAACTCAGTTTGCAACAACTGAAGTAAGGCAAAGGATAGGAGAAATTAGGACATTTTAGAAGCAGCTGAAAAAGTAGGACAACAGATTGGCACCTGTTGGAGGATATTGAATTTGTCTGCTGAGACAGGCACTTTGTTCTGTGTACGTTTGGCTTAGAAAGTTAGAAAAAAAATTCATCCTGTTTGCATAATTTTCTACTGCTGTTTCTTGGTTTTGCAAGATAAACCAAATGTTTTGTTTCTGTTTTACTTCTTTGTAAATGCATCTTCTCAATTCAGCTTGCATTCTGTGTGTGCATCCGTTGATTCTGGTCATCTCTAAACCTACCACCCTGTTACTTGGTTATTGCTGCTGAAAGCAAAGCTTTGGAGAAAAGAAGCAAGATGTGCCTTGGCTGTAAGCTACAATAGTAAGATGTATTGTGAGAAATGATTTTTTCCTTTGGCTGAGTTGAACAGAGTGGATAATCAGTCCACCTTGCAAGATTGGTGAGTAAAGCTAATTTACTTTTCTGGAGTTATCTGGGAGTGGGCTGTTACCTTGAATGGGTACTCACAGCCTTGAAATGAAAGAGTCAGCAGGATTCAGGGCTTGGGTCCAGTCTCACTAACTACTACGCCTTTTGACACTTGTTATGTGCTAGTTTTACTGTAACAATGCCCTTTATTTTATCTACACATTCTACAAAACTATACTTCATCAAAATCAGAGCTAGGCAAAATGTGGTTTTGATCATGTATAGTCTCCAAGGTGGTTGACCTCTCCAGGCTGCACAAACCATCATTTTGTGACTTCCCCAAAATGCAGACTTCTGGAACACCCAGGAATGGCAGTCTACTTTTTAAAATGGTTTGCAGATTTCCTGCCTTGGTAATTTAAACATAAGAAATACCTGAGATGCAGTTTGCTGGGGCATGTTAATTTTGGGGTTTCAGAAGCAAAAAAATAAATTTAAAAAAATCCCCTATGCTTGCTATGTTTCCCACACTTAATCTATACAATTCAGACCTGGTAGTAAAATATATAAAAGAATTTGATTCCTAATGTTTTCATGACAATCGTATTGCTATATAAACCAAAGGACACTCAAGTTGCCTTCATACTTGAAATATGAGCATCGCTTAGTATTACTATGACAAGTTCAAATAGAGTGTCTGCTTGAGTTAAGGGGAACAACAATTTCCAGCTTCTTATATTCCAAGAATAGTTTGCCTATTTCAGCATTTACTGAATCATATAGCTGGCATTTTCAAAAATAACATATATAGCTCAGCCAACACAAGATGAAACTGTGATTTGGAATGTCAAACACCGATTGACTGAAGATGTATGTTGTTTTATTCATAAATTGACAATTTGGTTTAAATTGCTCATTTCCCTGCCTAAGTATAACCAATGCTCATTTATACCTATGTTGAATAGAATATTATTCAGTCTAAAAATTATTATTGTGGACTAAAACCTATTATGCAATTCCAACAAAATGACAATGGAAATTAATCACTCTACCTATAAAATGTAAATTGGCCTAGTGCTGAATTTGTTTAAGAATTGTGTTTAATCTGGTTGTGGATTCACAGTCTGATTAACCAAAAAAGCTGAATGCTTATTTTCACAGAGTGTGTTCAGTTGAATACATCACAAAGCAGAAAACTAAGGGTCCATCTACATTGTAGAATTAATGAAGCTATAGAATTCCGGGAATGGCTGAGGCACCAGGACTCTTTGACAGAAAAGACTAAAAGCTTTACAGAACTACAACTCCCAGAACTCCATAGCATTGAGCCATGGCAGTTAAAGTGGTGTCAAACTGCATTAATTCCACAGTATAGATGCACCCTACATTATTGGGCAACAATATTATTCACATTTATCTCAGAATTGGCTCTACTGAAACAGGTAAGATTTACCATTTAACCAAACATTGTACTATCACTATACTGCCCAAGAACAGAATCTGTAAAACCAAAAAAGAAAAAAGAAAAGAAGAAGAAATAAACCCTGACACACAACAGCCCGAAAGACATACAACCACCCCAGAAATTAATTAGAATTGTGTTACTATTGTTGTGTGCCTTCAAGCCATTTCTGACTTATGTCATCCCTATCACAGGATTTTTTGAGGAAGATTTGTTCAGAGGGGATTTGCTTTTGCCCTCCTCTGGGGCTGAGAAAATACAACTTGCTCAAAGTTAACCAGTGGGTTTCCATTGCCAAGCAGGGATTTGAAACCTGTTTTCCAGAGTGATAATCCAATGTGCAAACAACTCTCAGGGTTATATTTTTTTACTCTTAACACATAGCACAGGAGCAAGTCACTGTCCTAGCATAGCTTTAAGCACTAAAGAGAAATGTCTCACAATAGAATGTTAAGTTAAAAATCTGTAACCTGTTTACCAAATATTCTGTCTCTAAATGGCTTCCAATTAATAATTAAATAAAAGGAATGAGGGCAAAAAAATCAACCTTTGTGAATTTATTTACAAGAAAAAAGATGCAGAATAATTTCTAACAAGCAAAATAATTAATATGCACAAAAATAAATGTGACCCTTAATTCTACGTGATGAAAGGGGACGAAAATTGCTTAAAGGAAGTTCAGCCATGCTAAATGCCCCACCATCTCTTCAAAAATGAAAGAATTATTTAAATGTCCTCAGAGGCTTTGATTCAAAGACCTCAGCAGTGAACAATGCACACAAAACAGAATGTTTCTTTCTTGGGGAGAAAGAAATGTACTTCCAATTTACACAAGTGGAAGGCAGTCTGTATTCTTCCAGCCATGGTCTCTCATCATCAGGAGCCAGTGCTTTCCAGGCAAATAATCCATTGCATTTGCACATATAAATACTCAAAGCTATTTGTTTCAAACACTGTATCTTTTCTTGAGTTGTTCAATGGAAGAATCTTCCAATCCCGATTGTTCTAAATGACCAAATATTGACCGTACAGCTATAAGAAGAGAGAAGGTTTTGATCAAGCATAGGCAAAATCTGTTGAGAATACAGTTTTAATTACAGGTATTATATATTCAATCATTGAAAAATTGAATTCAGATAGAGTCACCATACAATATTGTCTGAGAAAGTATCAAAAATACTCTGTTTTAAACTGAATAGAATAAATGCTACTGCTAAGCAGGTAAGAAGGAACAAATTATAACTACCATATTAGAAGTTCAAAAGAAAGGAAATGGGATTGGCATGAAATCTATTTAGTCTAAGACAAATTGGGTGGAGGGTTAAATTAGAAATCCTTAAGCATATCAGCTTGACTTACTGGGCTTCCTATTTCTGTGTGCTGCACAAGATGGGTATGTAATGGACTAACTGGGACATAACTGGTATGCCAACAGGTCAATCATTCCCTCTATTTGTTAATGATTGGCGTGAGTGCTGATCCTTATGTAGCCAAAACATCATCATGTGTGCAAAAGAGAAGTTCCAGACAATGGTGAAACTCCCATGTTGTCATAAGTATGAAAAATATTAAGAAGGAGCAGATCAAAATAGCCCAATAAGAATTTAGCATCCTGACTAGAGATGGGACACTTAATCAGGTAGAAAAGACACTGAAAAGAAAAACAGATGGTTTCAGTAATTAAATGAACTGGCTGGTAGTGCTCTGCAAAAATTAATGAACGATTTGGCAAACTAGAGGGGTTCAAAATGTTGTGATCAGTTGGGAATGGGGATAAAAGAAAAGTATACAGGGAGTAGTGGGGAGTAGACTATGCACCCCCTCCCTCTTTTTTGCTTGAGAAGCCTAAGCTACAAAATTGAAGTTTCTAAAGCCCCTTACATGTGAAATGAAAATTATTCTCATTTTCTTCCACAATTATACTGGATAGAAACCTAATTTTCAAGACGGCAATATAGCAGCCATTAGGCACTATGCTTTCATCCATTCTAAATTCCCAGTATTTCGGATAACCTCTCAACCTACTAAAAGATTCCAACAGTGATGCAAGAAGGTATTTACTTACTTTTTTTCTCTGAATCTGACATAAACATCACTGCCATATCAAATCTTTTTGATTCTGAGAGTTTCTGCAGAATATCTAAGATAAGCAAAGGCTCTTCTTTCCTATAGGAGATGGAGACATTAATATATACATATAAATAGCTCTTTCTGAATAGAAAAAAACTTCATATCTGAATATGTATTATTATAAGTCCTTCGAAAGTGGAAAGCAGAATGCTGTAATAAAAATAATGAATCTGAATATGTAAAATAGATAGATCAATAATCTGTAATCTGAAAGTCCCTTGCCAAAGTGTTTGTAATTTTAAAAATGAGATTAAATCTGGCAAAAGAAGGCATACTGATAAACCTATTTCTTAGATTAATTTTCTTCCAACATCATAGCCTTTCTATTACCAAAAATTTAGTTAGTCCTTTTTAAGGTGGAACTACATTGTTTATTTCCTTTGCTGTCATTTTGCTATGAAAAATAACCCATGTTGTAATATTCTGAAATATTTTCACAAGAGTGGATGTATGCTATTATTTACCTATTCCTGCCAAACTTATGAGAAATAGATATTCATCTGGTATTTATTTCCTTATTCTTGACAAACGTTATCTTTTCGTGTTGACCCCTTTTCAACTCATCCCTTTTGTGTGTTCAAAAAATGACAGAATATTACTAAAAGTAATAAAAAGGTGCTTACATCTAAAAATAAGAAAAAGCCCCCAAAGACACAAACTGCTTAAAGTGCAATATACTTTGTTAGCCGGACAGATTCTGCAAATTCAAGGGATCCAAAGTTCAATTATTGGCACTTCCAGTCCAAACCATCTACAACAACAGGTCCTGAGTGATAAAATGTTGTTTTTATTTAAGATGACTCACTGGTCTAATCAAAAGATACTTGTTGTAACAGCAGACACATCAGCCTTAAGAGACAAACATTATTCGACAACAACCTTTACTTCACTAAGTATACATGCTGAAAGCAGTATAGGTATAACAGCTTCTCCCAGGCTTTATTTTGTGATTAACAATGTCTCCTATTAAACTGGAACGGGAGCAAAAGGTGGCATCATGCTGACTTCATTGCCCTTGCAGAGTTCAGACTTCACTGCAGAAAGTGATATATGAGATGCTTTCTCTCCACCTTTCCCAAGCTACCAGTCTGAAAAAGGAAAGTTGTCATCTTGAAATTCAAACTGCTCTTCAGAGCTCAAAACTGCCATCATGGTACAAGGCGAAATGAGTGAAGTGAAATAACTGCAATGGTGACGTACTTGTGACTTGCACAGTAAGCTCTCTCAGGATTTTTATGGAAGCACACCAAGTACTCCCAACTACCGTTCTGCTATCCTTTGACAATGGTGGGATTGCATCCTCCTGGTAGGCTCTCCCATGTCAGACTGACTTTTGCTGAGGAGCCTGGACTAAATGCACCAAGCAACTACTGGGCAGCAATAGTGGAGGGTGACGCTGGTACAGGATTTCTCAGACATAACAGCAGTCACATCATAGTTCACACTTATAATTACAATGCAGAAGGAATATTAGTAAATCCAGAAGCCAGAAAAACTCTAAACTGAAGTCAAGGACATTGTCAGGAATGAGTGCAAAAACACACTAGATGCAGCCAAAACAAAAAGAAAGAAAGCCTTAAAAGGATGACAAATAAAACTCCGCAAGCAGTTAAGGATAGTTTGGAAGTAAAAATAAAAGGGAAGAGAAATAGGGTCAGAAGTATGAAAACAATTGATTGCTGACTTGTGCACAGGGACAATGAGAACTGTTTTTCAATGTAGAAAAATACAAAATAACTATCAAAAAAGGAAGAACAAAAAATTACATCCACAAGATCCTAGAAATCAAATGGAAATGTAAGCCAAGAATGAGTAGCTACAGTATATGAGTAGCAGGAGAACACATTATATAACCAAGTACTAGTAACATAATATGGAGCCCCCGATGGCGTAGGGGATTAAAGCCTTGTGACTTGAAGGTTGGGTTGCTGACCAGGTTCAAATCCCACCTGGGGAGAGCTCCCTCTATCAGCTCCAGCTCCATGCGGGGACATGAGAGAAGCCTCCCACAAGGATGGTAAAAACCTCAAAACATCCGGGCATCCCCTGGGCAACATCCTAGCAGACGGCCAATTCTCTCAAACCAGAAGCGACTTGCAGTTTCTCAAGTCGCTCCTGACACGAAAAAAAAGTAACATAATGGAAACAATACATTGAAGAGCTATATAAAAGCAATGAAAAGATAATAGATTCATTCAAGAAAGAACAAGTTGAAGATAAACCTACAATTTTAGAAAGTGAAGTGGAAAAAATGCTTTGGAGAAATAAATACCAACAGAGTTGCTTCAAGCTACAGAAGCAGAATCTACTGTAGTCTGTCAATAAATACGGAAAACAAAAC
The DNA here is from genome assembly GCF_035594765.1 of Anolis carolinensis. NCBI lineage: Eukaryota > Metazoa > Chordata > Lepidosauria > Squamata > Anolidae > Anolis > Anolis carolinensis. Next base: position 147,681,683 of record NC_085845.1, read on the forward strand.
AATGGTGTACCAACTAGAAATACTGAATGACACTAAATAAGTATGCTAATAAGCAAAGAAAGCGGACACCACGGATTGCAATAACTACTGGACAATGGCATGAATCTGTCATGCATATATGGTGGTAAGGAATGCCAGCTGTCTAAGCTGGGTTTAGGAAAAGAAGAGGCACTAGGGATCCCATTGTGAACATACACTGGATAATGGATAGTTTACAGCAAAGCTTTATAAACTGTGTAGATCATAAAAAACCTTTTGTATTGCTCTTAAAAAAATAAGTGTGCCACACCATGCGATTATCCTATTGTAATCAGGACAAGAGGATACTGTCAGGACAGAATGTGGAAAAACAGAACTGTCAGCATAGGCTGAGGGATACCATATGTGCGTATTTCACAGTTGACCACGATGGAGGAAACAGAATTGTTTCCAACAGACAAGGCTGCATTTTACCATGCTACCTGTTGAACCTGTATGCTGTACAAATCATATGTAATGCAGAATTAGATTTAAAGGAACGAGGCACAAAAATTGGAGGAAAGAAAATCAATGCAGATAATACCATGCTACTAGCAGAAAACAGATTTGAAACAGTTGCTGAAGAAAGTAATAGAAGAAAGTGCAAAGGCAGGCTTATAGCTGAACATTAAGAAAGCAAAGACAATGTTCAAAGGTGAGTTATATAACTTTAAAGTTGACAACAAAGACACTGAAATAGTTCAAGGTTTTCCATGTTTTGGTTCAGTTATTAATTATTAACAGATTGCAGTTAAAAAAATCAGAAGAGGCTTAAGGCTTGGAAGATCAGCTATAAAGAAATTAGACAAGATCCTCAAATATAAAGATTTATAATTGATTGCTACATTTAGGATTGTCCATGTCAGTATTTCTCAAACTCTGCTCTTTCAGGTGTTTTGGATTTCAGCTCCCAAAAATCCCACCCAGCTCACCAGCTGCTAGGAATTGTAGGAGCTACAAGATGAAGTCCAAAATACCTGGAGGAGCAGAGTTTGAGAAACACTGGTCCATGCCATTGTATTTCCTATTTATATGTGTGGTTGGGAAAGCTGATAGGAAGAAAATCAACTCATTTGAAATGTGGTTTGGCGAAGGGTTTATGGATAACATGGACTATTCAAAAGACAAATAAATGGGTCCCAGAGCAAATCAAGTTTGAATTCTCTTCTAACTAAAAACCAAGATGATTAAACTGAGACTGCTATACTTTGGTCAGATCATGATAAGGTAATTCACTAGAAAAGAAAATAACGTTGGTAAGGTAGAAAGTGGTAGGAAATATGTAAGACCACATTACAGTTGGATAGACTTAATTCAGGAAGCCAGATCTGTAAGTCCTGAGCAGGGTTGTTGATGACAGAGTGACCTGGAGGTCTTTTATTCATTGCCATCAGCTGAAGTCAACTTGACAGCAGTTAACAATAGCTACCTTGAGACAAATTCTAAAATGTCACCATAATGGTTCTGCTGCTATTTCCCTAGACTTTTGAAATTGTTTACCATGCTTAATAAAATGTCCTATATCTTATCAGTTAATCTCAGGCAGTATTAATTCTAGATATTGGAATCCTGCTGGCCAGGCAGAACAAATCTATCTCCTAATATAGCCATAAATATCCTGTAGAAATCATAAAAACTGCTTTTCAGCCACAAGCCCGGGCCAACTAAAGAGCAGAAATGTTTAACAGTTAAGTTGAAAAAGCCACAGATTTAAACTTACCCAATATAAAAATCTTGAAGAATTTTCAGAATTTGGCTAAACACATCTGGATCCAGTGATTTTTGGAATAAATTAGGATAGAGTGAAGGATCAATTTGCTAAGAAAGAAAAAAATTACATCAGAACATATCTTAAACATTATGAACACCCCACATCTTTCACTATACCTCCATTACTTTATTTGTAGATATTCTAGCTCCCCATAACTACTTTTCACATTATTCTGTGGAACCCTGAATTCCTCTGGACATTTATCAGTTTCTCAGATAGGGCAGTAAAAGCTGCATAGAAACACAGGCTGTGAAGAACAGTGAAAGGTCTATTTGTCTACCTATCTTCCCTTTGTTACAGTTTCCCCTTGCAGTGGGCAGTGTCAGAAAAATGCTTACAAGTGAAGTGAAATGAAAAACAACACCCAATTCCCTATGTAGAACATACTATAAGGTTATCTTGTGATCATACATCTAGGTTCAATCACACACACTCTCTCAAGCTACCATATCTCACATAGGGATGCACTGCACCAAGTTCTATGGAGGAAGATGTTGGCATAAATGTAATTTATCTATAACATCCATAGCTTCCTCTGCTGACAATATGATGCAAAACGGGGTTACAGAAACTAGAATGTTTGTAAAAAACTCTTGTCTACCACTGATTGCTCTAAAAACGGTTTCTGCTTAATTATTTCTTCCTCTGATAGGAAAATGAACATAGGTTGTACATTATCATAGAAGATGCAGGTACTTGTGTACAAGAGGTACAAGGGACCTTGTTCAAGTAATGTAAATTATAGGGAAAGGATATGATAGTGTATTTCCTACTGTTGCTTCTACCCAAACTGATGTGAGCTGCACAACTAATACTGGCAGAAAAAAAGCAAGAAACAGCCATGCTTGGCTGACGACAAAGAAGTACCTACTTTTTGATTCCTTGCCATCTGATGCATATAAACTAAAGAGGGAACTGCAGAGGATGTATAAGTCTTCACTAGATCAATTTTAAAGTTGCACAAATGTTCTGGAGTTTAGGAATCAAAGAGCGAGGATCAAGACACTCAAATGGGAATTTGAGCATCTATGTCCTAGGAATATACCATTATCCAAGAAATAATGGGGGAGGCTGGAGTGAGCTTATGCCCACTCGATTTCCAAAGTCATTATAGTACTGTATAACCATCACTGCAGCTCTTCTAAGACCAAAGCATGAATATCTGCGATTAGACTCCATGGAACTGGAACTGGCGATAGCTGAATCTTCACAGCCTATTCGCCTGAGATGGGCACTTAAGCAGTAAGACTGTATTATATGAGAGTTTAATGGAACAATCTGACTCTCAAAAAGATCTATTTACATACAAGGCAAATATGTGTGTGTGTGTGTGTGTGTGAGTGAAATCTGGACAAAAGTTGAAATTTTTATCCTAAAACAAGGTACAGTAGAGTCTCACTTATCCAACATAAACAGGCCGGCAGAATGTTGGATAAGCGAATATGTTGGATAATAAGGAGGTGTGAAGACTTGATGTGATGACAGGGATGGAATCTTTTTGGATCCCACCGCTGCCACCAAAATGTGAAGAATTCACCTTCTACCTCTATGTATTTCACTTTTCTATGTTGTCGCTGCCACCACCTTTGAAAGATGCTTTGCTCAAATAATAAGCAACATTTGAAGAAACAGTAACTTGTTTATTTATAGCACAAAGCTTGATGGTTGCAAGAATGTTATAACTTGAGGTGAACGATGTTACTTCTGTACAGTAAGTGTTGCAAGATTTCTCAATAGTTTCACTGAGCTTAGTATGGTATCAGCTTTATATTACTTGTTTCTTTCAGTTAGGAATACTGTCCTTCTTGAACTTAGTTGACCTGTACCCGATCAAACTTGGATTGGGGAGTTTAACTGGTTAACCCTAGTCTTCCTTGACTTAGGGATGCAGCCTCAGCTCTTTAGTTATCTCTACTAAAGGCTCAGCAACTTTAATTTTAGCCCTTCTCCGCTAAAACTCTCTAGCTGCTCAACTTCCTCCCACAATCTCTTTTTTTCGATCACCCTCCTTTCTCACTGAACAGAACCAACTGCTCTGCTCAACCGACAAACTCCAACTGCCCAATTCCAACTGCTAAATTTTGAATTCTAAGGCTTCCACCAGCAAGGTGAAGCCACGCCCCTTTTCCTGGCCATGTCTTAGAGGCTTCCAGCTTCTGTATAAGAATAGCTGAAATATATAACCTTAAACAGTCAACCTAAACATAGCAATCATGAATAAAACACAATGATCATGACATCTTTACAGGAGGCATTAAGGAAAAGCCTATTAAACACCAAATTAGGTTATGATTTTACAAATTAAGCACCAAAACATCATGTTATACAACAAATTTGACAGAAAAAGTAGTTCAATATGCAGTAATGCTATGTTGTAATTACTGTATTTACAAATTTAGCACCAAAATATCACAATGTGTTGAAAACATTGACTACAAAAATGGGTTGGATAATCCAGAACGTTGGATAAGCGAGTGTTGGATAAGTGAGACTCTACTGATTGCATGATGTCATTATGTTTTGATAAAATCAAACTTGGTCCCCCATAATGCATCAGCTATCTTACCTTTAAATATGAGAATAACTGATCTGGGTGTTCTTTTAATTTTCTGAAATCTGATTCAAGCTGGAAAGAATTCACAGGAACTGGAGGCACGGAAAATGCAAACACAGGAGGGAGTGTTTGGATTTTCATCTCTGTTTGTTTTTTCATTGAACAAGACTGTGGGCTTGATTTTTCTTTCATTGTACCTTTTGTAGGAGGCCTGGAAAAATAAAACAAGCATGACAAGGATGATTATTTTGCCTTCTATTTAGAGACATGTTTAAGGAAACATACTATTCCTTGTATATAGCACAGGGCATATTACCCTCTGTTGCACAATCCCTTGAGTTCTTGAAGACATCTCAAGGCCATTCTTTAACTACAACTCAGTAGATGTTCTCAAATGTGTTACTTGCAATATGTATCTTTATACAGGAAGGAAGGAAGGAAGGAAGATAAACCTAACAAAAGGAAAATACTTCCCAGGATTTAAAAAAATTACTTGGCTTAAGTGAGATTCCCTGTCTGAAAACAGAGGTAAATTATTTTGCATGAGAAAAGTGCAAACTTTTCTAATATAAAAGTTGCCTGAAAGACGACTGAACACACAGCACAACATCTATTATAATTAAAATAAATGTAATCTCACATGCTTTTTTGAAGGGCAGTTCCTTCAAAGTATGATTCTAAAGGGTTATATTGCTTTTGGCAAACATACAGCAGAGCTTGATGATTAATAGGGAAGCTGAAATAACAACAGTTCTTTCAAAAAAGGGTTAGATAAAGTGCTACGCACCAAGTATTTCTAAAACACTGTCATATGAATCTTTATTTTTAAGATGTATTAGGTTTATGGAGGAAAAGAAAGGAGAACAAGCACATTTTATAGCCTTTTTTAAAAAAAAATGTATGTGGAGCTTAAACACCAGAAGAAATTTTCCACAAATACAAAAGTAAAAGCCTCTCTGTAATTTCATAGCATAAAAGAAAATGCATGCCAAATACACAAAAACCCTGAACACTGATTATAGCATAGCCATTTGCTCACTTGCAATTTATTTGTCAATCAATTTGACTTCTTTTCAGGGGTTAAACTTTTGCCACAATAATTTTTTTTTTTATAAAAAAAGTACAACATAGACAATATTTTCTATAAAGTTAAAAAACTTAAAAAATAGCAACCATGTTCTCCCCATCTGTATACTTCCATAACTCGGTAGAGATGAAAAAGAAGCCTTTAAGATTAATTTAAACCACGCTGGGCAAATGTGGCTCAGGCACAAACACCTCCTAGGTAATTTCCATTTGTTTTGGGCAATGACTGCATTGTTGATTCCCATCCCCACATGAGTCAAAATATGTTTTGGTTTGCCCCTAATGCATAGAAGAGGGTATGTGTGCTAGTGGGCATTCTTCTGTCTTTTGAGTTGTTGTTGGAGGCTTCATTGTTGTTTCTTAGTCCTGAACTGCCACGTAAGTTTGGAAAACAAGACCATCTCAGACTGCAAGGGGAGGTGGGGTACAAATTTGATTTTATATATAGCTCAGTGCCTTTTAAACCTAACCTTTTCCTATATTTCTTTTTTTGTTTTGTAAGCTGCACTAAACCCTAACATTTGAAGAAAAGGAGAGTATAAAGTAATGGAATAGGGTGGAAATTGAGGAGCTTCAGCCTCCCAGGTTTCTGTGGGCGACAATGTAGACCCCAAAACCCTGGCAAATGCCCACAACTAACTGTAAAAAAGTATACAGACCCCAAATTATAAACAAATTTACTTGCATACTCCTAGGAATGAAAATTCATTACTGGAAAGTTATCGTGAAAAAAGGTGTATTCAGCAAAGCTGTATCACCAATCCTTATTTCCACAACAACCAAAATTTTTCAAAAACCAATTGTCACAGGGACAGAAAGTGAGGTCAAATTTTCTGAATAGGGGCAGAGATTGCAAAACAAACATTAACAGAGGTGTTGATTCTTCCCAATGTAGTTCAAAACTAAACAAAAAGGTTTTGGCATAACCCGGGGAGTACCTGTACTTTATCAACAATTTCTAATATGAACAGTATTGACAAAAGTCAACATGTAGCTTTAAAAGCCTTTTTAGAATAATTAATAAAACTATAATCTTTTTTCTTAAAATCCCATTAATAGAGCATTGTAATGCCCAGAATATTGATTTAAATGAATCTCCTATTCATATTTGGTACTAAAATCAGTATGCTTACCCCATGTTTATAGAGTCACCTATTTCTTCTATTTTCAACAGCTTTGCTTTAGGAGTATCACTTGAAGAAGAAAAGTCATTCTCACTTAGATCCTTGGCAGACACAAAGGCCTGTGCTGCTTCCGCACTTGAAGAAACAGGCTGAGGAGGCTCTAGACTAGCAGTAGCCCCCAGATTCACGCTCAGCATCTCATTACCAACTTCTTCAATGATGATTCTTCTCAAGGGTTTCTAAAGAGAAAACGGCCATGCAGCAAGTTAATTACAGCAGAAGCACAGTTTTAGCATACTGCTGAGCAAAATGTATTCTTGAAGAGTAGCTGCATCTGTTATAACAAAAATGAAAAGCTTTATGGCATACTAAACTATTAACAAGTTCATTGTGGCATGAAACTCAGCAGGCGGAACATTGGTTTTCTTCTTCAGACTATACTGCCTCTTTAGCATAAAGCACTACAAGGAGAATTTTGTCTCAAGTATATGAATTTCATGACATAAATGAAAAGAAACATAGATGCATATTCTAATTCTACTATTGTTTACTGAGACATCTTAACATATTTTTTTCTTTTTCCAAACATTCCCCATTTGTGAAATTCAATCTTTTTTAACAGCAAAAATTGTGTTCATAATTCAATTTATGATCCTTTTGTTTCCCAGACCATTTGGTATTCTCCTCAACATAAATTCAAGAATGCAGGAGTCTGTCCTTTTCATACCAATTTTATTTGGTATGAAAATAAAATTGCATGAGAGGCTTGGATTTTGATAAAGGGAAAAGGTGAAGAGGAGCTAGCTGCTGATGAATCAAGAGAAGAGCAGACAGGAGCATGATCCTAGATTGACTGTTAGCAAAGATGTTTATACATGCACAATTTTTTTTCTCAAGGGTTTACTGAAAAAACTGTAGTTTATAGAGAAGGTGCTTTCTTTAAAATATTCCCCATTACTTGTACTTACTGCTGATCTAAGATGTAGAGGCTTGTCAATGGGTTTCACTTCATTCTGTAATTCAGTTTCATTCTGTGATAGTCTAGGATGTTCCATGTCTGTCCATAGTCCCTTGGAAATCAATTCCTTAAAAAGATTTAGTAAATTAACTATTGAAGCAAATTTGACTGATTTAAAACTCACAAAACATCTGTAAAAAAACAACCTTAAGTTTCCTTCACAAACAAAACAAGCATAGGGATACATATGTATTAAAGCACTTACATTCTTGATTTTCATTATTTCATTTATGGCTTGCTTATTACCAGGTTCCAGGTTCAAGACTGTCTCAAAATCTGAAAAAAGCCCAAAGCATTAACAATAAAAGTTGCTGTATTGTCAAAGGTTTTTACATCCGGAATCACTGGAGTGTTATGAGGTTTCTGGGCTTAATTGCCAGGTTCTAGAAGCATTTTCTCTTGATGTTTTGCCTGCCTCTGTGGCTGGCATCTTCAGAGGATATCCTCTAAAGATGCCAGCCACAGATGCAGGCAAAACTTCAGGAGAAAATGCTCTAGAACACAATCATACAGCCCAGAAACCTCACAACACTCCAGTGAAGTTACCGTTAATGAATAATTTATGGAAAGTATAGGTCCTCTAAAAGGAAAGTCTTCAACTACACATCATTATAAACAATTGTTCAAACACAATCATCCAGCAGGACTTCAAACTAGATTTCTTCTACTAAAATGGCAAGACTTGCTTCAAGGTAGAATTTGTGTTTAATTTTAATGCCAGATTGGTATACAACCAGCTTGTAAACTACTATGGATTAAATTTGGTCCTAAAATGCAACAGTTTGTGAATGTTTGGGCAATAAGAATTGTAGCAAGGGCATGGATATGGAAACTAGGTATACATACTTCTGAGGTTTTTTGCAATTATGCACATACAAAGTGTGGTACCTTCACACAAAGCTATTTTTTTGGCTCAATTAAACTAGCAGCATCTATTGTGAACTTCAATAATTAATACAGCAATCCTATACATGCCTTTTCAGAACTACTCCTTATTTCCTGACAAATGTGTTTAGGAATGCAATCTATGGGTAAGTTGATTATACTCTCAAATTACAATTCAGACTAAGTTCAGATTTTGCCATGCCTTCTTCCATGGAGAAGCATTTTCCCCTTATGTAAATAAAGGCTTCAGTGTGAGAATATGAAACAGAAAGGAACCCACACATCTGCCCTTACATAATGGGCTAATTATCTTCAGCATCGTAACAACAAAAGAAAAAGGTGTGAAAAGGTTAGCTCGTCTATTATTACTAATGCTGGAGTCAGACTGTTTCATAATGTAAACAGGGAAAATCTTATCTTTATTTGATATCTTACCTTGCATAGCTTCTTGCAGTTTTCCCAGGGCAGTTCTAGCAGTTCCTCTTCTGGCATAAGCTTTAGAGTATGAAGAATCTAGTAATACAGCTTTAGTGCAATCTTCTTCTGCCTCTTTGTATCTTATGACCAAGATAGTATTAAAAAGTATTACTTTTTGGTGCATGTATGTATGTGTGAGACATATATACATACACACATACTCACACAAGATACATACAGACCACAGGTTTTATAAAACAACTAGTTGTGCCCGGCCACACGTTGCTGTGGCGAAGTATGGTGGTATGGGAAATAAAGTATTGAGGAACTGGTGGTAGTTAAGGTAAAGGGTAAAGGTTTTCTCCTGACATTAAGTCCAGTTGTGTCCAACTGCACACTGAAGTGGATTATATGGCAGTGTGGAGTCAAGTTAATCCAGTTCAAAGCTGATAATATAAGATTATAAATGGGTTATATAGCTGTGTGGAAGGGCCTAAACTGCCATATAATCCAGTTCAAATCTGATAATCTGTATTTTATAGGCCTAAGTGAGGTCTAACTCTGCCTGTCCCCTGGACTGAGTGGGTTGCTAGGAGACCAAGTGGGCGGAGCTTAGCCTTTTAACTGGCAGCAATTGGATAAAACCAATTATTGCTCTCCCTCTAATTAGGACTTTATTTTTCTTTTCTTTTTGTTGTATGAACGTAGAGGCATGGATGAGGGGTTGTGCTGCCAAGTTTAGTGTTTCTGGGATGTGTAGTTTTGTTGTTTTGTCCTAGGCTGAAATTTCATTACCCTTTTATATATATAGATACAGAATCAAATGCTTTATTTTTGCACAGCCATGACATTAACGAGTGCTTTCATGAATAGGTTAAAGCTTTAAGCTACCATTATTTAGAAACTTCTAGTAAACTTGTTATAAAGAATGTAGTTAATTCAATCATTAGAGAAGATATATGATTCTGACATTACTTAAATGTTCCTTGCAGGCTCCAGTAGGAACCTGAAATATCTCAACTTTTGTTCGTGTTTCTATAAATGGCTACAGGAAAATGAATCCCGAAATCAGAAAGCAAAGAATTAAAGTCCAGAACCAGGTGCCATAGGGTTGAAACACACACATTTGTGTGAGTTTATATGCAACTAAAATATATGTGGGAGAAATCTTAGAGCTAACCCCTTTAACAGTGTTACAAAGGAATGCTTGGGTTAATTAATTGTATGAGTTTTAATTTCACATGCACACTCTTTCCAAGCCATCTTAACAATATAATTAACATTAATTTAAAATGGTAAGAGTCATTAAAGAAGGGAGGAAACAGATTATCAAGGAAATCCACAGTAGATTTGGAATGCTATGTTCAACCCCACTCACTTCTGAATTTTCAGATAGGCCATAGCTCTGTTGGCTGGAAGAAGGGCATTGGCACCATCTGCTGCCATTCCACGTGTATAGCATTCGATTGCTGCCTCATATTTACCTTCTTTGAAATACCCATTACCCTGTGATGTTTGGGAAGAGGAAAAAAACATAAACAGTCATGTGGGACATCTCTGTATGCTCATACAAGTGAGTAACATTTTTAGATGTTATTCCACTAATTCCACCAACAAATAAAAGGAGGAAAAAAGTGGTGGTCCATGGAGATGTTTTTCAGATAGTTTTGCAAAGCATTTTATGTTTGGCGGAAGGCAACATAATCTATTGTGTGGCATCTGCACTAAATCTACTGCCATGCCACCTTGCCAAAATAGCAGGAACAAATACATCCAATTAATATAACATTTAGTTGTTTAAAATTATTGTCATATAGGACTTAATGGTAAAGTGTAATTAATGATTAACTATTAAATGTGCATCCATTTCTTTCTCTTTTTTTGGTGAATTTTTTTAAATTATTTTAAAATAAAAGAATGGATCCTGGCCAATTTTCATGGAGTAAAAAAGAACCCAGAATGATCACTGCATAATCAGCACCTGAGCTTAGCATCTGGAATTCCAGTTTCCAGAGGTGGCTATTCAACATTTGCTCTTATATATTCAGAATTGGGTTGCAAATCCAACCCAATTTCCCCATCTTGAAAGAGGAGTTAGTGTTCTCTTTAGCTATCCACAAAAAGCCTCCATGTATATCCATTTCTCACTAGATATACATAAAGAATGTCTGTTTTGGTTATACAAAGTATTTCAGATTAATTCCAAATATTGTGCTAAACCATTCCTTTTAAGTACTGTTCAATTTACCAAATCTTTTTCTGCCACAGCCTTTTGTTTAAGTTGTTCCACTTCTATCTGCCTCACGTCCTCTTTTACAGAATCCAGAGTCTTGCTGGCATCTCCTCCATCAGGCTGAGGATTTTCTTTCAACATAAGTACCTAATATAAGATGTACAAGATTTATATTAATGTGTTGTCGAAGGCTTTCATGGCCGGAATCACTGGATTGCTGTGAGTTTTCCAGACTGTATGGCCATGTTCCAGAAGCATTCTCTCCTGGTGTTTTGCCTGCATCTGTGGCAGGCATCCTCAGAGGTTGTGAGCTCTGTTGGAAAGATGTCACAGCCTCTGAGGATGCCTGCTATGGATGCAGGTGAAACATCAGGAGAGAATGCTTCTGGAACATGGCCATACAGCCCGGAAAACTCACAGCAACCCGGATTTATATTAAATTTGCAAAAAAAAAATGAGTTTAATGGAAATGTTAGATAAACTGATGGGTTTTTTTTACCTGTTCAATCTTTCGAAGTTCATTTTTTGCTTCAAAGTTGTTGGGATCTAGTTCCAAAACTTTTTCATAATCTAAAAAGTAAAATGATATTAAAATGTGGTGTTGCAATTAAAAGGAAGATGAATAATTTAACTAGTGCACACGAGATAGTGGTTTGAGTGTTGGACTAGGAAATCATGGGTCAAATCCGCAAATCCCTGATGGAAACCCTTGCGCAAGTCACTTTCTCAGGATGCATATACACTGTAGAATGCAGTCTGAAACCACTTCAATTACTGTGGCTCAATGCTATGGAACCATAGGATTTGGAACTTTGTGAGGCACCAGCACTCTTTGGCAGAGGCTAAATACTTTGTCAAACTACAACTCTCATGATTCTATAGCACAGAGCCATGGCCGTTAAACTGATATCAAACTGTTTTTATTCTACAATGTAGTGAATCCTTGATCTCAGAGCATGGCAACAGCAAAACTTTGAATAAATTGCTTCAAAATCTCAAGTAACATTGATTTTTCTCTCAACAAAGGTTTAATAGATGTCAAATATAGGGATGGATCTTTTAAATATGAACCTGCCAGGTCACTGTGTTCATCAAGTGAGGGCCTCCTCTTGATACCACTCCTGACCCAAACCTAGCTGGTGGGGGCAAGAGAGAGGGCAAAAGAGATTTAAATGGCCACCACGCTCTCCTCTTTCAGGAAACGATTAAAAAAAATACCTAATGCTCCCAGGCTTATGGAGAACAAAACGTTTGAATATCTGGCTCCCACACAATGAATGGTGTATCAACAGGGCTTTGAAGATGGTATGGCTTTTAATTTACTGATCTGGGTTTTTAATCCTGTTTTTAAATGTTGTTGCAAATTGTGTTTCATTGATTGCTATTATGTCTTGTTGTATTAACTATTTGCTTTTAATTTGAAGATGGTATGGCTTTTAATTTATTGATCTGGGTTTTTAATCCTGTTTTTAAATGTTGTTGCAAATTGTGTTTCGTTGATTGCTATTATGTCTTGTTGTATTAACTATTTGCTTGTAGTTGTATTTTTGTGTATTTGTGTGGCATTGAATGGCTGCTATACATGTTGTTAGCCACACCGAGTCCCCATGAGGAGATGGGACAGGATACAAATAAAGTCAAATTGACTTAAAACTAAATTTGACTGGTGTGAAAGAAAGCATTTTGTTTATAGCTGATCTGTAAAATGGTCTAAAAGTACCTTTTTGTTTTTTTAAAGAAAATACATTAAAATTATATTAAATGCAGATGTTCTGTCATGATAGAAAATCAAGGCAAATCTATCACACAATTAACATGAATACAATTGTTGCAATGTTACTAGGAAGAAGGAAGAGTATAAGTGTATCTCAAAATTGAGTTCAAAAGAGACATTTCTAACCACCACCACTAGCTGTATTTTTCTATGCATGCTTCAAGGAAAATTGAGATAAAACTAGGGATTTATGCTGAAATTAGCATCTGAATGTGTCTCTTATTTGAGTCATCAAATGTTTTTGATCCAGAGGAATAGCAATCAGGAAATGTACAGAAACCCAAAGAATTCTGCCCAATATGATTAAACTGACACTACAAATATATATGTACCTTCTTTGGCATCTTTAAATTTTTCCAAAGCAAATCGTGCTGCTCCTCTTCTGGCATAAGCCTTTGTATGGTTTTTATTTAGAGCAAGTGCCAAGTTACAATCAGATTCAGCCACAGAATACCTGCAACAATAATATATGTATTTCACTACAAATAGATATAGACACAAAGGTTTATGATAATATGAGTATAAATCATAAGAAAAGCACAATATTCAGTGGCAAGGAAACGTTCAGCAAGGCCCCTTCCACACAGCTAAATAAAATCCCATACTATCTGCTTTGAACTGGAATGTATGGCAGTGTGGACTCTGGGCCCTTTCAGACAGGCCCTATTATCCCAGGATCTGATCCCAGGTTTTCTGATTTAAACTGGATTAAATGAGTCTGCACCATCAGATAATCTGGGGTAAATAGAACACCTGGAACACCACGGCATAAAAGTACTGCACCACCTGTGCCCATTTTTTGGTGATATATTACTTTAACTTACATTTTTGTTGCATGTCCCATAGTGACAGATAACTTGATTACAATTGGACAAGTAGAACACAGGCTATGAAGGGCTGATATGTGGTTGCTTTGTGCTGAATGCAGCATTATTAATTTTTATATAGAAAATGCTGTTTTCCATTCAAATCAACTAGATGTGAATTTGACACATAATAAATCCCCAATTACAGATTTTTTTAGCACAGAAAACAGTATTCTCTGCCGAGGGATCAATATTTCTGTACTGAATTCTGTACTTCGTATATAAAATCTTGTTGTCTGCATAGAACAACTTCTCACCCTCATCACCATTAGTGGGGCTCAGTAGAGGGCCTTTCCAGTAGATATTCTCAGATTAAGGAACTGCCTTCTCCTATGGGAGGTTTCTGCCAGCAGAGAAAGACATTTTTATTTAGACAGGCCTTTGGTTCTTAATTAATGTGGCAGAAGGGTTTTTAAAGGGCATGTGCTGTGCCTTTATCTTTTTAAATTATGTTTTAAATCAAAATTTGTTTTTGCTTGTGATAGGCATTTTTATTTTGTATTAATAATTTTATATGTTCTGTGTTAAATTGTTGTGACCTTCCTGAAGAGAAGAGCAGAGTATAAATTAAATGAATAAATAAATGAATAAATACAAAAGAGACATTCTTAATGTTTTATGTGAATTAAAAAACAAAGTTGTGCAACAAAAGCCTTACTTTTTCAGTCGGAAAAAAGCAGATGACCTATTTGTAGGTAAAACCGGATTATAAGGATCTGCATTCATTCCTCTTGTGTAACATTCTATTGCAGCATCATAATTTCCTTGCTTAAAATAATTATTGCCCTGTTAAAATAAAATATGAATGACATGAGTATGCTGCCAATTAAATCTGATTTTTTGATACTATTCAACTATTTGGAATGGCTGAATGGTTTGGAACTTGCCTATCTCGAAGAATTAATTGTCTTCATTCAACTGTTATTCATACGCACCCCTTGAATCTGGTTTTCCCCTCACTGAACAGTTCATCATACAGATATCCAGAAACCTCTCTACTCATCCTTTTCTTTAATATTTTCCCTTTCCCAAAATATTCTAAATCTGGCATCCTACATAATCTAACATTTCCTGATTAAATAAATATACAACTTACAAAATTCTGACCTAGTGCTCATTATCTGGATGAACATTTATAATGAACACACTGTCTATAAATCTGATTGCTTAAATATGAATCCCTCTGAAAAACATTATGGTTGACAAGTGGTACAAAAATATTCACGGAAGCCAGGGAGGGCATTTGTTTAACTAAAAGAACTATGCCACAGCTGTGGCTGTTCCTTGATGATACATGACTTACATCCTAGTTGGATGTGCTACAGTGACAGATAATGTGATTACAACTAAGATCCTGCATTATGTGATATCATTATAGAATCACAGAATTGGAAGAGATCCCAGGGGCCATCCTGTCCAACCCCCTTCCATGCAGGAAAAGGAAAATTGAGGTATCACCAACAGATGGCCATTCAACCTCTGCTTAAAACCTTCAAGGAAGGAGCTTCCACCATACTCTGAGGCAGAGAGTTCCATTGCTGAACAGCTTTTACAGGGAAGGAAGTTCTTCCTAATTTTCAGGTGGAATCTCATTTCCTGTAATCTGAACTCATAGCTCTAAGTCCTAGACTCCATGGCAGTAGAAAATAAAGTTTGCTCACTCTTCCTTATGACATCCTTTCAAATATTTAATAGCAATGTCTGATATTGTCAGCCCTGCAAAATCCCACTTTTTCAGCTGGGCAGTGTTCCAACTGAAGGGTTTACAAAATCCTGGTTCTGGCAAATGATGTCTTCAATGCCCTTCTGGTTGCAGGCATATCAAGAACAGGCAGCTGGAGAGGCCCTTCGGAGTCCTGGTCATTGTCTGTCTCAATGCACCCAATAGCCAAGGGACACTGCAGACACTTCCTAAGGAGCCAATCTGCATAACCCCATAAATCCTTCAGTTGGTGCTCTGCTAGGGCTGATAGAAAATATACTACAAAACATAACGGAATGCCACACATTTCTTAGTCTGAGGTAAGTTTTTGAAAAGGCACAATCAGAAGAAAAATACACCGCCATGGATTACCTTTTCTTTTTCAGCAATAGCCTTTTCAATATCTATATGAATCCCGTCTTCTTCAGAATCTGATTCTAGAGACACCGAATCATGCGTGCTGTCTTCCTTATCAAGTTCTTCAAGTATCTTATCCTGAAATGAGAAATAATTAATAATTAAAACAATTAATATGTTCAAAAAAATTAAATACATTTATAGGGAAACACTAAACAAAAGGGAACAAATGCTGTACCAAAGAGGATTCCATAAAAAATGTGGTAACACATGGAAAACATGTAATGTGCACAAACACCCTAGGTACAATGCTACACTCTAATGTTTCAAACAAGCCCCTGAACAGACTCAGTGGGCAGATCAAAAGACAACCTGGCAAGATGGCACTACCTGGAGGAATCCTCCACCTTGTGTGACAATGGAGCAGAACTAACAACTCTGTATGTATGCTTGTCCACAATGTCCTGTCTCGTGTACAGAGAAAGAATTGTTTAAAGCTACAGACAATGTGGTCGCTGTTGCCTGCTTTTGGTCTAAAACTATTTAGCTGCATGTGATCCCTTTATCAGTTTTAAACTTATTTATTATGCAATGCTTTTGACACAAAATAAATTATATTTTAGAACGATGTTTAAGAATTCTGTTAACTCCAGACAATGAGCACAACATTCCTCCACTATACAGTTCACAGAAAAATAATGTATCATCATGCATTTTACCATATGCCTAACATCACAGTCTCTCTACAAATAAGGAAGAGACATATTGGTTAACCCAAGCACCTCATTTTAGGGAATTCATGAATTAGGATTTCCAATTTAAGCTATGCAATTTATGCATTTTAGAATTTTTTAAAAAAAATCATGGCCACGTCTTGAGAAATAAAAAGTGTATATCTTAAATAAAAAAATATAAAATGGCTATATTAGTAAAGGCTGAATTTACACAACTCAAAAAATGTTGTGTCAATTCACAAACAGACAAAAGAAAGGAACTTTTTTTTGTTTCAGCAGTGAACTATGATATTTTCAAATAGAATGATAGCTATTATGAGAAGGACTGAAACATGTTTTGATAGAAGTAGACATGGATTTACAAAGGTAACAGTTCATATTAGTTTTGAATTTTAAAAAAGTATGGAAAGCTTAAATACTATGTATCAACATTTCCTAAAACAAAATTCAGATGTTTTGCTTAATGTTCTAACTTACCACATCAAGCTTTCCCCATGCTTCATAATCATTAGATTTTATTTTGTTCTTTTTATTTTCTTCAGTTGTTTTTTTGGATACTGTTCTAACTTTGGTTTTCTTCTTTTTTTTATAAGCTTCATTTCGGATTGGTGGCAAATCCTTAATAGCAGAAAAGATCACAGTTCATCTAAACATAACTTCAAATAAGCAACAAATTATTTATAAAACTTATACAAATCAGTGTAACATGGTTTAGGTCCTGATACAACAACAACAACAACAACAATATGCTTTATTTATATCCCGCTCCCTCTCCCCGAAGGGACTCGAAGCGGCTTACAACAAAGAAAATAGGAACAAATGATAATAAACACAGACACTGTCAAAAATAGTAACAATAAAATAAGCAAGGAAAACACAAAATATAGTACAACTCAAAAATGGCAACTATAATCAAATAATTATAAAATATAGTGATTTAAAACCACTTAAAACACCCCAGAACCTACTTTAGTTTGTAAAACAATAGGATCTAGTCAGAGTTTGATCCGTTAAGATCTCCATCGAAGTATATTACACATTAGCCATCGAAGTATATTACACATTACACATTAGCCATCTTACTGGAAGCTTTTAAACAATATGCTAGAATTCTCCAGGAACCATGGCAATACAATGGGGGAGCTGAGAGCTCAGGCAAGTTGCTTGTTGCACAAGGAAAGGTAAAGAAGTCTAACGTTTGAACCCAGCATAGCAGAGATCTCCTGGCTTGACACTCCAAACAATCCAGAGAACAAATCCTGAATTATTTCTCTAACAAAGAGAGATGCAAGCCAGAGATACAGCTGCTGCTGGGTTTGCCCATTGCAAAACTGGACAAACATTCATTATGTGCTTAGCCATTCCCACTGCAAGTAGATAAACATAGTGTAAGTAGTTCCATGTCTCTTTTCACCAAAGATGAAAGCTGAGATGGCCTTTATCTGGATAGAGTTCACATGAAACCTAAAAAGACTCAATGCTACACACTGCCTGCTGACAATATGAAGTAGGCATCCTCAAACTGTGGCCCTCCAGCTGTTTGGGCCTCCAAATCCCAGAAGCCCTAGCCAGCTTGTTCAATGGTTAGGAATTTTGGGAGTTGGAGGCTCAAATAGCTGGAGGGCCACAGTTTGGGGAGGCCTGATGAAGGCTCTGATTTAGAAAGGTTCTGCCCCTGAACAGAGTTTATTTTGTAATAATCTGGAGAATGCTATCAAAACACTAGAGAGTGCCGTCAAAACACATAGGCAACTTCTCTTTGTAAGAGGAAAGGTCCGTACAATTTAACCTTCAAGTACAACATGCTATCAAAAGATAACTAGTTTGTAGTTCTACCTGCAATCTAAAGAACTACTTAATGGAGTCAATTTTTGCTTGAAGTACCCGTCTCAATACTTCTAAACCATAATTACCCTTTCTGGGACTCCATTCTGTCGTCTTAAATCGCAATCCTTTTCTTTAATATCCTTTTCCCAACCTTCTAAATCTTTCACATAATCCTGGAGCTCTTCAGCATTTTGCCGTATTTGTAGCTGCAACTCTAACGCTTTATTTGGTGAAGTCATCTGGTGGCCTGTTCTATGAAGGACACAGAGAAATAACAAGACAAATCCAATGAAACAAGTAATCGTATGTTAGACCCATTCTAATATAGCAGATGAGAGTGGATCTTACTTGTACTGCAAAAGGTACAGTAAGCAAACAAATATTAAATAATATATATGTTTTTAAGGTTTTTATAATGTGTTTTAACAATGTTATTAATGGATCTGTTTATAGTGTTTTTGTTATTATGATTGCATTTTGGGCATTAAATTTTGCCAATTTTTGTAAGCCGCCCTGAGTCCCCTCGGGTGAGAAGGGCGGGGTATAAATGTTGTAAATAAATAAATAATAAATAAATCTCCCTCCTTTGGTTTTGCCAGCATTTAGTGGCCTCTTCCACTTTCCCCACTTCTAGAGCAAAAAATAAGGAGTACTATCCAGAGCACTGAACTGCACCAGGTAAAGTGAGGAAGAATAAAAGACGCAGAACCCATCAGCTATAAAGCCTTTCAAATACTTAAAGATGGCCAGCTGACCTCCTGCTTTATATGGGTATGCCACAAGTAGTATAGACGGATGTCAACTTGGACAGCTTTAAAGAGAAATTTCATTTGATTTATTGAGCAGATCTATGTCCCACCTTTTTCCAATCACCTATTATACATTTTTTGTATTTTTGTCATAATTTTAATAAGTGGAACTGCAGTAAATTGCATATAACAGAACACAAATTAAAATGGTCACAGCATTAAAACATGTTTTCTAAAACAAACATCAGTGTTGAATCAGCTAAACTCATGGAAGTTAGGACCATCAATGTACAAGCCAGGATGGGTATATAGGTTGAATATCCCTTCTCTGAAATGCTTGGGACTAGAAGTTTCAGATTTGGGCAGGGGGAGATTTTGGAATAGCTGTATTTGCATATATGTACATAATGAAATATCTTGGGAGATGAGGATTCAGTCTAAAAATGAGATTCATTTGTGTTTCCTATCTTCCTTATAAATATAACCTCAAGACAACTTTATACAGTATTTTTTTTTAAAAAATCTGTGTATGAAGCAAAAGTGGGTGTACCATCCAAAAGCAGCCTCTGTGTGGGCTTTCTGGAATTCCAGAAAAGGAATGCTCAGTCTTTATATAATTTATAACATCAGAGACAATTTAAACATTTGATACCATGTATCAGTCGCTGGAATAAAAAAAAAACTTGACTCAGATCACTTTTACTATTAAAGGGAATATGTTACTATGTATCAGTTGCTAGGATATCAGAACAAGACCTGAATCAGATTAGAATGAACAAAACAAAAAGGTAAGAAAATATCAATAAAGATTTTGATATTTATTATGAAAACAACCGGTGCACAAATGGAACAACTTTAGAAGATTGGTTACAAATATATAAATCATTGCCTCTTTTCGTGTCAGGAGTGACTTGAGAAACTGTAAGTCGCTTCTGGTGTGAGAAATTGGCTGTCTGCAAAGAGGTTGCTCAAGGGACACCCGGATGTTTTTGATGTTTTACCATCCTGTGGGAAGCTTCTCTCATGTCCACGCAAGGGAAGCTGGAGCTGACATATGGGAGCTCACCCTCCTCCTGGATTTGAATGACTGACCTTTCGGTCAGCAGTCCAGCCAGTTTAACCTATTGCGCTACTGGGGGCTCCAATCATTGCCTGACAAAGCAGCATAGAGGCAATTATTTCTGAAGAGCAACCAGTAATGGTAACAAAGTATCAATAGTGAAGTATCAATATTTTCAAAGTATGTGCCCCTGTAGGTGCCTATGGTGACCCCATTAACTTCACTGGGTTTTCTTCACAGGTGATTTTGCCAAACCCTTCCTCTGAAATATAACCTATGGCACTTTGTAGTTAGTGATACTCCCCCATTCAAGTACTAACCAGCTTAGCTTCCAAGATCAGGTGTGATCGGTTGCCTTTAGGATACAGGTGTGTTTATTTGGACCTGCATCAATTCAGTCTATCAATGAAACAAAAAGAAAAAAACTGGCCAAATCATCTGATTGTTCCTGGAAATTAGTGGGGCTGCCACAAGATAGTAGGCAACTTGAAGGCACTGTTTATATCAGGCATAGGCAAACCTTGGCCCTCCAGGTGTTTTGGACTTCCAACTCCCACAATTCCTAACAGCTGGTAGGCTGTGTTATCGAAGGCTTTCATGACCGGAATCACTGGATTGCTGTGAGTTTTCTGGGCTGTATGGCCATGTTCCAGAAGCATTATCTCCTGACGTTTCACCTGCATTTATGGCAGGCATCTTCAGAGGTTGTAAGTTATATTGGAAACTAGGTAAGGGAGGTTTATATATCTGTGGAAGGTTCAGGGTGGGAAGATGAACTCTTGTCTGTTGGAGGCAGGTGTGAATGTTTCAACTGGCCACCTTGATTAACACGAAATAGACTTTCAGTTTCAAGGTCTGGCTGTTTACTGCCTGGGGAAATCTTTTGTTGGGAGGTGTTAGCTGGCCCTGATTGATTCCTGTCTGGAATGCCCCAGTCTTCTGAGTGTTATTCTTTATTTACTGTTCTGATTTTTAAATACTGGTAGCCAGATTTTGTTCATTTTGATGGTTTTGTCCTTTCTGGTGGAATTGTCCACAAGCTTGTGGATTTCAATGGCCTCTCTGTGTCATTTGACATGGTAGTTGTTAGAGTGGTCTGCATTGTCAAATAATATCCTGTGTCCATCAAGTGCTCTGCTATGGCTGACTTCTCTGGCTGAATTAGTCTGCAGTGCCATTCATGTTCCTTGATTCATGTTTGGGCTATGCTGCATTAGGTGGTTCCTGTGTAGGCTTGTCCACAGCTGCATAGTTTATGGTGGACTCCTGCAGAGGTGAGACAGTTTCTCTTGTACTTCGCTGAATGTAGCATTTGTTGGATTTTCTTAGTGTGTCTGTAGATAGTTTGTGTAGTCTATGATTCTATAATGCGATTTTCCTGCTTCTTGGACTGGATGGCCCATGAGGTTTCTTCCAACTCTATGATTCTATTTAGGTTGTGTTTCTTCACCAGCTTCTCTATGTGGTCAGTGGTTCCCTTGATGTATGGTAAGAACTCTGGGTGGATCTTTGTCTTTACTCTCGTGACTTGTTCTTGGCCTTGCATCTCTTCTGATGCTTGTGGTGGAGTATCCATTGGCCTGTAGAGCCCAGTTTTGGTGGTTTAGTTCACTCTGGAGGAGGTGGGGTTCACAGATTCTTTTTGCACAGTCTGCCAGGGATTTAATTGTGCTTCTTTTTTATTTTTTGGGTGATGGTTGGAGTTTTTATGTAGGCATCTATCTATGTGTGTAGGCTTTTTGCAACAGCCGATGGGCTGTTAGGAATTGTGGGAGTTGAAGTCCAAAACACCTGGAAGGCCAAAGATTGCCCATCCCCGGTTTATACGTATTCATTCGTATCTATCATACCTAACTACATGCACATATACAGTAGAGTCTCACTTATCCAACATAAACGGGCTGGCAGAATGTTGGATAAGCGAATATGTTGGACAATAAAGAGGAATTAAGGAAAAGCCTATTAAAAATCAAATTAGGTTATGATTTTACAAATTAAGCACCAAAACATCATGTTATACAACGAATTTGACAGAAAAAGTAGTTCAATACACAGTAATGCTATGTAGTAATTACTGTTTTTACGAATTTAGCACCAAAATATCATGATGTATTGAAAACATTAACTACAAAAATGCATTGGATAATCCAGAACGTTGGATAAGTGAGACTCTACTGTACATCTATATAGCAAATATGTATGTGTGTGTATACAGTACATACACAAACATGGATGGCAGAACATGCAATCCTGAGACTTCTCTGTTTACCAGTTGCTGGGAAACACCAGGCCAAGGACTTAGCACTGAACTCGGGACCTATTTGTGGGCTTCCTCTCGTGGCTGCAGTTTTGAGCCAGATTAGTCTGATCCAGTGCAGCTCTCTTCTAATTTTCCTCAGGGACTCAAGAGCCTCATCAACACTCTGCAGAAGTTGGGCATCAAATGAGAGCCGCCTCCTTTCATGACATAACAGGGTCGGAATAAGCATGAAGCTTCAAACTTTAACTGCGAAGATGGCCTCTCTGTATAGGGGAACATTATTCAGTGTCCAGAACTTATTACGCAAGGCAAATGAGAGAAAACAACACACTCCCCACCTGTGCAGCTCAGGTGCCGCCTTCTGGGCTTTCAACCGCCACTCCGGCCTCTTTCCTTTCCCAGAACACCGTGCGCGAGAAGAAGGAAGTCCAAGCGGTATTGCCGGAAGGGTAGCGAAGGAGGCAGAAGAAAAGCGTGCGCAGTCCGCATGCGCACTGACTTCCCTTTCTGCCTCTGGTGTCATGGAGCCCAGGCGGTCTCTGTCCCTACTTCCGCTCCGTTCCTGTTGGGGATTGGTTGGAACAGCTGTTCCCAAATCGTCGGCTCTGAAACCATTTGAACTTCAACTCCCAGAGTTCCACGCCGCCGGCCATGCTGGCTAGGGCTCCTGGAAAATATAGTCCAAAACATGAAGAGGTGTTACATTGAGATGTAAGTGAAGGGAGGTGTAGTTTATCCCGTTGATTAGTGCGTCTGTCAGCCAACCCGCGTGGCGCTTCGGGTACGGTAGCCGGGAAGGTATAAAAGCTATAGAAACGCGAAGCCTGTCAGCTGGGCTCGAATGGCTTCGGAGCAACCTGAGAGCGGACGTGGGTCCAGCGAGGAGGAGGATGACTTCGGCTACGGCCTTTTCCCGGAGCGAAGCCGCAGCGAGAAGAAGCCCCCGAAGAACTTCGTCTATAAGAGCCTGTTCACCTTCAACTACAAGTGCCAAGTGATGCTGAAGATCGCACTGGAGAACAGTAAGAGCTCTGGGCCTGAGGGGACATGGAGGAGGGACACACGCGCCTCTTAGAATGCTTCTTTGCAATTCCTTAACATACACAACGCCCCGTTTTTATTGTTTCCCGCCGCTTTGTAGTGCAGTCTTTCCTGTGGGGGGAGAAGGCAGGGAGCGTGAAGAGACCTGGAAGCCCCCTTCCCTAATTTTCTGTGTTTGAGGAGATAGCAGAACTTAACTCAGCCAGACAGTAAACAGCCATCTGGTTACGGCTAAAAAAACAAAAACCTCTAACATAGGTTTTTAAAAAATCAGTTTTAAGGATTTTTACGGTTGGTTTTTAATTAATACCATCGATGTTTAATTCTATTTTAATGTTTGTATATTATTTATTTATTTATATCAATCTAATCCGCAATAATATACAAACATTAAAATAGAATTAAATACCAATGGTATTAATTAAAAATTAACAGTAAAAATCCTTAAAACCTAAATTTTAAAAACTTTTGTAGGTTTTATATAAAAGTATTTATATTTATCTATCTTGTTACAGGGGGCCCCTGGTGGCACAGTGTGTTAAAGCGCTGAGCTGCTAAACTTGCGGACCAAAAGGTGCCAAGTTCAACTCCCGGGAGCGGAATGAGCGCCCGCTGTTAGCCCAAGCTCCTGCCAACCTAGCAGTTCGAAAACATGCCAATGTGAGTAGATCAATAGGTACCGCTCCGGCGGGAAGGTAACGGCGCTCCATGCAGTCATGCCGGCCACATGACCTTGGAGGTGTCTATGGACAATGCCAGCTCTTCGGCTTAGAAATGGAGATGAACACCAACACCCAGAGACGGTCACGACTGGACTTAATGTCAGGGGAAAACCTTTACCTTTGCTATCTTGTTACATCTCGTTTGAACTATTGCAACACACTCTACGTGGGGTTGCCTTTGAAGACTTTTCAGAAGCTGGAACTAGTCCAACGTTCCGCATCCAGGTTACTAACTGGAGCGCCCTTCAAGGAGCATACAACTCCTCTGTTGAAGCAGCTCCACTGGCTGCCTGTTAGCTTCCGGGCACAATTCAAAGTGCTGGCTTTGGCCTTCAAAACATTAAACGACTCTGGTCCAACTTACCTCTCAGAACGTATCTCCCCCTATGGGCTGTCCTGCAGATTAAGATCTTCGAGTGAGGCCCTGCTCTCTGTCCCACCGCCGTCACAGGTGAAGTTGGCGGGGACAAGAGACAAGGCTTTTTCAGTGGTGGCTCCGCAGCTGTGGGACTCCTTGCCAAGGGAGATTAGGAAAGCCCCCTCACTCATGTCTTTCAGGAAGCCGCTGAAGATCTGGCTGTTGGATCAAGCATTTGGCCCATCCTAAGATATGAGCTGATATGACCTGATGGATTAATATTAATTCGAACACAGACTGGCTCTGACTTTGGCTTGAAACTTCCCCTTTTGTAATGGTCACATGGTTTTAATTGTTTTAATTTGATTTGGATACTGGCTTTTATTTGTGTTTTATGTTTGGTTTTTCTACATGTTGTATGTGGTATTTAATTCTGCCATTATGTAAGACCGCTCTGGGTCCCCTTGGGGGAGAAGAGCGGTATACAAATTAAATAAAGAAATACATAATCTACGTGGAAGCCCCAGGTGGCACAGCATGTTAAAGTGCTGAGGTGCTGAATTTGCGGAGCAGAAGTCACAGGTTCAAATCCGGGGAGCGGAGTGAGCGCCCGCTGTTAGCCCCAGCTTCTGCCAACCTAGCAGTTTGAAAACATGCAAATGTGAGTAGATCAATAGGTACTGCTCTGG
The DNA here is from genome assembly GCF_035594765.1 of Anolis carolinensis. NCBI lineage: Eukaryota > Metazoa > Chordata > Lepidosauria > Squamata > Anolidae > Anolis > Anolis carolinensis. Next base: position 147,706,928 of record NC_085845.1, read on the forward strand.
TGGGAAGGTAATGGCGCTCCATGCAGTCATGCCAGCCACATGACCTTGGAGGTGTCTACGGACAATGCCAGCTCTTCGGCTTAGAAATGGAGATGAGCACCAACCCCCAGAGTCGGACACGACTGGACTTAATGTCAGGGGAAAAACTTTACTATCTAATCCACAAGCTAGCCCCTGGTGGCGCAGCAGATTAAACCGCTGAGCTGCTGAAATTGCTGACCGAAAGGTCAGCAGTTTGAATCTGGGGAGCGGGATGAGTTCCTGCTGTTAGCAGTTTGAAAACATGCAAATGTGAGTAGATCAATAGGTACTGCTCCGGCGGGAAGGTAACAGCGCTCTATGCAGTCATGCCGGCCACATGACCTTGGAGGTGTCTACGGACAATGCCAGCTCTTCGGCTTAGAAATTGTGATGAGCACCAACACTCAGAGTTGGACACGACTAAACTTAATGTCAGGGGAAGACCTTTACTAATCCACAAGCATGTAAACAATTTCAACAGAAAGGGGAAAAAACCATGAAAATTAACAAAATCTGGCTACCAGCATTAAAAAAACCTCTAAAATCAAGATAGTAAATAAAGAACAACACTCTGAAAACAGGGGAATTCCAGACATGAAACAATCAAGACCAACTAACACCTCCCAACAAAGGAATCCATCGGGCAGGAAGCAGCCAGACTTTGAATCTGCAAGGCCATTAAATGCTAATCATGGTGATCAATTGCAACATTGACACTTGCCTTAAAGAGACAAGAGTTCTTTTTCCCAATCGGGACAGTCCACAGATATATAAACCCCACTTGTGTAGTTCCCAACAGACCTCACAACCTCTGAGGATGCCTGCTATAGGTGTAGGCAAAACGTCAGGAGAGGATGCTTCTGGAACATGGCCATAGAACCCAGAAAACTCATAGCAACCTATATCTAACTTGCTTTTCTCCCATGTCAGGACTCACTTACACTTCCTCTAACACTTCATAAGACATACATGCTTCTTGGCGCACAAACCGAGGAAGCTCTACTTCTGGTAATGGAAATGTGCAGTGTCAGCAATGGTTCTCAGCTGGGAATTGCCTCCTAGGGATCCATTGCATTGCAATACTCTGCTTCCATAACATTGCAAGCTATAAAAACAGTAAAATTTCCTCTTGTGAATGCAGACATGTCAACTCTATTTAACTGGTATTTCCCCCCTTATGCAGAGTTAGCAGGGGATTTGAATGTTGAGGCAGGTGATTGGAATATGGATATTAAATTCTGGTCTGGGCATAGATTAACAGAGTCCCCTATGATCCTCAGGCCACCAGGCAACTGCCAAACAGCTTTTACCATCAGGAAAATTTTCCTATTGAATCTGTTTCCCTACAATTTGAATCCATTGCTCCATTGTGTCCTGCTCTCCAGAGCAGCAGAAAACAAGCTTGCCTTTTCCTCAATGTGCATCTTTTCAAACATGTATATGTGGCTCTCATGTCCCTTCTCAGCCTTCTTTTCTCCAAGCTATACCCAGCTCCCTAAGCTGCTCCTCATAGGGCTTGGTTTTCAGACCTTTAACCATTTTGGTTGCCCTCCTCTGGACACATCCCAGTTTGTGAATATCCTTTCTGAATTGCAGTACCCAGAACTGGACACAGTATTCCAAGTGAGATCTGACCAAAGCAAAATAGGGTGGGTGTATGACTTCCCTCAGTCTTGACACTATAGTCCTACTGATTCAGCCCAGAATCACATTGGCTTTTTAAAGCTGTTGACTCATGTTCAGCTTGTGGTCTAAAACTCCTAGATCCCTTTCCCATGTACTGTTCTCAAGCCAGGTGTCACCCACCCTATATTTTTACATTTCATATTTTAATCTTTGCATTTTGTTCAGCTTTGATCCTCCTCCTCTGGACATGTTCCAGCTTGTCAGTATCCTTGCCTCTCTTGGGTGATTTTATTTTCTCCAGCTTTGTTGAGTATGCCTTACCTGAAATGCTTGAGATCAGGAATGTTTTGGGGTTTTTTTGAATTCAGGAATATTTGCATATACAGTAGAGTCTCACTTATCCAACACTCACTTATCCAACGTTCTGGATTATCCAACGCATTTTTGTAGTCAATATTTTCAATATATGATATTTTGGTGCTAAATTTGTAAGTACAGTAATTACAACATAGCATTAATGAGTAATGAACTACTTTTTCTGTCAAATTTGTTGTATAACATGATGTTTTGGTGCTTAATTTGTAAAATCATAATCTATTTTGATGTTTATTAGGCTTTTTCTTAATCTCTCCTTATTATCCAACATATTCACTTATCCAACATTCTGCCAGCCTGTTTATGTTGGATAAGTGAGACTCTACTGTATATAATGAGATATCTTGGAGATGGAAACAAAGTTAAACACAAAATTAATTTAAATTTGATCTAAACTGAGACCAGAAGGACAGAATTGGTGACAGAAATATGTGGGACAGGTATATCTGTTCTTCAACAGAGCACCTGCCAAACACCTGCCCTTACTGTCCTTGCTTACTTAGCTTAAGGGGTTTGTCTTGCTTTGCCCAATAGAAGGTCCAGTTTTTCTTCATGCCTTTGTTTACAAGAAGTTTAGAGAACTAATTTTTAACTTAGGAGGGAAAGTTAACCTTTTCCATTGATATGCATCTAGTCATGATTGTTATCTTGCCAAATTAATCGTTAATGTCAGTTCTCTTGACTGTTGTGGGAAAAAAAGTCTGATCAAAAGGGTGATGCAAACATTTCATGTTCTTTCCCAGTTAGCATATGCTTTTGTCATCAATAATAGAACTGGTGTTATCTCTTCGTTGTTTCTCTCACCATGTAACAAAATTTGAAAGATTTTCTGTCCCTGGTTTGAAAGTGTTATTTGCTGTTTAATTGTGTGGTACTTACTTTGAAAATAGTTGTTATACTCCAGAAACTTCATTTTTGTGACTGCCACAAATAATGTTGAATTGGTTGAGACTCTAGGAGATATTCATTGAAAAACTATACCAACAATGTGCTGCAGGATGTCCCATAAAAACAAAGCTTTTTATAGTTTAATAAACTTTTCCCATGTTTTTATGATAGAACCAATTAGGAAATGACTTTTATGATCCAGGAACAAAACTTGTGTTACATAGTTCCCTTAGGCAGGCCCTATATTCCAGAATGTGACCTCAGGTTTTCTGTTTATCTCAGATTATCTGGCAGCGCGGACTCATATAGTCCAGTTTAAAGCAGAAAACCTGGGATCAGATCCTGGGATATAGGGCCTGTCTGGAAGGGCCCATAGTGTAAACTGAGAGGATGTGTTTTAATCTTTGGCTACTTCATGTAGATCTGTATGAATAATGCATTGTGAAGTCAGTTCATATAGACGTATACTTATCTTTTGCATTAGGCACAATTAGTAATATATCTCTGGATGAACTATGATTGAACTCTAATCCCATATTTATCTGGGAATAATTTACAGAGTCCTCATACATTGTTTGCAGCTTCAAGGCACAAACACATACAATCTCTATGGATGTTACTACTGCACTATTATAGTTTTATAGTTCACTATGCTCACCTACGTAAAGAACCGTAAGTTCTTAGCTCTCTTCTTAATCTAGATATTTTTTTCTTCTTGAAGTCAAAGCTGGTATGGTTGAACATTGTTCTTTTTTTAAAGTTAAATTCTGGGAGGTCAAAAAGAGTGGGGAACCTTCAGATGGTCAGTGATAGACTGTGGTTTAACATGGTTTAACACTGACATGGAGCCCTGATGGCGAAGTGTGTTAAAGCACTGAGCTGCTGAACTTGCAGACCGAAAGGTCCCAGATTCAAATCCCGGGAGCAGAGTGAGCGCCCGTTGTTAGCTCCAGCTTCTGCCAACCTAGCAGTTCGAAAACATGCCAATGTGAGTAGATCAATAGGTACCGCTCCAGCGGGAAGGTAACGGCTCTCCATGCAGTCATGCCAGCCACATGACCTTGGAGGTGTCTACAGAAAACGGTGGCTCTTTGGCTTAGAAATGGATATGAGCATCAACTCCCAGAGTCAGACATGACTGGACTTAATGTCAGGGGAAACCTTTACCTTTTTACCTAATACTGACATTTAATAATGTTCTTGTATGTGCTCTTAGATATTTGTGCTGCAGCCCTATACACACCTACTTGGAAGAAAGCTACTTTTAATATAGTGAGATTTCCTTCTGTGTAACCATAAATTGGCAAATAAGTAGGCGATAACCACTCAGTGAATTAGGCCAATCAGTTACTATCTAAACTGTGTCAGGTTTAAGTTTTACTGACACTTGGAACAAACAAATAATGAACTATGACAATAAAAATGTTCTTTTTGCTGATAATCTAAATTATATAGAGTGCAGCCTTTGCTTTATAGAAATCACTTGCTTAGAATACTTTTATTGATTTTTTTCCCCTAGATCCATATGCTAAACTGTTACTTGACGCTATGAAGAATTCTGGCTGGTAAGCTTATTTTTGACCCTACATAATTGTGTTTATACTGTAGTTATATTAGTTGCATTTTGGTTGAAGGTGGCTATTATACTTGAATCTTACATATATTGTTCCTGCATTTTTAAAGCACTGTTTTCAAAGACCGACACTTCTCATGTGAAGATTGTGATGCATGTGTCAGTGGAGGATTTGATTCTTCAACATCACAGGTAAATCACTGAGCAGTCACCTCTGGTTGCTTTAAATCACATGTGTTCTAAGATAGCAAAATAAAATTATTGTTTTAACTGAAAATATGCTTAAACTGAAAGCCTTTTTAATATTCAGTATTTTGGCTATAACCATGACTGCTCTGAGCCGTTTCTTTGCTTCATTTTAGTGGTGAACAAAATCATTAGCAGGCCAGTTTTTTGTGATATATTTGCCCATGTCATGAGAAGACATGACTCATTAGAAAAATCAATAATGTCTGATAAGGTAGAATGTTGATGGTAGAGTGACTTGAAGATCTCTCATCCATTGGGTCCCCATAAGTCAAAGTCAGCAGTTAACAACAATAACAACGAGAAAAGCTGAGGTAGAAGTTCCATTACTTTGTAAGTCTTGCTAGGCATTCATTTCTCAGAGCAGACAGGGGATGAGGTGACCTAGCAGACCTCAAGCCTTCATCCAGTAGAAAGGAGAGAACAAAATTAGAGGTGGGAAATTGTGGAGAAAGGCAACCTATGTTTCTTATATTGCATTGCTTTAGTCACACTGCAGACCAAGGTGCATGGTGTCACCTTTATGACCTTATTCCCCACTTACACCATATAGCAGCTAGCATATTAGAGGAACGGACTGCGGCTCCATTTTCACTGACCATTTCATGCAGTTCTAAGCTCGTTTCAAACTATGGCGGCCAGCCTACAAACTATCACAAAAGAAAGCCCAAAAGAAAAGTATAAGCCAGATATTGACTCTCTCTAAATGTTGACTTGCCAGTTCAAATGAATGGTTGATCAGTGCTACATAGAGATCAGGAAAAGCTTGAAGGAAAAACACACTGTTTAGGTATACCAAAACATACACAATTTGTAGCTAAAGATAACATCCCAATTTTCTCATGAGATTTTTATCTTTCTTATTTCCTTGATAGATTGTTTTGTGCCAAAACAATATTCATTATCAATCTCATATGGACAGAGTGGTGACTCATGAGCTCATCCATGCCTTCGATCATTGCCGCGCTCATGTGGACTGGTTCAATAATATGAAACACCTTGCTTGTTCAGAGGTAAATTAAAATTCTTCATTCACACGCATCTGAATTAATAGCATTCCTAGGAAGCATGCTGCATATGTAGCCTCAAATATCATTGTGCTTCCATTTGAATGTATTCCGTGGTTTTCCTTCCATCTTCAGTTTTTGCATCAAGAGCAATAGAGTCCTTGTTCATGCAGTGAAAAATGGGGTCATTTTTACAGTTCTGAAATCCCAATGTTTGTAATTTTAAAAATGATCAGCCATAGTATGTTTGAATTGGTTATGTATAAAATGAGTGAATGCACCTAGTTGAGATGTTCTCTTCTCTGTTGCTGAAAGAAAGGAGTAACAGTCAATGGTAAATTTAGAAGACTTTTGTTAAAATATTACCTTTTTTGATACATAATATCAAGAAGACCATTCTTGGTGCAGTAGGTGAATCTTAAGAATGTGTATGTGTGAAGAATCATACATTTTTTCCTTCATTAACTTGTCTAAATTGATTCTTAAACCAGTTACGAGCCAGATTACAAAAGAGATCACTGAGACATTGTGTTTACTAATGTTTAGCTACTGGCATCATATATAGAGAAATCTTGGGAACCATAAGAAGCATTGTTTTTCTCTGAGCCAGAATTTCTCAAACTGTGCTCCTCCAGATGCTTTGGACTTCAGCTTCCATAATTCCTAACAGCTGGTAAGATGGCTGGGATTTCTGGGAGTTAAAGTCCAAAATAGTTGGAGGAGCACAGTTTGAGGAACACTGCTCTAAGCTGTCCATATTCAATTTTGGTGGTCTTGTGTTTCTCTCACAGATTAGAGCTGCCAATCTGAGTGGAGATTGTACACTTCTTAATGAAATGAGCCGGTTTAATTTTGGATTAAAGCAGCATCACCAGGTAAATTAATGCTAACTGTTACGAAGAGAGAGATTTACAAACTATGGGTTATATTCAAGACAATAATTGCCATCACTAAAGGAGTAGAGATGCCAAATTTTAAAGCTATAGGGGGAAATAAGTTGCCCCTCCTTTTGTGTGTGTATTTATGGAGGAGAGTGAAAAAAATGCTGTATTAGCAACTATTTTGTTACTTTAAGAATATAAAATGCACTATATAGATCTTCCTTCAGCATAAAACTAGCATGCTCAGTATATTAAAGCAGGGGTGTCAGTTTCATTTTCACTGAGGGCCACATTAGCTTTATGCTTACTTTCAAAGAGCCGTTTGGTTATAAATGGAGATTGAGTGTAGCGAGTGGTCAGTTTTAAGTTCTTGGGTGTTACTGTTAAGGGAGACCTAACTTGGGGTATTCATATTGTGGCATTGGTTAAGAGGGCCCAGCAGAGATTGTATTATCTGAGACTTTTGGGGAACCAACAATTGAATGAGAAACTGCTGGTGACTTTCTACCACTGTGCTATAGAGAGTGTTCTAATCTATTGCATCTACGTATGGTCTGCTAATTGCACAGTGGCAGAAGGCGTTCCAGAGGGTTACTCCGGCTGCCCAGAGAATTATTGGCTCTCTCCCCTCTGAAAGAACTGTATAATAGGCTTGTGCACAGATTCGGTTTGGTTGGTTTCCCTCGGCCAATCTGGCTTGTTTGGCTGGCCATAATGGTAAAGACTCGGCTGCCAAGTTTTTTGACTGAAATGGCCCACATGACTGCCAGGCGCAGCTTCTTCCCTTCTATTTGGGAGCATGCAGCACATGCTTCCTTAACCCCCATTGGTCAAACCCAGACTTTCTTAAAAGGAAGAAAGAAAAGGATCCCAAGAAGGATGCTTCCTTAACCCCGTTGTTCAAACCGAGGTTCTCTTGAAAGAAATAAAGGAAAGGGTCCTCACACCCTCTGAAGATGCCTGCCATAGAAGTAAGCAAAACGTCAGGAGAGAATTCTTCTGGAACATGGTCATGCAGCCCAGAAAACACACAGCAACCCAAGTGGAAGTATTGTTAATTGTGAATTTAGAACACCAAATTCCTAGAAAACCAGCACACATTTTTAGAAAGCCTTTATGACCCTTAATTTTACAGGCCTGTGAAAAGATGCCTCTACAGGATCCAAAATATTTATCTTATAGAAAACAGTTTCCTATTACTAATTTAAATGTATTTCTTGATTAGACTTCGTAGCTTGTGACCAGATCTTGTTTTCTTTTACATTTCTCAGGCCTGCGTTAGATACAGAGCTGTTCGCTCCATCTTGGCTGTTAGAAAAGTTAGCAAAGAAATGGCAGAGAAAACTGTAGATGAAGTCTTTGAATCCTGTTTCAATGATCACGAACCTTTTGGCAGAGTGCCTCACAGCAAATCTGATGCAAAGCATGCATATAAAAATTTTCAGAACCGTGACAGATACTATGGAAATTTATAGATGAGCCTATTCATCTCCACTTCTGATCTGTGCCATTTGAGGACAGTTTTGCAGAAGATTAAAAATGAAGATAACTAAAGTTCTGGAAGAAAGAATACCCACATTGTTGAATCTCTGTTCTAGTTTTCATTCAGCATAAGAATGGATCTAGCAATGTTGTTGTTTCACCAATGCGCACATAAAGGTATATATGTCTGTTACTGGAAATTTATTTTGTAAATGCCTTGGTTGAATAAATGTTATTTTGTTAAATGTGTGTGTCTATGTGTGAATATGAATAAACACATATATACATATATGTATATATCAGTCTTTCTCAACCTAAACCCCTCCAGAGTTTTGGACTGCAGCTATTATCAGTGTTTGCCAACATGACTAATTATCGTTTGCTTCTCATTCCAGTAAAGCATAGTGGGGAAAAAAACCAAAATACACAAATACATTTAAAAATACACTAAAACAACATTGTAATAATTCTGAAGAGGAACAGTAGGAGCTGTGGTTCAGAATATTTGGGAAAGCATGGCTATGATGAATACCTACTTGAATAGGGAGAGGTAATAATAATAATAATTATTATTAATAATAATAATTTATTTATATACCACCCTATCTCCCCAAGGGACTCAGAGCGGTTTCCAACATTAAAAAACATACAGTCAGTTAAAATACAGCAATTTAAAACATTAGACACAATAGCAGATGTGCATAATAAATAATCAAGAAAACACATAATCCGCCATTTAAAACATAATAACAGAACTCCATCAATGAGCCCAAATACAGTGGCCAAGATTTAGCGTTGGAATGGCCAACTATAAAGTGCTAATTGTACCAGGTATTCCAATACCGGGTTGGCAAGAGTGGATAAAAAGCTAAACAAGGGCATAGCTGAAGGGTCTAAGGGCTCTATTCAAAAATTTGCTTAAACCACCAGGTTTTCAGCTCTTTACGGAACGAGAGTAAAGTGGAGGCTTGCCTAATCTCTCTAGAGCCGGGGAGCCACCACTGTCCCTCGTTCCCACCAACCGTGCCTGAGACAGTGGCAGGAGCGAGAGGAGGGCTTCTCCGGAGGATCTTAAGGCTCGTGCTGGTTCATAGGGGGAGATGTGATCATAGAGATAGGTTGGTCCTGAGCCGTATAGAGCTTTATAGGTCATGACCTGCACCTTGAATTGGGTAGTTGGATGTTTTGGTGATGTGTTATTCATGTAACAGAACTGGGTGATTTGTAGAGACCGGGTAAAGACAGTGGACCGTAGAGTTATCTCCTGATAAGCTCCTAGGGGAGAACTCACCACTTGTGGATTATCATCGGTTCTGAGATATCTTGGTCCGGTGGTGGAGTTCTTCCAGGCAAGGATGAAACAGGTTTTCCTGAAGACTCTACCTTTGATAGCTTGCCAAGGTATTTGTTTGTGCCTCAGGAGCCAGAGGAGACAGGAGTCAGGAAAAAATAGCCATCTCAGCATGGCAGCTGTGTTAAAGCCACAACAAAAGAAATTCCTTAATTGCCATTTTAAAGGAAGAATGAAGATTTTACCTTATGAGACTCACTCCTGCGTGTTGGAAAATTACTCCCATCGGCTGTAACTTCTATCGTTGGAAGATGTGAGTAATCTCAATTTATTATCTGGAAACTAGATGCAGACACTGCTAACTCCCTCATGTTGTTGATGGGCTTTAAAGAAGATTGTTAAGAAATGCCAAGTCTATTACATTTTGTGGGATAGATTGATTGTAACAGCGTATACATACCCATCAAAGGATTCAAGTATTGTTTGTCTATGAAGCCAAAACAAAAGAAATTTTAAAGGGAAAATAAATATTTGAACTTCTTAGAGTACAACTGTCCCTTTTAGGGGAATTTAGTTGTACATAGCAACAGCAAGCCAAAAAAAAAAAAAAACGAAGGAAAAAAATTGTATTCTACTGCCACCTGCTGTTTAGCTATAATAACAAAATTTGGCTTAATCCAATTGAATCTGATTCCAATGAGGTTGTGATTGTTCTCATTTTGAATTAAGCCAAATTTTCGGTGAATTGAGATTGCTGAAAAAAGGCTTAGCATCATAAATCCAAGAACTACATGCTTGGTGCAATTGGAATTCAGAAGAAGACAGCAAGGTTGAAAAAAAAAACAACCTTAAAATAAAGGATTCTGGATGGACTGTTTCCTGAAGCAGCTTCATCTGGAAAATGAGAGTTTTTGATAATAGCTCAAGAAGTTTTTAAAACTAATTGAGATGGACAAAAGATTTTTAAAGAAACATTAAACAAAGATTCTCAGTTGGCCCTTACTTATGTTTGGTTTCATCTCTCACTGCTATGGATACCGAAATCTGTAGATGCTCAAATTCCATTCTATACAATGTCATAGTAAAATGGTTTCCCTTATGTAAAAGGTCCTACTCAGCATTTTAACCTAGCCCTGGTCTTATATTCTGCTCTTAAACAAGTCTATGCCCAGCCCTCTCTAATCTACTCATGTCCTAGTCCTGGTTCTGGTGGTTGAGTTGTTTGTTTTACTTTCAATGATGTTTTTATACCCTGCTGTGTTTTTAATTGTATTAATTGGATTGTCAATATGTTATTATGTTTTTAACTGTGCTTTAGTTGCTGTAATTGTGCATGTTCTGGGCTTGGTCCCGATTGTTAGTTGCCCCTAGATCTTTTGGGGAGATGGTTGGTGGGGTATAATTATTATTATTACAAAATGGAAAAACCGTAATCAATTGACACAGCTTTAACTGCCTTTTCTCAATGTTATGGAGTCATGGGAATTCTAATTTTATTAAGTCTTTAACCTTCTCTGCCAAATAGTATGATTCCTCACCAAACTACAACTTCCGTGATTCTATAGTAGTGCACCATGGCTGTTAAAGTGGCATTAATTCTACAGTGTAGATGTATCCTAGATCAAATTGTCTTTCTTTGCCTGTGGATAGAGCAGAGATGGGACAAACACACCTCCACAGCCTGGTAGTAGCCACTGAGAAGGTTCTGTCCAACAACAACAACAACAACAACAACAACAATTTTATTTGTTATCCCCACTCCTCATGGCTCAAAACACACAATCACCATAAACAATCTATAAATTATACATATTAAAACATATTTCTACAGAATACATATTAAAATACACAGAACAAAGATTAAAACACAAGATTCTAGATTACAATTTATGATTAAAACGGACTAGGTAGAGTTGGAAGAGACCACATGGGCCAACCCTCTGCTATGCAGGATAAGCACGAAGTACCCCTGACAGCCTCTGTTTAAAAGCTTCCAAGGAAGGAGCTTCCACCACACTCTGAGGAAGAGAGTTCCACTGCTGAACAGCTCTTACAGTCAGGAAGTTCTTCCTAATATTCAAACAGAATCTCCTTTCCTGTAATTTGAATCCATTGCTCCGAGAGTGTTCAGAGTAGCAGAAAGCAAGCTGTCGCTTCCTTATGACATCCTTTCACTTATTTATACATGGCTATCATGACTCCCCTCAAACTTCTCTTCTTCAGGCTAAACATACCCAGCTTTACAAGATGCTCCTCATAGGGCATGATCATCAGGCTTTGGATGATTTTAGACACCCTCTTCTGGATACGTTCTAGCTTGTCAAGATCCCTCTTGAATTGTGGGGCCCAGAATTAGGCCTGTGTTGAGGTTGGGGCTGGAGAATAACTTTTTCTTGAAGGTCTTAAACCTTACTCAGGTTTGTATCTTTTATATACACTGAGTATAGAACACTCAGTGTAGAGTTTTAACCAGTGCTTGGACTTCTGCCTGGAAATAGATTGGTAGAATATTGGATGATTTTCACTGCAGAAGTAACTTGCATGGAATACTTGCTTGATTTCTCCCCATTTCTGCAGTTTCTTCAGAGTAGTGCATTTAGTGATACAAATACCAAGAAGTCCAGAATGAAGAAGTCTGTGTAAACTACCATATTATTTTGAAGCATGGGAAGTGTCATATCTTGAACTAGAATCAGGAAACATTACTTTTTGAATTACAATATCCAGAATTCTTTGCTATATAATTCTGAGAGAAGTAGTCAAAAAGGTTAAGTTATCCAAGTTCCATTCTGAGGATCATGTACAGGCAGGAAAGAATGAGCTTAGTTTAGATAGGAATCCTTTTAAAAGTAGCTTGAACTGTAATTTATCAACTGTGATTAAGGTAATTTTTGTAATGTATTGTTATGAATCAGGGCTTATATCCAGAGCTAAAGTTAACTTCTGGGGTTGAAGTAACTTACAACTCAAGCCTAGATATGACTACTCCAAAGAAAGTCTTATTGTATTAAATTATTCCAGGAAGGTGTGCACATGGTTATTCATCTTGTCATTCACCGGTACACAGAGTTAGTTACTTCGTCTTAGTTATTTTACGATATATTGCTTAGTTATTTTGCTATATATTGCTTCCCATTTTCTTCCTCCAACGTCTCATGTGGAGAATTTTCTAATCTTGTTTTCAAGAGGTAATTTTATCAGTAGCCCACTGTTGCATAGCCGCTAGCTGTAACGTGGCTGAATATCTGAACAAAAGCTGTTAGAGAAATACTTTCCACACCTATGGAGAAAATTGCACACTAAATTCTAAAAGTTCCCTCCTTTGATATAATCTAGCCGACCTTCTGCATTTTTTACATTCCCTGGGGATAAGCTTAGCCCTGCAATGGCATAATCTGGCTCGTTAATATTCCTTTAACCTTTGCTTTTTTTCCAGCTCTCCATTTCTGATGATGTTTTGCATGAGACTGCGTTTTCAGGAGGCACATAAAAGTCATGCATATAATATCTGTCCTTCATCTGACACTTGGTGTGACATCATTGCTGTAAAGATTTTGATTATATTTAAATCATACTACTATGTTTATATCAAGAATTTTCATCCTGAATTTTTAACTCACGCAGGCATTACTTTTGTCAGTTATACAAGCTGGCTTCGTTTCACTGAGACATAACAATGCTGGTGCATAACTTGTCCTGGAAACTCTGCCAGTACCTGAAATTTTGTGATGATGCCAACGGAGACCATAGATTAAGAACTTTATGGCACGAGGCAGGCAAATCAGCATTGCAGCTGGACTGTCGCTTTGAGCATGATGCTGTTGGCATCGCTCTGGCAGTTTCCCTCTTCCCTGTGATTCTGCCATCTCTAGCTCTTGATGGATAGAATAATAATAATAATAATACAGAGTACAATGCAGTCAAAACACATCAACATAAAATGCATTCAATATATTAAAAAACATGGAACAAAGATTAAAACTCTGCAATACTCAATTCTGCAATGTCCTCATCATCTACCTTGGTGCAAATATATATATATAATTTATTCTTGTACCCCGCCCCATCTCCCCGAAGGGACTCGGGGTGGCTCACATGGGGTCTTGCCCAACATCACAATATAAAATCAAAACAAAAACACAAATTTACAACAATAAATCAACAATATCGGTAAAACAATCAAAAGGACAATCTTACAAGATAAAATGTTAAAACAGGTATATCAAACACAAGTCTGGGCCGAAAGGTGAATGTGTCAAATCAGGAGGAGATAGTTACATAATTGACATAGTCAATAAAGTACTATAAATGACAATAGTGACAATAAAAGGGGCAGATCAGTGGGTCTATTATTACATAGGCAGGCATCTTAAACCAACAAAAGTCACTCATCAAAGGCTTTCCGGAAAAGCCAGGTTTTCAGATTCTTCCGGAAGGAGAGGAGGGAGGGGGCCAGCCTAATCTCCCTAGGGAGCAGGTTCCAAAGCTGGGGGGCCACGACAGTGAAGGCCCTCTCTCTCATTCCCACCAACCGCGCCTGCGAGGGTGGTGGGAGCGAGAGGAGGGCATCCCCCGACGAGCGAAGAGATTGTGCGGGTTCATAGGGGGAAATGCGGTCTCTAAGGTAGGCGGGTCCCAAACCGTTTAGGGCTTTGTAGGTAAGAACCTGCACCTTGAATTGGGCTCGGAAAGTAAGCGGCAGCCAGTGGAGCTCCTTAAACAGAGGCGTTGAACGTGTCCTGTAATTTGCTCCAGTTAGAAACCTGGCTGCCGTGCGTTGAACTAATTGCAGTTTTCGGACCGTTTTCAAAGGCAGCCCCATGTAGAGCGCAAAGAGTTCCTTTCACTTCTCTGTTCACAAGCTGGTTGTAAAGTGGCCCCAGGAGATGGAATTATTGTCTTCATCTTCTCTTTCCACTATTTTATAATTATATTTGCTTTTAAAATTGCACAATGGTTTAAAAAATATCATATTTTAAAATTAAGTAACACCAGCAGTGCAAGAAGGCAAGGTATGCACAAGAACCATTGCAGGACCTCAAATCGGCAAATTGATGCATGTACAGCCACTTCTCCATATTTCTGTGTTTGACATTAGTGGATTAATATATTAATTGAGGATTTGATTATAGGCGTTCTTTCTAGGAATCTTTCGGTCCTCCAGTGTAACTCTCTGACCAATCTCCACCAGAAGTTGACCACAAAGATATGCTGTAGAACCTAGAGTTTCCAAGAAGGAGCACCTCTCTTGAATCTCTAGGTCCTCGAGTGCAAATCTATGGCCATCTTCAGTGGATGGAGGACCAAGAGATTCCTAAAGAGATGTTCTTTCAAGTTTAAAAAAGTGTGTTTCCCACAAATTAGTGATAGGCCTATGATCCTACTCCCAGTGGATGTGGATGTCTGACTATATTTACTTATTATTTTTTAAACCTTCCTCCATGGTCATCATCATAGGAGATCATGGTGTCCGAGTATGATTGTGTTCTACAGGTATAGTCTTGGCGGTATATCCGTAAATGATTGTTAAGACCTATTCTGGATCCAGATGGTCTTTCACACGGAGGACATAGATTTCCAAATGAAATGCAGTCGCGACAAGGATTTGCACCTTCCTCTTGACACATTTTTTCCTTTCGTCCTGTATTCGTACCTCTTAAAAATCCCCAGCAGTATTGACAACAGCTGACCTCCCATTATAATGCCCTTGGCATACTTGAAGCTCTGAATTTACTTTATTCTATAGGTATAGATGTAAGCTTATTCACAGCTATGAGGGGACATTATTTTCTACCAAAATCATAGGGCCTTATTTCAGCATGTTGGTCAAGAACCCCTCAGGGGAATCAATATGACTACATATGGCACTGGAATTTCTCTTTGTGTGATCTTTTTTAAAAGCCATTTGAGGATCTTTCTGCAGCTTCAAGATACTAATGCTAAAATGCAATGTCTCTAAGTTCATGTTAGCCATATCCCATGAGATAAATGAGTGTACACTGAGGTATAAAATTCTGTAGATATTTTGCCACAGATTTGAATAAAATGAAGATACATAGGCATGTAAGTTCCAACTTATAATCATCTCATGCTACATTGGTTGTTATACCAAAATTAAAACCAGTGATCTTATCAGCATTCTTACAATGTGATAAGATAAAACATAATACACAAGGGGACGGAAACAGGTCTAGGAGTGTAGGAAGCGAGATACCATGTCAAATGTCAATTCAGAATGAAACAAGAATAATAATGCATGAAATGACACACTAAAGAAACAGATAAAGAATTTTTTAAAAAGAAACCAGGCACAGTTTTGGTAATTGGCTGTCTGCTGAGAATGGGGCTTGTTACCAGCTGGAAGCTGTATTTTACTTAGTGAAGTATTCTTCAGTTGTATTTTAAAATGTGCTACTGCTTTAATTCTGTTTTGAGCTTTATTGAATGGTACTGCGTGCCACCCAGAGACCCATTTCTGAGAGAAAGGGGGGATATTGATCCAATAAATAAAGGAAGAAAAACAGTGCAAGGATGGGAGGAGGATTCAGAGCACATGAAACAGGAACATAAAAATGAAAATGGGATTGTTAACACGGCAATTCCTTTAAATGGTGCCAGTGATTTGTTCTATATATATTTCTCTTAAATATTTATAAGTGTTACTATAACCATGAAATAAAAATGAAGTGAAGAAATTGTGCATGACAAATGAGGCTTAAAGAGAAAACTGTAACTTAATCATATGCAGGTTTATTTGGAATTCAGTCCCCTGATAGTCAATGAAGGTTTACTTTAGAGAAAAGTTGTTGTCCTAGATACACAATAGGTTCTCAACCTGGGGTACCCAGATGTTTTTGCCCTTCGACTCCCAGAAATCCTAACAGCTGGTAAACTGGCTGGGATTTCTGGGGGTTGTAGGCCAAAAATATCTAGGGATCCCAGGTTGAGAACCACTGCAATAGAGTAAAATCTCTATGAACACTGTGGGACTTAACCTTTGCTTAACTTGTATATGATTGTGCTACAGGTGTACATAGGATTGCATCAATACTCCCTCCAGACTAGGCTTGGGCCCAAATCACTTTGAACGAAAATGATTTGTAGTATTTGGTGGCCCGTTTTATATAATCTCCAAAAACAGAATGGGCAGGAGGGAGCTGCAAAGCCTGGTAAAATGGATTAAGAGAAACAGATTTTATTGGTTCCTGGAGAGGAAGGAATTAAGTCTGCAATATACCTGAGGCAGGGATCTACCATGTATTTTCTCCCTCCTCAGCAGAAGCAGCGTCCATCCATTTCTTTTTGGAAAATTTCCTAGGTTCCTCTTCCATAAAGGGCCCTACTGGCAATTTGCTTTCCCAGAAGCACTTGCATAGGGTGGGCATTAAAAAGTCTCCGAGTTCCTCTCAGAGCATGATGGGAGTTGAAGTCTCTCTCTCTCTCTCTCTCTCTCTCTCTCTCTCTCTCTCTCTCTCTGTTTCTCAGCCAATAAAAAGCCTGGTTGTGTCCATGCTCTGATTGGCTGAGAATGGATATAACAGTTGATTGCAATTTCCAGAACCCTCTCTTGCGGGTTGTCTTATTTTGAAAAATGTTATGGTTAAAACCTAAAACAATTCTTAAAAAATTGGTGAATTGTTTTGAAACTTGGCAGACCTGCAGTTATAAATGGAGTCTAAAACTGAGGTAGGTTTCATGCAGATAGGTCTTAAAATGACTGGAGATTGGGCTTTTTAAGTTCCTCATTGTAGCCTATGAGCCAAATTTGTTGAATGAAAATGGCAACACCCCTCCCAATTTGAGTAATTTCCTGGTACACAGAATGAGGGGTTATCTGACAATGGACCCCGTTTTGGCTATCCTCTACTACAGAGAGGATAGCAGTATAAAACCAAATCTCAGAGAAAATATAGTGAAAATTAATAAAATAAATAAAATCAGTAGAAGAAATCTAAATTCTACCTGATATAGAAAATAGATACATGTAGTTAAAGGAAAAATAGAAAGAAGAATTTAGAAAAGCAGAAAATAAAAATCCACAACAGACTCTTGTTGGATACAAAATGCCGAAAATTGTAATGAGATTACGTCAAGGAAGAGGTTGGGAATTCATTCTGGAGACTGAATGAAAATGGTTGGAGCTTGAAAAGACTGGGCAGGATCCAGATTTAGTCTTATCTTGGTTTCTTAAGTTCCCCTGATTCCAACATTAAAAACATTTGGCTGTGCATGTACAAGAGATATTAGGAGAAGTCTAAAAAAATATCTCATGGTCTGAAAATGGTAGTAGGATGATAGCAGACTGAATGAGAGAATCTCTCATAAACAAGAAGACCTTAATGGGAAAGAATGGGGATGGGATGTGAGATGTTGATGGGATGCTATAGATCTTCATAGAAATTTGCTGTCCCATTCTTTTAATTACGTAAGACTTAACGACTAGAAAGAATAATTTGTATCTAAATAATTCCAGGACATTCTTGCCATACTCTCTTTTCTTCGCAAAGAGTCACTTCTGTGCTCAGTAGGAATGGAATGAATTACATACTGCTTTCCTTAAACATGAATGTACTGAAAGTGGGGCATTAGCCTACAGACTTCGTGGCTCATGTTCTACCTTCTGTCTGTAGTGTCGGAAGACTAGTGATAACTTTGGATTTTGAGAAGTTTATTATTGCTATTCTGGCGATGGTTTGTGGGATTTATGCCAGTGGGGTGGTGAATTTGTTCTAGGTTTTGGCCTGGAGTTGCTGCCCAAAGTGCCAAATCCTATCCCCACAAGAAGTTTAGTACCTTGGATAATTCCTTTCAATTTTGAACTAAGACACAAAGCAAATTTACCACCTCACTGCAACAGGATCCAGAAGCTACCATCAGATAATTCCATAGATAAAGCCTCACTGAAAGTTGAAAAATTCAGGTATCTGTGTTGATTCATGTGTATGTATACATGTGTCTTTTCATTATCTTTTGTAAAGCTAGTGGGACTTTATTAAATGTTACAGACCAAGCTACCCCAAAGTATTTTCCCCATTTCAACAGGATAGTTTGCAGCAATATAAAATAAGATCCCTATATTTGTGGGGTTGAACCAGATTTTTTTTGGGGGGGGGGGGGGTTGAACTGGATGACCCTTGTAGTCTCTTCCACCTTTATGATTCTACCAATGGGGGATTGCAGTTACCTGAAACCACATATATGAGTGAACACAAATAATTATCCAACTTCTAGTCTCAGCATGTTATAGAATTGAACTGAAGGACCTAGAGATATCTAGAGAGGTATCCTCTCCAGGAATGTTCTATGTTCTCCAGGAAGACTCTGTGGTAGCTTCCATGGGAAGCATCTCATAAAATCAACTGGCGGACATAGTAAATTCCTAAAGAGATATTTTTTCTCCAGATGCAGGGAAGCAAAGCTGTGGATATGAGCTCCTTATGAGTTTCTTACTGTATTGGCGCTGAGGAAATCTATCCCACATCCACTTGCATTGGACCTACAGTCCGGAGGGAAGCCTCAAGAGTGTAGCAAGTGTTGTCATCATCTCTGCTAATTCAAAGATTCTTCTGAGGCCCTTCCACACTGCCTTTATATCTCAGGATCGAATCCCAGATTACCTGCTTATCCCATACTATCTGGCAGTGGGGACCCATATAATATAGTCTAAAGCAAATAATCTGGGATGAGATCCTGGGATATAGGCCAGTGCAGAAGGGGCCTGAGACTTGGCTCCACTACAACACTTGGCAAAGAGGGACAAGCGTAGCCTGAAGCATTTCCAACACTGACTGGAAAAGTATGTATCCTGATGTTCATATATGAGAGCCAGTGTTGCATAGTGGTTTGAACATTTGACCAGGACTCTGGGAGACTCAGATTTGAATCCCTATTCAACTACAGAAACTCACTTGGTGACCTTAGGAAAGTCACACTCTCTTAGCTTTAGAGAAAAGACAAAGGGAAACCTCTCTAAACAAATCGTAGCAGAAATATATGTGAGAGGTTTATCTTAGGGTTTCCATAAATCAAAAATGACCTGAAGTCATGCAGCAACAACTATCTATATCTCTATATAAAATCTATTTCAGTCATAATGAAGAATGCATTCACCTCCTTAACCTGTCAAGAGAAAAGGACAGTAAAAAACCAATGCATTAGTGTTTATTGTCTCAAGGAGCTATTTTACGGCTCTATATATTACATTAACCTGCCACTTTTCCTCATGGTTTACCTCATTGTTTCAGGAAGATATTTGACTCCTGCCTTCACATCCTCTGGAAAGTCATCTGTACAGCAGAGGGAGCTGGTGTATCATTGGAAAGTCCTCTGCAGTGAGGCGGATGAAGGAGGAGGGAAGTCTAAAGTGACTTCAGCATGCATTTCCATTTTTATTTAAATCTGCATTTTAATCAAATTTACATAACTCTAATGTTAAAATAGATTAGAAATTAAACACACTTCCACTGCATTGTTCAGCTCCCAGAGAGTTCAAAAATGAAATATTTACTTCCTCATAATAATGATCTGGAGAATGCAAGTGGAATATATTTGGCTAGTATTGCTGCTGCTGCATTTGCAATGAGGATGTGTTGATTAGGAAGTTAAGATGCTCCAGCAGAGAGAGAGAGAGAGAAAGAGAGAGAGGGGGAGGCTAAAGACTTTGGTATCAAATATTTTGTACATACTATTAGAGAGAAAGAGAGCGATCCAGTGAGCATAATATTATATTCCCCATAATATTAGTGTCAGGGCAATTCACCTAACATATGAACCAAGGTGACTGCTACTTTCTTTGACGTCCTGCAGTGGTATACTTTCTGGGCTTGCTGTGAGGTCAATTGTATTGAAGAACGTAAGCATACTCCTTTCTAAAACAGAAACTTTCCATTTATAATATAAACATAAAACTTTTCATTTAATGAAGAGGACTTAGAAAATGGCCTTAAGCAGATCCAATGAATTAAATGGAACTCACTCTATTGAAAATATTGGGGAATGTAAGACTGCATCTATACTGCAGAATTAATTCAACTTGACACCACTATAGCTGTCATGGCTCAATGCTATGGAATCATGGGAGCTGTAGTTTGGTGAGGTTCTCTGCCAACGAGTTCTGGTGCTTCAACAATCTGCAATTCCCAGGGTTCCATAGCATTGAGCCATGACAGTAGTGGTGTCAAACTGCATTAAATCTACAGTATAGATGCATCTTGAACCATGAAGTAGGTTAGACCAAAAAACTGCAGTAAGAGAGAGGGTATGTCTAGGTCCAACAAACAGGAAATTACATTAATATATTCGATGCCTAAATTGCTAAACTGATTATAGTCATGCTGAGGTTGCTATCTCTAACAGAAAGTGGGCATAACTACTCACCCTGAAATATGCTTAGCTTCATTTGCACCAGTTTCCAAATGTTAGATATACCGGCATGGACTTCACAACGCATCGTTTTGCCAAGAGCAAAAGCGGAAACGTGAGACATTTCTCATAGTTTGTCACGAAAACCATCATGTAAGGAGACACATATATATGTTTCTGTGTGTGTATTATCACACCTTTTCCTCCCTCTGGAAGAACAAGAACTGTGAAAGCCTCACACTACCATTGTCAACATCCTTATGGCACTATTCAAGTGTTATCAATACATATGTAACGTTTATTTGCCTCTGACTAAAAGAGGTTATGCTTTTGCTGGCAAAGACTGCTATTTGTCTGATCTTTTCACATTCATTCTTATCTGACAAAGTGCCATTTAATTTTGGAAGTTGTCTTACAGTGAATTATATTATTCTTGTTTACAAGTACACTGCTGGCTCTCAATTTTTTGGAATGCCATCTCCCCTCGTTTTTCATTTTGTACATCACAGGGATGCATCTAGTGGTATCATTCCAAATTATTAACAGCTGGTTCTATCTAATGTTTTGCTCAAACGTGTTAACAAAGAAAAAAAATCAATTGTTGAATAATGTCTTATTGCAGAAATGTGTGTGAATGTGTGCATTCACACATTCTGAGCCCATTCCACTGGCTGCCAATTAGTTTCCAGGCAAAGTGCAAGGTGTTGGTTTTTACCTTTAAAGCCCTATATAATTTGGTTCCAGGTTACCTAAAGGATCGCCTTCTCCGTAAAATCCGTCCCAAACACTTAGGTCCTCTGGTGGGCAGCTACTCCAGCCTCCACAAACCTGACTGTCAATCACCACTCAGAGGACCTTTTCATCAGCCATCCCAAGACTCTGGAATGACCTGCCAGAAGAGCTCCGACAGCTAGATCAGTTGTCGGCATTTAAAAACCATCTAAGGACACATCTCTTCTGGCAGGCCTACCCAGACAGTTCTTAACTATGAATCTTAAACTCATGTCCTTTGTTTGATGTCTGTTTTGTGTACTTTAATATGTATTTTATAGAAATGCAGTTATAATGTGGATCTTTTATAGAAAAATGTATATTTGTTGAATTTTTGCAATGTTCATATTTTTAACTGTGTTGTAACCCACCTCGAACTGCAGGGAAAGGTGGATAAGAAATAATAATAATAATAATAATAATAATAATAATAATAATAATAATAATAATAATACCTGATAAGGAGAAGACCTGGCTATGGCTCACGAATGGGACACTGAAGGAGACAGAAGGTCTGATCCTTGCAGCCCAGGAGCAAACCATCAGAACAAATGCAATTAAGGCCAAGATCGAAAAATCAGCTGATGACCCCAAATGCAGACTGTGCAAGGAAGCTGGTGAAACCATTGATCATATCCTCAGCTGCTGTAAGAAAATTGCACAGACTGACTACAAACAGAGGCACAACTATGTGGCCCAAATGATTCATTGGAATTTAAGCCTCAAGTACCACCTCCCAGCAGTAAAGAACTGGTGGGATCACAAACCTGCAAAAGTATTGGAAAATGAGCACGCAAAGATACTGTGGGACTTCCGAATCTAGAGTGACAAAGTTCTGGAACACAACACACCAGACCTCACGGTTGTGGAAAAGAAAAAGGTTTGGATCATTGATGTTGCCATCCCAGATGACAGCCGCATTGACGAAAAACAACAGGAAAAGCTCAGCCGCTATTAGGACCTCAAGATTGAACTTCAAAAACTCTGGCAGAAACCAGTACAGGTGGTCCCGGTGGTGATCGGCACATTGGATGCCTTGCCAAAAGATCTCAGCTGGCATTTGGAAACAATAGACACTGACAAAATTACGATCTGCCAACTGCAAAAGGCTACCCTACTGGGATCTGCGCGCATCAGCCGAACATACATCACACAGTCCTAGACACTTGGGAAGTGTCCGACTTGTGATTTTGTGATACAAAATCCAGCATATAGATCTCATTTGCTGTGCGATACAATGTCATTGTGTCAATAATAATAATAATAATAATAATAATAATAATAATAATAATTATTATTATTATTATTATTCCTGGGGCCCACTTTGCTTCCTTTGGCTCCTCCTCTCTCCTTTCCTATGTCAAGTTGATGCTGATCCTGATCCTACTAAATCAAGACAGTTGGAGGGTAAGATCTAGTTGAGTATTTTTTGAACTTAACATGAGGTCTTCCAGATTTTGTCACATTGCAACTCTGAGCAGTCTTAACCTGTGAAAGCAGTGGTTAAGAATGATGGATGTTGTCGTTCAGAAATTACTAGAGGCTCAAACATTCCCCCCTCTAGTCTACCTTGACTAGCAGGTACCATACAAAAGTATCATACAGGTACTCCAGCGTATTATACAAAAGCTTTTCTTAGTTCAACCTGTCAGGGAGGAAACTGAAAACTCCTGTATGCAAAACATGTACTTTACTTATACTTTTTGCTTGGGGATGATAACCTGCTATTTCTATGATGGGATTTGGATAGGAGGTTCTCACATAGGTCTCAGAGATATTCTGAGAAAAGAGAGAAAGGCACAGCTTTAGTAGTAATTCAATTCTTCACTAATTTTCTGCTTGAAGAAAGAAATATGTAATGTTAGCCATTTTCCTTCCGATGCTACACACACACACACACACACACACACACACACACACACACACACACACAGGATTATATGTTTTTTCAAGTCTATTCACAGTTTGGGATATATTCAGTACAAAATTTGCATGCAGATGATTTGCATCAACACCAGCAGTTTCTGCGCATCAAACTGTTTTTTTCTGTGCAATTTTTTTTTGCTCAGAAAATAATTTTTTTGTAGTGAAATTATTTTCTGTGTAGAAAAATATGTTTCATACACAGGAAATACTTTTTTCTGTGCAATTAATCGTGTGTAAATTTTGCAGAGAAATCTTAGGCTCCATCCACACTGCCGTATAATCCAGTCTGAACAGCTTTATAATTGGCAGTGTAGACCTGGCATGGGCAAATTAGGCCCTATGGGTGTTTTGGATTCTAACTCCCAGAAATCTCAGCCATCTTACTGGTTGTTAGGAATTGTGGGAGTCCAAACATCTGGAGGGCTGAAGTTTGCCCATACCTGGTGTAGACTAATATAATGCATATTGAACTGCATCAAAGTGGATTATATGAGTCTATACTGCCATATAATCCAGTTCAATTCAGTTACTCTGCCATCTGAAACTGGATCATATGGCAGTGTAGATTTAACTTTAAACTCTGAAAACTTTTGTCAGTCCAGGATTATTTCATCAAGATTTTTTGACATTCATAAGACCATTTTTGAATAGAATTGGACCTCTTCATTTGCAGGGTTGACATTTTGTGGATTTGATTAGAAAGTTCTCTCTAGGAATCTCTTGATTTCTTCTTTGCAACTCTATGATCAACTTCTGCTGGAAGTTGACCATAGAGTCATGCTGGAGAATTTAGAGATTTCTAGAGAAATATTCTCTCATGCTAAAAAGTTATATTTTTTTAAAGCCACAGTTTCCCCACTCTCACAGTGATCTTACACCTAGCCCCAGAGAATGTGGAAAAATGACTGTATTTCCAAATATTCTTTCGATTCCTAAGATTTGGCTGCTGCAAACAGTACTCCAACCTAGCCATTCATCTATGCTTTAAGCCATTATTATGAGTGCTTCTTATATTGGACTAGCTGTGCTCGGCCATGTGTTGCTATGGCGAAGTCTGGTGGTATGGAAAATAAAGTATTGAGGAACTGGTGGTAGTTAGTATATTAGGAACTGGTGGTAGTTAGTATATTTTATTTCTTAAAGCTTGTGGATATATAATATTTTTGGTTGTTCCTTTTGTTTTTTTGTTGGAGGTAAGTATGCATGCTGCACTTAGCCAGAATGATTGGCATGTAATGGCCTTTCAGCTTCAAAGCCTGGCTTCTTCCTCCCTGGGGGAATCTTTTGTTGGGAGATGTTAGCTGGCCCTGATTGTTTCATGTCTGGAATTTCACTGTTTTCATAGTGTTATTATTTGCAATATTTTCTGTTCTTCTACTGTATGTGTAGATTAAGAAGTACCCATATGCAGTGCTTGAGCACACACGCTCAAAAAGAAAGGCTGTGACCCTCAGAAAACAGGATTTGCCAGCTTTGGTGATGCAAGGCTATTCAGTGCTATTCATGCTGGCCAACAATGGATTCCCCTAGATAGGAAGCAGTCAGGCAAGTGGGATTTATATCCCTGTGGAATAATGTCCAGGGTGGAAGAAAGAAATCTCGTCTGTTGGAGGTAAGTATGAATGCTGCAATTAGCCAGAATGATTAGGATTTAATGGCCTTTCAGCTTCAAAGCCTGGCTGCTTCCTCCCTGGGGGAATCCTTTGCTGGGAGGTGTTTGCTGGCCTTGATTGCTTCCTGTCTGGAATTCCCCTGTTTTCAGAGTGTTGTTCTTTATTTACTGTTCTGATTTTAGATTTTTTTTTACTACTTGCAGCCAGATTGTGTTCATTTTCATGGTTCACAGCAACACAATAAATAATAATAATAATAATAATAATAATAATAATAATAATAACAATGACTCTGATAACATACACTACTTCTGTCCCTCCTCAGCTTCCTCCCTGGAGGAATCCTTTGTTGGGAATTGTTAGCTTGCCCTGATTGTTTCTTGTCTGGAATTCCCCTGTTTTCAGAGTGTTGTTCTTTATTTACTGTCCTGATTTTAGAGATTATATTGTTTTGTTTTTTTTATACCACAGTAATGTTTATATATTATACTAGCTGTGCCCGGCCACGCGTTGCTGTGGCGAAGTATGGTGGTATGGGAAATAAAGTATTGAGGAATTGGTGGTAGTTAAGGTCAAGGGTAAAGGTTTTCCCCAGACATTAAGTCCAGTCGTGTCTTACTCTGGAGGTTGGTGCTCATCTCCATTTCTAAGCCGAGAGCCGGCGTTGTCCGTAGACTCCTCCAAGGTCATGTGGGATGACTGCACGGAGCAGCGTTACCTTCCCACCGGAGCAGTACCTATTGATGCACTCACATTTGCATGTTTCTGAACTTCTGGGTTGGCAGAAGCTGGAGCTAAGAGTGGGGGCTCTCTCCGCTCCCCCAATTCAAACCTGTGGCCTTTCGGTCCAGAAGTTCAGCAGCTCAGCGCTTTAACACGCTGCGCCATCAGGGGATATTATTTCCTAAAGGTTGTGAATATACAATATTTCTAATTGGTTTTGTTTCTTTGTTGGAGGCAAGTATGAATGCTGCAATTAGGAAAAATGATTAGGATGTAATGGCCTTGCAGCTTTAAAGCATGGCTGTTTCCTCCCTGAGTGAATTTTTTGTCGGGAGGTGTTAGCTGGCCCTGATTGTTTCCTGCCTGGAATTCCCTTGTTTTCAGAGTGGTGCTGTTTGCGATATTTTATGTGCTTCTACTGTCTGTGGCCCTGAGAAAACAGAGGATTTTCCAGACTTTGATGATGGGAATACTTTGTTGGGAGGTGTTAGCTGGCCCTGATTGTTTCCTGTCTGGAATTCCCTTGTTTTCAGAGTGGTGTTGTTTGCGATATTTTATGTGCTTCTACTGTCTGTGGCCCTGAGAAAACAGGATTTGCCAGACTTTGATGATGGGAATACTTTGTTGGGAGGTGTTAGCTGGCCCTGATTGTTTCCTGTGTGGAATTCCCCTGTTTATTTACTGTCCTGGTTTTAGAGATTATATTGTTCTGCATTATTCTATCCCAGTAATTATTTCATATTAAAGAAGAATCTCACTTATCCAAGATTCGCTTATACAATGTTCTGGATTATCCAACGCAGTCTGCCTTTTCATAATCAATGTTTTTGTAGTCAGTGTTTTAAATTCATTGTGATATTTTAGTGGTAAATTTGTAAATACAGTACAGTAGAGTCTCACTTATCCAACATAAACGGGCCGGCAGAACGTTGGATAAGCGAATATGTTGGATAATGAGGAATTAAGGATAACCCTATTAAACATCAAATTAAGTTATGATTTTACAAATTAAGCACCAAAACATCATGTTAGACAACAAATTTGTCAGAAAAAGTAGTTCAGTACACAGTAATGCTATATAGTAATTACTGTATTTATGAATTTAGCACCAAAATATCACGATATATTGAAAGCATTGACTACAAAAATGCGTTGGATAATCCAGAATGTTGGATAAGCGAGTGTTGGATAAGTGAGACTCTACTGTAAATACTACATAGCATTACTGCGCATGGAACTACTTTTTCTGTCAAATTTGTTGTATAATATGATGTTTTGGTGCTTAATTTGTATAACGATTACCTAATTTGATGTTTAATTGGCTTTTCCTGAATCCCTTCTTATTATCCAACATATTCACTTATCCTGCCGGCCTGTTTATGTTGGATAAGTGAGACTCTACTGTATATTGATAATCTTATATTATCTGCTCAGAACTGGATTATATGAGGCTCCTTCTTCACAGCTGTATAAAATGCACACTGAAGTGGATTATATGGTAGTGTGGAGTCAAGATAATCCAGTGCAAAGCAGATAATATAAGATTATAAATGGATTATATAGCTGTGTGGAAGGGCCTTGAGTCTACACTGCCATATAATCCTGTGCAAATTAGATAATCTGTGGAAGAAGTCTAAGTGAGGCCTAAATCTGCCTGTCCCCTAACTGAAACCTGGCTGTCCCTTGGTTGCTAGGCAACCAAGTGGGCAGAGATTAGCCCTCTAAACTGGCAGCAATTGGATAAAAAAAATTATTGCTCTCCCTCTAATTAGGACTTTATTTTTCTTTTCTTTTTGTTGTATCAACCTTGAGGCGTGGATGATGGGTTGTGTTGTCAAATTTTGAGGTTGGGGGGCCTGTACTTTTGTTGTTTTGTGAATTGCCGTGATGCCATCACTTTTTTATATATATAGATTTATAATCTTATATTATCTGCTTTGAACTGGATTATATGAGGCCCTTCTACACAGCTGTATAAAATCCACATTGAACTAGATTATATGGCATTGTGGATTTAAGATAACCCAGTTCAAAGAAGATACTGTGGATTATCTGCCTTGGCATTCTGGTTTATATAGCTGTGTGAAAGAGCCTTGAGCCTACACTGCCATATAACACTGCCAGTTTAAATCAGATAATCTATATTTTATAGGCAATGTGGAAGAAGCCTAAGTGAACCCTGTCTGTCTCCTGGGCATCATTGTGGCTGAGTGGGTTGCTATGACACAAAGTGGCTGGGGCCTAAAGGGGGCGGGGCCTAACCTTCTGACTGGCAGCCAGAGGGTGAACAGCTATTCCTCATCACCCCCTCCCCCGCTTTATGTTTTTGGCGGTTTTCTTTTTTTGGACTTTATATTTCTAGGTTTATTTGATTGAAAGACATAGATTGGATGACTATGTCTTTTGTGGCCAAATTTGGTGTGATTTGGTTCAGTGGTTTTGTTGTTTATGGGAAAAAAGACATTACATATATATAGATAATAGGAGCACACTTTGATCAAAACTTGTACTAGCCAGAGCTGGGGACTGGTTCTCCTCTCTCTCCTCTTTAGAAAAGAGCAGGGAATGGCACTGATATCCTACTCACCTTCAGTGCTCCTGCCATGATAAAAAAAGTCACTCCTGGTTTTGGATTTGTGGTTCTGTAGAAAGCTTTCATTGTTTAGTTCTGAGAAGCAAAAGCATGTGTCACAGAAAAGCCACAACTGTGTTCTTTTTGCTTCTGTACAAAAATGTTTTAGATAGGAAGCATGAGAAATAATTGAGAGCACACCCCCCCCCCAAAGATATTCTAAAAGAAAATTAAATGGCATTCTGTGCATACAAACACAAACAAAATTTGCTGCCTTGAAGTATCAGTATGCAGGGTTAGTCTGAGATATTTTGCTGCCTGAGGGAAACAGCATGATGACACCCCCTCCTGTTTCTTGTACAAAAGCTAACTAAACCAGCAGTTGGATCTTTCTTTAACTCTGAGCAGCTTCCTTCACTATACCCGAAAGTCACAAATTAGCTCAGAGAAAACATTTTCCTAGAAGAAAAAGGAAAGGATGTGGATCCAGCGAGGAAGCATTGATTAAGATCAATCCCTTGGAAGTAGAGTTTGGAAAACTTTCTGTTTACATGGGAGTTTCTGTAAGCAGATCCCCAACTCCGATATGATAAAATCAGTGCTTACAAAATATTAAAAGGAGATTCAGGGTGTTTTCTTTCTTTTAATGTACAATCTGGAACACTTATTTGTCAATTAGGGAAATAGTTGTAAGATTTTGAGTTTCATATCTGAATAACATGCTCTAATCATCTGTGGCTGGTGCTTTGGCATCATGCTTAACGACACCACCAGGGAAAATCTCTGGGTCTCAGCTTTTGGGCATAAAATCTCATGGCCTGGGATGCTGCAAGCTTGAGAAAATGACTAAATCTCATAACAAAGATCCTATGGTGTAATTCTTGTTCCAACGTGGCAGTCTCTACTTTGCTGGCTGAGATCAGTACTGTAGAAGCCATTGGCCTCATCTACACTGCCATATAATCCAGTTTGAAACTATAAAGTATAATTCAGAAGGGAAACAAATCTTAGACATTCTACCAATTCTTAGTGCAGATCCAGGAGTTACAGTAACAATACATTGTCCAGAGTAGTTTAAAGGGCTCTTTGGCTCAAAGTGCAGGGATTATTGTATTTTGCACATCAGCACTACATAGACGTTCTTGAAACAGTGTAAGGGAAACTTGTACAGAAAGGTTGCACATTGGTAATATTTCCATTTATACACTGAGCTACCTTTCCATACAGTTTATGTGTGGAAGATCCAACATTAAAAACCATGGGATGTGCATCAGGGTTTGTACACATGAACCTCCCTGCCTCTGTCTATCTGGAAAAAAATATTCAGAGAGAGGATCCTAAAATGGATCAAAAGGACCCTGTGTAAGTGGAGTCCATAAAGTAAAGGAAGAGAGATCCAGGAACCAATCCAAGTACAGTAGAGTCTCACTTATCCAACACTCGCTTATCCAACATTCTGGATTATCCAACACATTTTTGTAGTCAATGTTTTCAATACATCGTGATATTTTGGTGCTAAATTCGTAAATACAGTAATTACAACATAACGTTACCGTACATTGAAATGCTTTTTCTGTCAAATTTGTTGTATAACATGATGTTTTGGTGCTTAATTTGTAAAGTCATAACCTAATTTGATGTTTAATAGGCTTTTCCTTAATCCCTCCTTATTATCCAACATATTTGCTATCCAACATTCTGCCGGCCCGTTTATGTTGGAAAAGTGAGACTCTACTTTACATCTCAGTTAATGAAGTAATCTTCCTGGGCTTTATACCTTTAATATCAACTTTAATAGCAGAGGTAGAAATAATATGGAAAGAATAGGGATAGGTTCCTTCACAACACAAAAAAAGAGCAATTAACACATTTAAACAAATCTTCTATTTAAAAGTAATGTTACACACAGGTAAAATGAACAACTAGGTCTCATAAGCAAAAGAAAATCTTCTAGAGACCACTTGAGTTTGCTTCCCATTTTTTCCTAATATTTGATAGTTTTAATATATTGTTGTTTTGTCTCTTTTGCAGGAAGTCTGTACTTTTTTTCCTGCATTCTCATATTTCAGTTCCTCAAAGTATCTCAGGTTTTTTTTTCCCTCCGACTTCTTCAAATTTTCTAATGATTTCCATTTTGGTAGAAAACTCTATTGCTATGCTTTTTTGACATGTCAGGTTAGTTAATGAGACAGGCAAACCAGCCTTCCTGTTTTACTCGTCCCATTCACTCAATAAGAGATTCTGATGTTTATCTTGCTTCTTGTACATAAGCAGAAGTTATAGTAATATCACCTAGAGTAGAATCCCATTCTTTTCTGGGTCAGTTTTGATTCTCTTGTTTACTGTTGACATCCCGCTGCAACCCAACACTGAAAGTCTATCCTCAAGTCCTCCTTCACCATCCTCCCACTGCTAATGCTGCAAAAAACTTTGAGTTAGACAAAAGACAAGAGATGCTGGGTTGAACTTCAGTAAAAAGACTTTCAACCTCATCATACGAGCTGATTTGCCTGTTGTACGCTGCTTCTTTGCCCCTGTCACCTAAATATAGAAGAGTGTGATGGTACTTAATATCTGAAATTGCTGTAAAGCGAAGATGGAGAATATGTGAGTCTTCAGATGTTTTGAACCAATTTATAGAAGTTTTAAACATTCTGGTCCATGATTCCTTACCTTCCAAGCTGAAATCCAAAACCCTGGAGGACCCATCCTTCCTTTATAGTGCATTGTTACCCTATCCCCATATTTCCATCTTGTCAGAGAGATTATCTAGAAGGCAACCTTATTATGGTACCAGTTCTGATGAGTTTTGTAGGTGAGTTCCCACTTGATTCTTCTCAGAAAATGACAGGGACTTTCACTTCCTGCCCAGAAGATGTACTTTACATAGCTTGTTTTTTTTTTAATAAAAAATTCACAACTGAGGTTACAGCCTCCTATCACTGGATGAAAATATCTCTGTATATAATTTGCTACATTTGTAAAGTACTTTGGGATCCCTTGGTGTGAAAGCCACTAAATAAATGTAAGATCATTATCACTGCAACTTGATGCTCAGGAGAGAAAATAGTGAGATATTCCCGACTAGCTCTCATAAATCTTTTCAGCATCCTCAGCCTATTAAAGCCCTGGGCTTTATTCATTCAGGTCACAAATTACTGAACAGAAGTGGAAATAATGGGATACTGATAGAAAATTGTCTTTTTCCACACCATGACTATAAATAAGTTACCTACGCCAACTTTTCAGAAGCTGATTTCAGTCTAGTCATTTAAATCAAGAGCCGACAGAAGGAATAATATGGAAATGATTAATAAGCTTTGCCATCTTTTCATACAGATTATTTGTCATATACATACACATATATTTTGAATGGGAAAATATTTATCCGGCTTTTCATTTGATTCTCTCTCTGTGTGTGCATGCATGTATGCGTGGCTGAACTTTGGCAGATAGATGCCTGCTGGCGTTTTTGAAAAGATTATTAAGATGTATGGATTTATTTTTGTAACTGTACGGGGCTTTTATTACTTTCTTTGCAATTTTAGGGTAATTTTGTTTTCTTTGTAATTTGTGCCTTCACAAAAATGTTTACTTATACCAAAATTTGATTTGTTACCACAAGATCACTGGCACTTTAGGAAATTATGCATATATTTTTTACATTTACAACAGCTACAATGCTAAACACACCAAAATATTGTGTAGTAAATCCTTTTGGGCTGAATGGGTCTTAGGGGACAATCCTATGGACACACCTACTTCAGACTAAGTGCCATTGTGTTTACTGGAACTTGCTAGTTATGCTTAGAATTACAACTTAAATTCTGAATAAACACGTTTATGATTGTATGGGGGAAAATCCTGTTCTAGCAGCTCAGTTGCATCTTCAGACAAATACAGAATAATGCAGGATTCATTTCCTCCAGTGTCATGACTTACAGGGCAGATTTTCTGAAACGTGGATTCAATATTCTAAGAGTGGGCTGTGGGTTTGCAAGTGCCCTGAAGAGCTGATTTTGCTTCACCCACCCTCCTCCTGACAGAACCAAAGAGTCTGCAAAGGCAAGCTGACCACTCCGGTGCTTCCCAAGGAACGCAGTGCTGCCACTACCACTCAAGGGGTCACTCCGGGATTCACCTCTAGGTTTGATTTCAGCATCTTCAAGACGCTCGGGCTGTGGGTCCCCACCTCCCTTAACCTGTCTTCAGTGTCTCCACTAATGGCAGTGTCTCACCTCAGGTTAGTTTCACCTTGCTAAATACACCAGGCTGCACACAGATTGAAGTCTTTTGTAGTTTATTAGGCAATAGGAGATAAATAGTTATTAAAAAGCAAAAGTAAAGTTCCAAAAGAGATTGTTGCAAAACGAGGCTATGAAGAATAATCCAAGAAAGCATTAGGCATAAAACAAGGTTCCATTAATACATGACAAAGTCCCATGAACATGAACACACAAAGGCTGTAAGAAATCCAGGAAACAAGAGCTTGCTTCTTGACTCAAACAAGAAGTTGCTTTGACAAAGGTTTCTCTCTCAGCACACTCTTTTAATACCCCTTGCATAGCATGAAAGCATTTCTTTGGCCTCTGACCTCCCTCTTGTTTGCTATTCTAACACTTCTGCAAACCCGGAATTCTAAACGATCAGCTCGATCCAAAGATTCTGTTTCGTCAAGGCCAGACAGCTCGTTAGTGTTAGCGTCTGTCTGTATGCTATCAGGCTGGGAGCTGTCCTCCCTTCCTGAGTCAATTTGTACCTGGCTAGTATTATCAACACCATTCCCTGCCATGGGAAAGCCTCCCTTTTCCTCATCTTCCACAGCAGGAACACTCTGAACCTGACTCCCATAATTCCCATCAGAGTCATCTTGAACCAGAATCCCATCATCTTGAACCTGAATCCCACAATCCCCATCAGAGTCACTCTGAGGGTCCAGCTGAGTCACAACAGGCAGCCCCTTGGCAGGCAGCAGTGATGTCTTGATCAACCTTCCTGTCAGCAAAGGGGAGAGCATCCATGTCAAGGCCAGTGACCTCATGGAGAAGGACCTGGTGCACCTGAACCCAGCTGCTCTAGGGAGCATGAGGAAGCTGTCAACCCAGATCCTGCACTTATGCAAATAGAGCCTGCATCCAGCATGATCAATGGCTATTTGGAACTCATTTGGACACCCATTGCTTTCTCAAGATGGAGCCTTGGCCATCAGCCTCTCCTCTGCATTGGGGACTGAATCAGGGGAGATGATGGATAAATTGACAACCCAGGCATTGCCCTGTAGTGGAGTTTAGGAAGTGGATGCAGGAGGACCCACATTGCTCTTCCAGCATCCCTCTTGCTTTGGCTTCTGGTTGCCTCTTCTTCATCACAGCAAAGAGGAAGAGGAAGGAAGAGCCAGCCAGGGACCCCTCTGCATTGTGCTGAAGAGTGGTTCTGCAGTTTTCTCATTCTTTTTTGTCCTTTTGCAGGACTTTGAAGCACGGTTTAAAGTGGCAGGACCCTAGACGGGGAGGGGGCTGCATACCTCTGGACCTTCCTTTCCCACAAAGAACAACAAGGGGCTACTCTGCTCTGCCCTTCTTTGCCCCCTCGGAGGCCTCTCCTCATGGTTGATTGGTTGTTTTAGATTGTTTTTAGGGGGCAAATAGCTTTTAATATTTATTTATTAATACAGTAGAGTCTCACTTATCCAACACTCGCTTATCCAACATTCTGGATTATCCAATGCATTTTTGTAGTCAATGTTTTCAATACATCATGATATTTTGGTGCTAAATTTGTAAATACAGTAATTGCTACATAGCATTACTGTGTATTGAACTACTTTTTCTGTCAAATTTGTTGTATAACATGATGTTTTGGTGCTTAATTTGTAAAATCATAACCTAATTTGATGTTTAATAGGCTTTTCCTTAATGCCTCCTTATTATCCAACATATTCACTTATCCTACATTCTGCTGGCCCGTTTATGTTGGATAAATGAGACTCTACTGTACTTACATTATTTTAATTGTACTAAATGATATTGTTTAGTGTTATCTATTATGTATTGCTTATATTATTTTCTGTATTTGTGGATTGCTGTAAGCTGCCCCAAGTCCTTTTGGGGAGAGGGGGCAGGGTATAAATAAAATTTGTTGTTGTTGTTGTTGTTGTTATTATTATTATTATTATTATTATTATTATTATTATTATTATTATTATTATATAACCAACAGTAGAAAAAGCTGCATTTTGTATAAAAGTGCACTTTTAACATTTGTAGAAAACGTTAATTTTTTACAACACTTTTGTCAAAAAATTGGCCAATTTCATAAAAATTTCATAAACACGTATCCAACTGTAATGAAATATAATTTAAATGGACAGATGTTTTTTTTTTAAAAAAAAAACCTTCTGACCTCATCCATTGAGGATAAAACTTTTTGAAATGTTTCATTCTCACATGAAAGAAGGAATAAAGCAAGCAAGCAAAGATTTGTATTCGTAATGTCTTGGAGCGGTGAATGTTCTCTTCCTTCCCTCATCTCTCTTCATTCCTCTGTTTCTATAAAACTGGAGATGAGACAATATTTAGGTACTATTTTTCTTCAGTACTCTCTATGGCAACTGTACCATTTTCTAAGTGGCATGGATGACGTTGTTTTGTTCTAATGTTTTGCTGAGATAAATCTGGTGAGAAAGCTGAGTGTATATGGAGAGAGCACGACATGAAGTGAACCACGTGATATTTGGTCATTTTAGAAACATAGCTCTATATTATTCTAGTTACTGCTATAGTGCACACATTTCTTCAGATTTTTCTTTTTCCTTTTGGCAGAGAAGAACAATGACACCAACCTGCTGTGCCATTTCAAGTTTTGCACCTGTCAGCTTGAATTCTTGCAGGCATCTTCTGTCAGCTTCCCAACTATAATATATTGCAATGGTTAGAGCCAGAAGCTAAACCTGCCAATTCACAGGTTCTGTGTCCTCCTTTTGAACAGTATTTCAAATTATATGCATAATTTATTCATTCTTAGCTTAGTTTAGGACACAGAAAAACCCTACCTCTGAACTGTAATATTAACTCCCAGCATGACTGTGTCTTTGAAGCACAATACATTATTTTATCTGTTGTTGCTTTTTGAGGCACTGCCTACTACCTCCCACAGTCCAATTGGATTTTTTTTTAAAAAAAAATACTTACATAAAGCCATTTCTCTAGCACATTAGTACAATTATGTTTGTAAGATTGTTGCTTTTTGTATAAAAAGGTCAGAATGTTAAGCAGCAAAGGACCCCATGGACTAATGAGAAATAGATCCAATATTTGTATATTTCCCCTCTTTAATTTAAAAAAAATTGCATAGCAGCCTATGCCTAATTGAATGTCACAATACCAGTGAGTAATTGCACTGTCTATGAAATAGATTTGTACCAAAGTCAAAATGTCACCTTGCTGTCAAATAATCCCATAGATTACCATAAACAGAGCTGGGGAAATTGTACTGTGACTGGAGAGCTATGTGATGTGAATCCTAGTCATTACCCAAGACATGACTTCCATTGTAATTATCTGCCTATCACAATAGCTTCCTTTTGCCATTTCTCCACTTACCTGCTGCTGCCACACGTAAACTCATTAATATCACTGTTGATGCAATATTATTTGTAGAGTTAACCTTTCCTGCAAAGTATGGTAAACTCCTTCATGCTGATGTATTCTCTAGTGTCATATTCAACAACTTGGCAAAAAGACTCTCACTTTTCTTTATTTTTGGCCAAATTAGAAACTAGCTTTAACACCTGGCTTCCATTATGATGTGTCTGCCTTGTCATGCATAACAAATATAAGATGGTCTCCTGTTACCAAAGAGTGCTGTGGATTATTGCTCAAATTTGCATTTGCATGAATGCAAGTTTACTTGGTTCTCTGGATTGTTGTGTGTTTTCCAGGCTGTATGGCCATGTTCCAGAAGCATTCTCTTTTGGCGTTTCACCCACATCTATGGCAGGCATCCTCAGAGGTGTAATTTCTGAGGATGCCTGCCATAGAAGTGGGTGAAATGTCAGGAGAGAATGCTTCTGGAACATGGCCATACAGCCCGGAAAACACACAACCACCCAGTGATTCCGGTCATGAAAGCCTTTGACATTACATGGGTCTTCATAGAATTAAACTCTATTCAAGGATAACTTACTCCCAGGTAACTGGTCATACCTTTAAATTTATTGCCATATCTTCATTATTTATTTCAAGATTTATACCTTGCTCTAATGTATCCACACTGCTTTAATGCAATTCTCTGTTTATAAAATGGGAACCACACAAGTCTTCTCTGCAGGATTATTGCAAACTCAAACTGAAAAAGCCCAAAATGTAAATGAAATGTGTGTGTAGGACAGAAGCAGGCCTAAATACTTGAAAGGCACCAGCTCTTTTCTGATCTTAGAAGTTAAGGGTATGTGAAGGCACGCTGGGGGAAAGGAAGGCTATGCGTCTGGCTACCCAAGCGGCGATCGGTTTACCCTTTATTATACCCTCAAACCTTAAAGTAAACATTGTTGAAGCTGGTTACAGATAACCAAAAAATATGTTTATTGAACACAGGAAATGATAATTTCAAGCAGGAGTCAGAAACATATAATAGAAAACAAAGATTGCAGATTGAGTTTAATTACACAGAAAATAAACCTTTTACTGTAATAGAAATAATATGAGGTAAAATCACTGAAATTATAAAGAAATAAAACTATATTGATTGAGAATGATGACTATAAAGACTATATGAGGTATGCACACAAGCTATGAGGAAACTATAAGGTAAAGAAGGTACTAGGCTGTGAGGTAAGGTAAGTACCAGCTGTGAGGTGAAAGCTTTCTATAATGTAAGCACAAGCAGTGGTGATATATGCTTTAGGCTATGATGGTAACTATAAGCTATAAATAAATAAATAAATAAATATACTATTTATGCTATAGGTCGGTACAAGCTATGCTGTGACTATAAGGTAAGTACGAGCTATGAAATGACTATAAGGTGAGTACAAGGCTATGAGATAAACTATAAGCTATGCTTTTGGTAAGTAAATAAGGTAAGTACGTGAAGCTATGAAATAACTATAAGGTAAATACAAGGCTATGAGGTATGATAAGTACAAGCTATGCTATTGGTAAGTACGTGATTTAGGTTGCCTGTTTGAATTTGCCAGGCCAAAGAACAAGACCAATTCTAAGACCTATCTCTAAGAGGTTTTGCTCTGGAATCAGAGGCGGTTCAACCACCAGGCCAACTAGGCAGTTGCCTGTGGCGCCATCTTGTTGGGGGCGCCATCGAGGCAACTCCTGTCTCCTGCTGCCTGCTTCCACAAGGTATTGAACTGCTTTTTCTGTTGATTTGTTGTAAAACATAATGTTTTAGTACTTAATTTGTAAAATCTTAATTTGATGTTTAATAGGCTTTTCCTTAATCCCTCCTTATTATCAAACATTTTCACTTATCCAACGCTTTTATTTTTCAGTGATTGGTTTGGGGGGGGGGGGGGCGCCAAAATTCTGTTCGCCTACACTTGAAAA
This sequence comes from Anolis carolinensis, assembly GCF_035594765.1. NCBI lineage: Eukaryota > Metazoa > Chordata > Lepidosauria > Squamata > Anolidae > Anolis > Anolis carolinensis. The sequence continues at coordinate 147,744,844 of NC_085845.1, forward strand.
ATACCTAGGGCCGGCTCTGTCTGGAATGAAAATGAAGGGAAAAAAGCCTCTAGAGACTAACTGCAGGGCTGAACCATCTCACCCAAACCTACAGGAGAGTCCCAAGATCCACCCCCAAAACAAGAGCCAATGGAACATTCCACCCAAGAGCAGCAAACCAGGAAATAAGCAGGAGAGAGAGAGAAAACCAAGTAAGACATCACAGGGTAAGTACTTGGATGGAAAACCACCAATGGATTCCTGGTGCTGTAGAGGAAAGAACTGGCAAACTCACTTTTAAGTATTTCTTGTCTTAGAAAACCCAATGAAATCCATTGGTTCCCCATAAGTTGACAAGAGTCTTGAGGACACAAATGCAGAACACAGGACTTAGTGTTTCCAATGGCTTCCATGCCTGTGGGGTAGTGAATTCCCTTTGAGTTTTAGTCTGAAGTTCAAAGAAGTTATTCAATGTGCTGAACAATATCACCTGTTTAGGTTCAGCACCTTGAAAAACTCCTTCAAACCCTAGAAGATTTTCATCACCTCACTGACATGGAAGGCACCTGTGTTGTTAGGTATTGTCTTACACCATAAGAACTTCTATTGCTGTCCCTGTGTTCTTTTTTAAAGAAAAAAAAAGCAGATGGGCATGTAGGCACAGCTTTACATTGATATGTCATATGAGACAAATTGTATTCCTGACTTCCCTGTCTCTCACAGTTTTCAGATACACCGGAGCCCTTTGGGAAATATGATCTGGTAACATATGCCAGAATGCATTCCAGTAAACACTGATATATTTAATGAATCAGTTCGTTATATCCTTTAACTTCTCTTGGAATACTGTATCTTTGTATTAGATATGGTTTACCCCAATGATCTCAAGGCAACAAATATTGTTTTCCCTTCCGCTTATTTTCACAACTCTTGAGGCTGAGAAAGAGTAACTGCCTCAAAATCATATAGTCATTTTTTTTGTCTTAGTAGAGATTTGGGTATGGACTTCCTGCACCCCATATGCCCTATTGGTTCAGCAATCTACACCATTATAGTTTTATGATTCCACTTCAATTAGGCCAAGGATGCATCCTGTGAAATCCTGCAATCTGTAGTTTAATAGGAATCTTGAATGTTCTGCCTGAGAATTCTAAAAACCCTTTTAGAAACTACAAATCTCCTGAATCATAGGACATCATCATGGAAATTAAAATGGAACTACAGCACTGTAATTGTATGGTGTGAAATGGCCCCTGGAATGTACATTGGCCCTATGAAAACCATGATTGGGTTAATTGTGTTTGTTTTCTTATATTATTTACCTGGTGAACATCACTCACTTTTATATCACCTCAGGGGGCTTAATTATGGGGTAGAGAAAAAGAAGACATCCAACTGTTTTCCACCCACTCACATCATCCCACACCATAAGATTTTGTCTATAGGAAACAGGTAAACTTTTTTTCCTGGTTGTTGCAGAATGAGTAGCCCATGTTGTCATTTTCACTCTTTGAAAGTATAGCACCTTCCATTTGCTGCAGTCAACACTGAGGGAAGAAGAGTATCACACAAAGGGAAAAAAGCAAGAGACAGCAAAAGACTGATGGCTTAAAATAACCCATGATGTGCCTGAAAGACTCAAGTCGTGAACACACAGTGCTCAGATTTGTGGTGCCTAGCTGCAACCTATGTACATTATGCTCAAGTACTGGGACTGTAACACTGATATATGTATTCACAAAACATAATTGCAAATTATGAAGCTGTGAGTTATGATTTATTTTTGTGTTGTGCTGAAGTAAGACTTCGGAAGCTGTTTAAATGACACTATTTTTCAAAAGATGCAAACAGCAACCTAATTTGAATATTTATCAATAAAAACATGTACTTAAATATAATTTGTGAAAGTTTAAATGCTCTATTTTAATTCTAGGCATCTTTTAAAGAAAAGCATGCTTGAGAGACTCAAAAATCGTCCACAAATTCATTCAGTGGTCTCCTTTACTCAGTTTATTGTCATGTTTTTGCCGGGAGGTTTGTTTTACTAATTGAGAAACAGTAGATACAAAATCAGGGTGCATTAGAATGCATTCCATAATAGTCAAGATTCTGGTACTGGGAAAAGGTACTTATCTGAATAACAGTTTACCCAATCAACAAACCACCCCATATAGCCATGCAAACATAGAGACTTTTAGGCGAGGGATACAGAACTTTCAGATATTATGGTATATAATTCCCATCATCCTCTTGCTGAAGAAATCTGATAGTAGTTATAGTCACAAGCTATTAGAGGACACTAGATCAAAGGTTTATTTTGAATTACTGAGGCCATTATTAGCAGAGCTGAGAAGTGCCTTATCTGAACTACCCAATATACTTTTATATGTCTAGAAGTTTTAGTCAACAAATCAATCCAATACACCTGGGTTTATTCATCCATGGGTCAGTGTGAGTACTGTACCTTAACTTTTACTTAGAAAAGGAACCATCCCCTTCTCCGAGTAGAATGAAGAAAGGCAAAAAGTTTATTCATCCCTGAAGAATCTAAAAGAAGCGCAGAGTCCCACTACTTATTCATCATGGGCTTTAAGAAGGTTTGCATGAGTAAATGGTGGTGGTTGCCAGGGCTGGCTGGCCCACTGAGACGGCATTAGTGTTTTCCTTTCTCTATGGAATGGCTCTCAACTTATCCATGAGTCAAATTAAAACCCACAATTTTGCCCCCAAAACCTGCCCTTGACTTATACATGAGGTTGACTTGTAAATAAATATATATGGTACCCTGTGAGAAGTTTTTCAGATATATATTATTTTGTGTTGGGGGTTGCTGTACAACTCAGCCTTTGTAAATGTCACTGCAAAGAGAGTCAGGAGTAACAATGGTGAAGCCCCTGGTGGCAGAGTGCTAAGTTTACTTTCTGCAATAAATTTCCTTATGTAATTCTGAGATTTTGAAATAATGGGAAGAAATATTGTGATCTAGAAACTGATATGCTATGATTTAGAAAAAACCAAGTCACTATACTGGTGACAAAGACTTTTCATGCTACATGGGATTTAAGTCCCATTCTGCCACACAAGAGCAAATCCTTGTGACATCACAAAACATCGACCCTGGTGATATCACAAATGTGATATCACAAGGGGGGGGGGGCATCCTGGAGATGTTAATAAACATGGCATATTAAGCATCAGTCACAACTTCACAGACTTTACCATTCAAAATACAAAATAATTGACAAATTGACAAATGAGAAGATTATATTCTCCAAGGAGCTTTCTAACTCTGGGATTTCCCCCCCTTGTCCTGGAAAAAGAACTGGAAGAAGAAGAAGAGATGTGAGAATCTGAAAGAAAATGTTTGAAAACAATGCAGTTTTTGAAGACTACTCGCAGTTCAGGAAAATACTGTCCCTGTGCAGAAAATGAAGATTTATATACAACATACAATGTGTGAATTTTGTACAGAATTAGTCCAAAATTGTGAAGATTCCTATCAGTCCTAAATTCTTCTCATCAGGGTTTCCTGACACTTGAGAAACATGTTTTTATGACTCTTTGACCATTTTTAGTATTCTTTCCATCTACTCTAGCATTAGCATTGAAGTTACAGAAAGCCAGTGTAGTCTTGTGCTCACTCATGAGTCTTTCCAAATTTTTTTACTGTGTTTTATTGGTAGTGCATAGATTGGCCCGCAAGATATTTCACATTATTTGATCAATGCACTTTCCCAGAGACAAACAATTTCTTCAAAATCCAATTATTTCAAATATTATTGGGAAACAAAAAAAGCCTCAAAAGATGTTTCTTTGTAATATGTCAGAAGTCCATTGTTTGTGTTTGCCTCCCTGCCCAAAGCAATTTCCCTCCTTAAGACTGCTGGTTTTAAACTGCCAGTTATGCACTACAGGATGGTTCTGTATACTGAAAGTACATTAGATGGTTCATTTGATACCAACAGCTCCCACAGACTGCTGAACAGAAGAAAGAGAAAAATTAGGCTTAGTGTAACCATAATGGACAAATTTAATGGTGGGAACTTTATGCAGGGTGGGTTACATTAGCCCTTAAATACTATCAGCATAACTACATATATATCCTGGACCCTCGAACAACAACAATAATAATAATAATAATAATAATAATAATAATAATAATAATAACTACTTTATTTTTATACCCCGCCCCATCTCCCCGAAGGGACTCGGGGCGGCTTACATGGGGCCTGGCCCGATAAAACAAACAAATAACAGTAACAAAGCAATAAAACAATTATCCCAGTAAAAAACACCAACATCAATAAAAACAATCATTAAAATCAGCAAGCAGGATACAGTGTTAAAAACCGGAGACTAATTCGTAGATCCCAGGCGAAATGCAGAGTGTTACAAAATGGGAAAAGGAAATTTCACAGTTGAATGGACAATAAAGTGCGGTATAAAATGGCAAGACAACAACAATGGGGCTATTATGGAATGGACAGATAGATCAATCCAGCAACAACTAAACATCGAAGGCCTTTTGGAAGAGCCAGGTTTTTAAGCTCCTACGAAAGGAGAGGAGGGTAGGGGCCTGCCTGATCTCTCTAGGTAGAGAATTCCAAAGCCGGGGGGCCACGACGGAGAAGGCCCTCTCTCTCGTCCCCACCAACCGTGACTGTGAGGGTGGTGGGAGCAAGAGAAGGGCCTCCCCCGACGAGCGAAGAGAACGTGTGGGTTCATAGAGGGAGATGCGGTCTCTAAGATAGGTGGGTCCCAAACCGTTTAGGGCTTTGTAGGTGATAACCTGCACCTTGAATTGGGCCCGGAAAGTAAATGGCAGCCAGTGAAGCTCCTTAAACAGAGGCGTTGAACCATCTCATCAAAAGGGAGATTCATACTTCCAGAAGGCACAGCATGTATGATTCTGGCATAAAATAGGTAATATCCACACTCTTGGTTTTGACTATCTATGTTTTAGCAAAGGAAGTGAAGCTCTAGACCTTTCTAATTTCTATAAAATGGTGTGGAGGATAGGGCAGATGTGGGAGGCATTTACACTGTGCAGCTTGACACCACTTTCACTGTGAACAGAAAAAGAAGAGGCAATGTCAAATAAATGAAATGCAAGATAAAATTAGAGACAAAGAAAGCCAAATTAGATCTCTCCCAATGAATACCAAATTAAAAGAACTAAAACAACTAAAAATAGAAGCATCCATGTTCCTTACAGACAAAATGAAAAAAAAAATGAAATTTGCAAAACAAAATCATTTTGAGCATGCAAATAAACCAGGAAGATGGCTGTCCAACAAACTAAAAAGTGAAAAACAGAAAAAGATAATTACAACACTTGAAGAAAATGATCAGGAAATCATGGGAGATGCAAATATACAAAAAATATACAAAGCCCCTAGCCAAGATGTGTTTTCTTCAATTTTCTACAAAAAATGGAAGATGTTCTAACTTCTTAACTATATAAAATAATGAATGAGATCCAAACTTGGTCACTTCCACTATGTTGGCTATTGCTTTGCAATGTAAATTGGCAGAATGGTAGGTAATGATAATGTGAATAAATTACCAAAATGTGGTTGAGATAGTGCTTGCAGTTCTGGAGGAACTCTAATTTTAGCTTTTTATAGACTTAGCATGAGGATTTGATTCACTACTTAAAATTCATGAGTAAACCAGATTTTTTGTAAACCATATGTTTTAAACCTGAAAACATTTCAAAGGGAGGAGCGGTTGAATCCATAAATCACCCCCTTGGCTGGGGACTTGACTGTCAGTATCACAACTGCCCCTTATCATGTTTATAGATTTGTTTAAAAGCTTTAAGAGTGCCAATCATGTAGCTGTACTGATGCTGTTCAACTGCAATCCCCAACATCCCTCCCCATTAGTAACATTGCCTGGTGCTGCTGGGAGTTGTAGTTCAACAACATCTGGAAAGCAACATACCTGTCACTCTTGCATTAAGAGCTCTGAGAAAGATCAACATGCAAGCAGTATTACCTTTTACAATCAAATAATTGTGGAAGAGAATAAATGGACGCTTGTCAACTGTTGAATGTGGCCTTTCTCATTCTTAAAGGACCCTTATCTCTTTTGGAATATGGTTTCTCCAATCCATTCCTTCAACCTGAAAAAGATCTATATTAACATGCATCATCATAGCAGCTGATACCCAGTTTTTGATTGGGTTTCCAAGCAATTCAAAGAGCTGTTACATTTCTTCTTCTTCTTTTCTTTTTTCATAAATACATTGTGAGTAGTTTATGATGTTTTGACAGTTTAATTCTCCAGCATAATTTTCAATTCTGCACCTTACCTCTAATGGATTCAGCTTTGTTAAGCTGCATGGGAATACTGAGTCCATCTACCTAAAGTGATTCATGCTTCAAAATTCAGGCTTCTGCAGAATTAAACACACACACGCATGCACAAACATTCACAGCTGTCATTAATCAGACTTTATACATTATTTTCTGTCTTGACTGAGGTTCCTTGCATTTACTATTGTAAAGTCTTTCCAAAACACGTTAGTTAAATGGTGCTGAAAATCATGCATGCATATTTAATGGGGAAAAAATTACAGATGTATCTCCAGTTTTAAGCTATAAACTATTATTTTTAGACTATTAAAATATTCTGCTCCATTTAAAATGAGCTACATAATAAAACTATGTATGGTAATAATTTTACAAGGCGTTAATACTATAAAGCATTTTATAGCAAATGACATGTGGCTTCTTTTTTAGCCTTGATGCATTATTCAAGTGCTTTTGTTCAGTTCTCCAAAATAAATGTAGAAGGTGCATTAAATACAAGTACAATGGTCACATTAAATATAAGTAAGGTGGCCACAAGAAGAGCAAATGCATTGTTAGAAAAGATGGTTCAAAAGGGGACACAGATATGCAAACATTCTGCATATATTAATTTGTAGAGCAACAAATCCAGGCATTATGAGGGCACTTTCTGTAGAAACACTACAGTAGGCAATGCTGTGACTTCATGATCTGCAAGCCTGCTCAGTCCACTACCCATGTGCAGAGTGCTGAGAGGCAGCTTCAAGACCTCTGTTGTCCTTCCTTAGGCTTCATCTCTACAGTCAACTTGGACTGGACTGTTCTTCAAAGAGAAGGCGAGTTCAAATTCATAGCAATTTGATCCATTTGTATGTTGTTCACTACACACATTCTAAAATTTCACCGTTACTAATGAGAAAGCACACAGAAGCTAGGAGAGGCTTTAACAGTTTGCTTTTACTTTAATCTTAATCAGCGGGTTAAACCGCTGAGCTACTGAACTTGCTGATCAAAAGATTGGTGGTTCGAATCCGGGGAGCGCAGTGAGCTCTTGCTATAAGCAGGGCCGGCCGGAGATATTTTTTGATGTGAAGCGGGGGTGCTGAAAAGCGCCCCCGCCACCGGCCCCGCCTCTCGCGCCCTGGCCCCGCCCAGCGTGCCCTGGCCCCGCCTCCCACGCTGCGTGGGAGGCGGGGCCAGGGCGAATAGTGAGGGGGCGGGGCCAGAGTTGGCCCCGCCCCCCGCCCAGCGTGCTCTGGCCCCGCCTCCCACGCAGCGTGGGAGGCGGGGCCAGGGCACGCTGGGCGGGGGGCGGGGCCAGAGCTGGCCCCGCCTCCCACACTACTCCCGCTCGCCCGTCTGGCCTTTTCTAGCAGGCCAGACTTCAGCGGAGGTCCCTCCAGGCCGCAATCGCGGCCTGGAGGGACCTCCGCTGAAGTCTGGCCTGCTAGAAAAGGCCAGACGGGCGAGCGGGAGTAGCGTGGGAGGCGGAGGCAGCTCTGATGCCGCTCCCCCCCTGCCCAGCGTGCCCTGGCCCCGCCTCCCACGCTGCGTGGGAGGCAGGGCCAAGGCACGCTGGGCGGGGGGGGGCGGTGTCAGAGCTGGCTCCGCCTCCCACTCTACTCCCGCTCGCCCGTCTGGCCTTTTCTAGCAGGCCAGACTGCAGCGGAGGTCCCTGCAGGCCGCGATTGCGGCCTGCAGGGACCTCCGCTGAAGTCTGGCCTGCCAGAAAAGACCAGACGGGCCAGGGCGCACTGGGCGGGAGGCGGGGCACCGTCAGGGCGGTGCCCCGCCTCCCGCCCAGCCTGACGGCGCCCCCCCGGGCCTGCGCCCAAGGCGGCGGCGTCAGGTGCCTCAATAGTGGGGCCGGCCCTGGCTATAAGCCTCAGCTTCTGCCAACCTAGCAGTTCAAAAACATGCAAATGTGAGTAGATCAATAAGTACCGCTCCAGCGGGAAGGTAACGGCGCTCTATGCAGTCATGCCGACCACATGACCTAGGAGGTGTCTACGGACAACACTGGCTCTTCAACTTAGACATGGAGATGAGCAGCAACCTCAGAGTCATACACAAGTAGACTTAATGTCAGGGGAAACAGAGAAAGATAGGATAAGATTCCCTCCTGTTAACTGAGTGCAAACTTTTACTACACATTGAACTCTGTGTGCACCAATTGAAGTAAACTTAGGACAAATGAGGAAATGGAAGGAGGGCAGAAAATGGCACATATTAAAAGTAGCTGAAAATGAGGGATTATGGAGATAAATCAGGACTAATTCCTGCCAAATCAGGAAAGACTAAAAATGCATGTTACATGTTACTGTATCTAAAACGATCTTTTCATATTGTTGAAAATATTGTTCATTGATAGTGATTGTTCATTGACAGTGATTTAATTAAAAGACTATCTCCACTTGGGATATCTACATTGTGGAATTAATACAGTTTGATACAACAGTACAGTCTCGCTTATCCAACCTTTGCTTATCCAATGTTTTGTATTATCCAACTCAGTCTGCCTTTTAGTAGTCAGCCAATGTTTTCACTACATTCAGATATTTTGGTGCTAATTTCCTAAATACAGTAATTACTACATAACATTACCATGTATTGAACTGTTTTGGTGCTTAATTTGTAAAATCATAATGTAATTTTATGTTTAACAGGCTTTTCCTGAATCCCCCCTTATTATCCAACATTTTTGCTTATCCAACATTCTGCTGGCCTGTTTATGTTGAATAAGCGAGACTCTGCTGTATTTATACTGCCATAGCTGAATGCTATGGAAGCACGGAGCTGTCGTTTGATGAGGCATCAACACTCCTTGTCAGAAAAGGCTAAAGCCCTTGTAAAACTACAATTCCCATGATTCCATAGCATTAAACCTTGACAGTTAAAGTGGTGCCAAACTGCATGAATTTTACTGTGTAACTGTACCCTTGGTGAGCCTGTGTATATAAGTACATTCCACAATGCAATGGAATAGTGGCTCACTTGACTAACTGATGGCTCTCCAAGCTCCCTTGACAATTTATACCCCCAAATTCCTGGAGGTTAGTGTCATTTCAAAAGGAATTAAGGATGCAGGCATCTCCAGGAGATAGAATTAAGTGGCACAGTGAAAAATATCAGTTTCACATCCTAGCTAATAAAGATCCCCAGAACTTATTGAAGAATGAGCGAGAGAGAGTTCTTTAATTGTATTTAATATGCTTCTGATTATCAATTCATGTCAGTGAGAAGAGTTTGCCCTTGCTGACATGGGAAGAGGCAGCTTCTGATCTTCAACCAACCACCTGCCAGCAGTGTCCTTTCACATGCAAACTAGACAAGGGACTTTATATGCCTCATCCTCACCATCAAAGCGGGGGACCTGAAGATAGATTGCTTACATTTTGACTGTCGTGCCCTTGAGCTATTACTAATAACGAGGAAAGAAAACCGAGTTAGGCACCCATAATGTGTTTGCTAATGAAGGGTGAGTTATGACTCCGTTAGTATTTCTGGAATATTAAAGCTAGTTTTGCATTTCAAAAATCAATATCAGTAAGAGATTGGGAGGTGGGCAGTGGGTGGAGTGGAAATAAACCAAAGGTAATTATCTACTGAAAACAAGAACCATCAATGCACTGAATCAACAAAAATAAGCTGAAAAGCTGAGAGGCTGATAGAATTAGAAATGAGCCCATTAAACAATGGTTATAGGATTGTCTCCCAATGCCTTTCAGCATGTCATATCTCCTCTTAAGAGACAGTTTCCTTTCCAGATGCAATGTTTTCTAGTTTATTTTGAATTATACTATTTAAGTGAGCATTAAGGATAATCTCTCTCTCCTTCTGTGAATACTCAATACTGAATTTGGCTGTCTGCTTTACAATGAATAAAGTTATGTAATTTGAACCTATGAGTAACAGTCCAATTGCAATGGTTCTACTACTTAAGCAGTAGTTCAATAACCCAAATGTAATAGGTTCAAATAACAACAGATATCCGAATGCCTAAAAGGTCAAAGTGGGTCATGTGTCCAGTGTTGATCACTATGAAATATACAGGTCAAGCCTGCTTTTCTTCTTAAAACAGGAAAAGGAGATGCCTGGTTTCTGTTCTCTTTCAGGCTGAGAGTTGAATTCTATTTTAGAGAAGTTCCCAGGGGCTTTATTTTGGTGTTGGATGGGTCAAAACATTACAAAGGTGGGACCGAAAATGCAAGCAAATTCTAGCATAAAGCTCTTACTACATTAACACAAATTATAAGAGAGATACAGTACTTCTGCCCAGTGGCGCAATGAGTTAAACTGACTAAAAGGTTGGTGGTTTGAATCCGGGGAGCGGGGTGAGCTCCCACTGTGAGCCCCAGCTTCTGCTAACCTAACAGTTCGAAAACATGAAAATGTGAGTAGATCAATAGGTTCTGCCCTGGCGAGAAGGTAACACACTCCATGCAGTCATGTTGGCCACATGACCTTGGAGGTGTCTACGGACGATGCCGGCTCTTCGGCTTAGAAGTGGAGATGAGCATTAACCCCCAGAGTCGGACACAACTAGACTTAATGTCACAGGAAAACCTTTTCCTTCAGCAACTTAGAATGCCATATGATGGCATCATGGAGACAATTGTGTAGCCATCTGGAGGATGGGGCATAGGAGTAAATTGAAACCCCAGAAAGGCTAAATTAAGCCTTGATCTAATCCGTTTCCCACCAGCCCTGTTCTAACTTGCCACTCTTTCAAACTTGCCAGTCCATGCTATTTAGTGTCTCTCTTTTATCGCTGAATTAAACTTGCAGTTTACTAGATTATCTTGCCCATCCACTCCCAAAGCGGGAAGATCTTTACAAATGGTTCCATTCTAATGATAGAAATTACATCAGGACCTGCTAAGGAGAATGTTAAAACACAAGATTATTTGGCAAGTAAAGGGTCACAGCCCTTCAAAGTAACTACTGAGATGCTTGCAGGCTTTTCGTTTAATTCTGTGATTTCTAATCTACATAAATTTCATGAACTGAGGGTAAACTAGCTAAATGGAGAGCTAGTGACACAGTGATTGGAAGAATAATGAATGTATATTGAGTGGTAAGAAAGATTTACGAGATTGGTATGAGCTTTAAAATCCAACTGGCATAAGGGAAATAAAATTTATTGTTGATCAACGCACAACATTACTCATGGGGACAAAAGTAATGAAGAATAAAATAAAATAAATAGAAAACAGCTAACTAATAAACTTTCCAAAAAGTGACCCTAGAGAACCTTAACGGTGGATTTCTCCAAAACAAATGTTTCGTTGATCAAAATAATTCTATTGCTGCAATTCAAATCAAATTTCTTTTATGATGAAATAGATAAATGCCACCTATTGTGATCTGCTACCCTGTATTGAGAGTATACAAAATTTAATTTAGTCTTTTCTCTGATTCACCGTTGTTACAGTTTAGAGAAGGAGGCAATTCATAACCATTTCCTGTGAGCTTGAAAGTGGGTTTCTAAATGGACTAATTTGCATTGCAGACAAAGAGACTTCATGCAAGCAACTTAAGTATGTTCATGGTTAGAATTCAGCCTCTATGGATAGCAGTGTGTCAAAATTACTGGTGATAAGGAACTAGTTACTTGACATTAATAAAGGTATAACTACATTTTGATTCTTATTCATACTGTAAGGAGAGATAAATGCTTTCCCTTTTTGGTGTATCTTTCCATATATGTGTAGTAATTGAGAGATCTGTATTTATGGGCTTTAACCACTGCTTAAGATGACATGAGAAGAATACTTGATGCCATCTCCTACATTCGGGGTCCTTTCACACTGCACAATTATAGTACTGATTCCACTTAACTGTCATCACAATATCCTATGGAATCCTGAGATTTGTATTTTAGTGAAGGACCAGAGTTCTCCGGCTGAGGATTCTAAACTGCAAATCCCAGGATTTCATAGGATGTTGCCATGACAGATAAAGAAGAATCAGAGCCCCAGGACAGAGCAACCTCTGGTCCTTCAGCTGTTGATGAGTGAAATTGCAATGAACAATATCGGGGGGGGGGGGGGAATACAAGCTGTCCAATTCAACCTCTATGATGGATAGTTTGATCAGCAACAGATACTTCAACATCTAGTAGGCCACTGGGTGGGTAGATAATTCATTGGATATCTGACTTACTGGTTCATTTCTAGACATAAGGTCTGACGCTAGGAAATGAGTGCTGAAGATATGGGTGGTTGGAAGACAACCTGGCACATCTTTTGTGATTATGCACAGTTATTACTCTCTTTTGGCCAGAAGTTAAAACACAAATCAAATTTTCTCACTAGTAAGGAAAGACATAGGACCTCATCATATGAAAGAAATAGGCGCTCACCTCTTTTGTTCCGTTTCACTGGCAATCACCGGCAAAACGGAAGGTGCGTGTGGTGCCCCGCCAAACCCCCCCCCCCCATGTGATGAGGTAGATAGCTTATTGGGCAGTATCTCTAATGTGTGGGACCTGAAGAACTGGCAAGGAGATGCTTTGTCAGAATTACATTCTTGGCTAAATGTATAATTTTGCAAAATCAGAAATTAGGAATATTCTGAATAGCAATACTCTGCTTCAGAATCTTGCTGCTGTTGAAAAATATTATAAATGTACATTTACAAGAAGAGATTAATGTCAAAATAAACTGGCATGGGGTTAAGTGAATCCTGTGTAGAATGAAGACAGTGTTTCTATCACAGTATAGCATAAAATACCACACCTTTTAATGTTTCCATTTTTCCTCCTTCTATTTTTTTTCTTTTGCACTTTCTTCCTCTCTTTGTTTCTTTCTCTTTCTTTTGCATTGGTATATGATTACTATCAAATTATACTTTACAAATGTTACATTATCAGGGATAGGATTTTTCCTGGCACTTAAAGAAATGTTAATACAAATTTGATTGCTAGACAGGGAATTGAAGTGGTCAGTGGTCAAGATAGCAGTTCTGTTGCCTGGGTAACTAATAGCTTGGGTCAAGAGATTGGCAGTTTAGATGGTAAAAGTATGTCTAGTGAGGCACTTGCTTCTCTAGAGGCCCCAACATATGTACAACTTTAAATCTTCAGTTTTTCCATTACTTCTCAATTTCAGCTTGGAAATCTTCATTTTTTATTGACTTTTGAGTTTAGCTGTTAGAAAACCAGAGACCCTGGGAGGATCAATTCAAGCCAATATTGCTTTCATTCTTGCACCAACTTAAAACATGCCTTTTAACAAAAGACTGCAGGGACTAATATATTTCAAGTATACATGTGCGTAGGTTTAAATTGGTATCACTTTTAATGTGGTTTTAACTACTCATAGAATCATAGAATAGTAGAGTTGGAAGAGACCTCATGGGCCATCCAGTCCAACCCTCTGCCAAGAAGCAGGAAATCGCATTTAAAGCACCCCTAACATATGGCCATCCAGCCTCTGCTTAAAAGCCTCCAAAGAAGGAGCCTCCACCACAGTCCGGGGAAGAGAGTTCCACTGCCGAACAGCTCTCACAGTGAGGAAGTTCTTCCTGATGTTCAGGTGGAATCTCCTTTCCTGTAGTTTGAAGCCATTGGTCTGTGTCCTAGTCTGCAGGGCAGCAGCAAACAAGCTTGCTCCCTCCTCCCTATGACTTCCCCTCACATATTTGTACATGGCTATCATGTCTCCTCTCAGCCGTCTCTTCTGCAGGCTAAACATGCCCAGCTGTTTAAGGCGCTCCTCATAGGGCTTGTTCTCCAGACCTTTGATCATTTTAGTTGCCCTCCTCTGGACGCTTTCCAGCTTGTCAACATCTCCCTTCAACTGCGGTGCCCAGAATTGGACACAGTATTCCAGGTGTGGTCTGACCAAGGCAGAATAGAGGGGAGTATGACTTCCCTGGATCTAGACGCTATTGATGCAGGCCAGAATCCCATTGGCTTTCTTAGCAGCCGCATCACATTGCTGGCTCATGTTTAACTTGTTGTCCACAAGGTCTCCAAGATCTTTTTCACATGTACTGCTGTCTAGCCAGGTGTCCCCCATTCTTTTTCTTTGCATTCCATTTTTTCTGCCGAAGTGAAGTATCTTGCATTTGTCCCTGTTGAACTGCTGTGTTTAATATGTTTTTATCTTGTTCAATTTATTTAAACTTTTAGCACTTTTAGAGCATGATGCCACTATCTAGTAGCATTCACACAATCAAAGATAGTGGTAACTTACTCTTGGTATTGCACCTCCTCAGCAATCTTAGGTCCTGTGGCCATATCTCCAGTTTAGTGGTATAACACCACTTTCCTGCAGTTCCGCTATTCCAGTTTGTTTATTTTAAAAAATCTTTTAAAGAAAATTTGCAATTTCAGGGAGGTGTTATAAAAATTAGATAAAAATATTTCTTTTATTACAAGTGTAGAATGGGACAGTGAGACAGGTTTTGTTTGTCAATAATAGGGAACTGGTTTTAAATGAGGGGTGGATGGGTTGCAGACTAGAACTGGATCACTAAAAGTGATGGTCCTATCTCTGTTATCTCTGTGGGATAAAGTCTTTTGTCTTGTAATCATTTACATTGTTTATGTTGTATGCTGCTCTGAGAGCTTGTAGTAAGAGTCAGATAGAATTAGGTCAATAAATAATAAATAAGACATTTATTTTTAGCGGTCTAGGAATAAAATGTTATAGATGACTATAATAATAATAATAATAATAATAATAATAATAATAATAATAATAATAATAATATGCCGGGCATCTGTTTCATTATCAAATGAAAGAAACCTGTGGGGCTCCTTATACATATTGGGTTGCAATATTCATCAGCCCTAACTTGCATAGCCAATAGTGTACTATTGACTGCAGTCAAAAATGGAAATTCCCCACCCCACTGATGTTGCTAGGAATGAAAAAGATTTTATTGGGGGGGGGGGGCTTGACAATTTTGACTGAAGTAGCCTCCTTGAACAAACTTAGAATCATTGTAAGAAGAAATGCATATTACTTGCAAGGGTCATAAGATGTTTCAGAGAAATAAAGAGCACTCAACAAGATATGCACATTTTAAAGTCATCCAATGCATCACTGTTAAGACTATTCTAATCATCAAAATTGAACCAATATTTATACCAATTTCATATTTTACAAAATAATCATCCAACATTTTCGAGATGAAAACTGGAACATGTGTGGTCATGCAATATCAGAGTGTAGTCAAGAGGAAAAAAAATTGTTCATGGGGAAGAATACAAAAGTTAGAACACACAAGGAGAGGCTGGAGTAGTTTACTGTTGCCTGAGCTATTGGGAAGCTTCTCCTCTCCCCTGCTGAATTAACTCAGTGCAAATTAATGGAACACTTTGAACTTACTTTGCAGATGGATTGAGGATGAAGGGGATGATGAAGAAAAGAGGGCAGATGAGAGAAAAACTATGATATTTTAAAAGCAGCTGAAAATGTGAGATGGTGGAGGATTAATTCAGATGGTATCCATAAATTGGGACACTTGAGGGGTATATAGTAAAGAACATGCCTACATAAAAGATGTACAAAAATATAATTCACTTAGAGTTGGTGCAACCTAGAAGCAGCTGGTGGATCTCCTTGTGTGCAATTATAATACTGCAATTCACTGCATAATAGTTGCCACTGCGTAATAGTCACCCCTTTTTTTTTGGTCCTCCAAATTGGTATTTTTCCTTTCTTCATGTGTATTATTGCTGGCTGGGTCTAGGACTCTTTCTTCTCCCTCTTGCCTCCTCAGAGGTAAGGCATTTAAAAAAAAATGGGGCCAGCTGGATCTTCTCCTTTCTGCCTCCTTGGAAGTAATAGAGGGGAAATTCCAGACCCATCTAGTTCCCTTTGAATTTCTTTTTTAAAATTATTTCCTCTGGGGAAGACGCTAGATCTGAGGCTCTCTTACTTCTGAGGTGGAAGGAGGGAGACTGGAGAGTCTGAGACCCAGCCTCCTCCTCAGAGGAAAGACAGTTTTTAAAAATACAAATGGAGTCAGCTGGGCTTGGGGCATTGCCTTCTCCCTCTTGCTTCCTCAGAAGTGAGAGAAAGAGAGAACTTCAGTCCCAGTTGATTCCCTTTGCATTTCTTTTTTAAAATGGTCTTACCTCGGAGGACGAGGCTGGGTCTGGAGCTTTGCCTTCTCCTTCCTGCCTCCTCGGAAGTAAGAGAAAAGCCCCAGGCATAGCTGGCTCTGCACAACTTTTTTCTTTACATAATGGTCACCCCTTATTTTGAAGAATAAAGGGATAAAAAGTGTGACTACTACATGGTGAATTATGGTAACTAATTTTGTGAAATATATCCCTTTGTGTGCTGTAGAATTTACTTTTAAGAAATTTACATAGAACTCAAGTCTCTTAATATGAAAATACCTTTGAGGAAAGTGGGCTTCCAACAGCTTTGGACTATCGCTGCAAATAAATTAACAAGAAATATGCTTAACATGGACTTAGATATGTTTACCCTTGCCTATTTGTTTAGGAATGATGTCTAGAAGCATAGAGCACCATATTACAATCATAGCCTAATACTAATTACCTGATTATATTCTGAAGATGAGACGAACTGCATGTCAATTAGTAAGGGATGGCTTGAAAAAATGTTTTAAAGACCAAGAGTAAATATGAGATGATGAACAGTAATTGTTAATGTCCTGATTTTATATGCCACATCAAATAGAGACAAAATCATTAGAAACAAATTTGCCAGCTTGATTTAAAATACTTTTGAAGCTTCATAAGATACGGGTTCCTTGAAAAATTCGGAAGTAAAACTTTTAACAGAATAATTCAAAAGACATATTACTCTAACTAGCCATCATAGTCCAAGACAACATGGGAAGACATATGTTCCTTCATATGAATTGATCTTAAATATAGATAAGCATGGAGTAAGAGTCATTCTATGATTACCAGACCCACATCCTAATGCCAGTATCATTAACTGGTCAAAGCACTGGGAGTTTCATGTTAGTAGGTCTACTTTTGTACATTTCTACATTTGTGGAGTTTTCTGACACAATTGGAAAACATATTCCTCCAGAATCTACTATTTTACCAATTATTTCATCTGGCTGCATCAAAGAGTGTAAGATGGGACTGTGAAACTTGTCCCATTAATTGGCCTGAGACTGGGGCCCCATTTACAGTGCCATATAATGCAGTTTGAAATTGCATTATATACTCAGGCTCCATCCACACTGCCATATAATGCAGGTTTCCATTCTACCTGCTTATTGTAACAGTAGTATCTCCATTTGGTTATTTTTCTCATTATTTACTGTGCTTCCTCCAATTTTGTTTTTAGGAGGTTTACTTTTCCAGTAACTATTTTTAAAATGGCAGTGATGTTTGTTGCACTATGATTTCATGTATATTTCATCAGGTAAAATGTATCAAGAACTGAAAATGGATAAACTTCAAAATTAATTCGGCAATTGCTTTATTGCTATTGACACAACCACTGGCCCTATTCCCTAATAGATTACTCTTAACAGATCAAGTACAAATGATACTTGAAAAAGAGGGTGACTAGGAGTGCATAAAATAGAAAGTGAGGGTGACATGTAATATCTTTTTCCAGGCAGTTGGTGAAATTTGGGCACCACTAAGGGCCCTTCCACACAGCCATATAACTCAGAATATTAAGGCAGAATAACCCACAATATCTACTTTGAACTGGGTTATCTGAGTCCGCACTGCCATATATCTCAGTTCAAAGCAGATATTGTGGGATTTTATTCAGCTGTGTGGAAGGGGACAAAGTAGTTAGTTAAGTATATTTAACTAAGGCTGGATTTACACTGCCCTATATCCCAGGATCTGAAAATGTGGATTATCTGATTTAATAATCTTGATTATATGGCAGTGTAGAAGGGGCCTAAGAACCTATTTCATATTAGTGATTTACTTAGTCATGACTGTGGAATTACTGCTATAATTGTAACTTTAGTGGGCCAGCTTTACTGGGCATCAGATGCACGAGGCAACAAAAGCACATTCTGCTGGTGACCGGAACACAGATGAGTGAGACCCCATCTATATTGTCCTTATATCCCAGGATCTGATGCCATGTTATTTGTTTTGAACTAGATTATATGAAGGCACATCCACACAACTCACAAAATGCAAGAGCTCCCATGCTTTTACCTGAGGCATCCAAACACCACCTCCAGTAAAAGCAAATTCATTTGACACAAAGCAGGAAAACCCTGCTTTGTGACAAATTAATTTGATACCTGTCTTTCAGATAACCCAGTTCTTGCCAGATGTGGGCCATGTGTGGATTGGGCCTGGGGATTGCTTTGTGCAATTTCCAGGCCCAATCCAGACAGCTGTCTCATGACAGCCCCCCACCACCTCCCCAAAATCCCTTAAAAATCTAAAAAGTAAAAATTACTTATCCAGTCACCATTACTCTGCTGCCAACCCCCTCCTTGCATGTAGAAATGATGTGCCAGGAGAAGGGGGGAAGAAAATAGCTCCTCAACCCCCCTTTTCCTGGTGTGTCATTTCTACATGCCAGGAGATAGCTGGCAGCAGGGTAAACAATTTTTACTTTTTAAGGCTTTGCTAAGGGGGGTGTTGTTGGTGTCTTCTGGCATGGCATCTGGATACCCTCACCCCCAGGAAAGCATGGGTGTTTGTGGGTGTTGGGTGGACTTTAACCCACAACCAATTGGGTTTCTTAAACCTGATTGGACGTGGGTTAAAGGAAGCGACCTGAGTCTCCACTGCCAGATAATCTGACATAAGCAGATAATCTGGGATCAGATCCTGGGATATAGAGCAGTGCAGGAGGGACCTGATACTTCTATCAGGTTAGTGGGCTTGGCCCAGGAGTGACTACTTAATTAAGTATACTTAACTAATTAGCTCATACAAGACATGAATCTACAAACTTGCAGGTTCAGTGCAGGTTTTTCATCAGAAGGACTTGTATGTCTCTGATGTGAGATCTACTAATCAACATGTAAGCTTGATGACATCATGGAAGAAATCACCAATTGATAATTTCATGAAGATGACATCAACTTGTTTTACTGGTTTTCCACATTCTAACTTTTGGCCCATTTCCTATATCTAGGCTTAGTATTTTTTTTCACAGTAGGTATGATAGACATGTTGGACCATTTTGTTCCTATAATAAAATTAAATGTATAATTTAAATGGTAAAGGTGGTAGAGGTGGAGGAGAAAACCTAAGCCCTTCTTCAAGGTGGAATCCACGTCCTCATATTCTGTTCAGTTCAAATATGTACATTTCTACTTGAAAGGTTTCAGATAGAAATGTCTTAAATAGACACCCAAGAAAAACATGGATATGATGCGGTCAAACTAAGGTCGAGATATTATGCAAATAATGACCTGAGCTCTGGCTTCCCAATAGCATGTTAATGAATTATCTCAAATGAAAGGAGGAATTTATGTGAAATAGGGTTAAATAGGTAACTTTCAATACAAGGAGCCAGCATCTTATCTCTTTGTAATTAATATTTGCAAGTGATAATCTGCAACTGTTAATTGTATGCATAGCATTAATTAAATTATTAACATAACTGTCACATTCCATTTACCTGTGGACAGAGTCCAGGAGGGATGGTGTGCTTCTTTGGTTTAGGTTTATTAATTCATTCCAATTAGTCATAACCTTTCCTAACCTTGAACCGCACAGTATAAATCCAAGATCCCATTTTTTATCTGATTAATGTTCATTTCTGTAAGAGGTAAGACATAAATTATCAGAATCTAGGGCTCCTTGTTTAACATAATCATATCTTTCCTTATTGCAGCTTTTAAAGATTGCTTTACACACTGCAGAAATTCATTCACACAATTTTTATGCCTCTATTGACATTTGTAAGTATCAGAACTTAGGAAAATCTCTCTCAATGGACTACAATTCTTAGAAACCCTAAGCCAAAAAGACTGTATGTTCTTTTTCACATTTTGGCACCCATAAATACCTTGCCTAACTCTGAATACTGGTGAGGTTTGGAGGGAATTGACCTTGGAATCTGAGAGTTGTAGTCCACTTGCATCTAGAGAGCACTGTGAATTCAATGAACAATGGATCTGAACCAAATATGGCACAGAGACCCAACATGGCCAACTTTGAATATTGGTGGGATTTGCAGGGAATTGACCTTGGATGCTGTGAGTTCACCCACATCCAGAGAGCACTGTGAACCAAACTGATCATGGATCTGGACCTAAAGCAAGAAATGAGGGAAAATGCATTCTCTTGAGACTTATACCTTACTAACATGATAGCTTACTCATAGTGATGTTCCATAAGGCAGCTTGGAACACATGCACAACACACTCAACTTTGAATACATGTGGGGCTTGGGAAGAATTGACTTTGAATTTTGGAAGTTATAGTTCACCTACACCTACAGAGCACTGTGAACAACAATGGATCTGGACCACATTTGGCACACATGCACATCATGCCCAACTTTGAACATGGGTGGGGTTTTGGAAGAACTGACTTTGAATTTTGAGAGTTGTAGCTAATCACAAGCAGAGAGCATTGTGAACCAAACAACGATGGATCTAGATCAAATTTGGCACACACCCAACATGACCAATTTTGAATACTGGTGTTGTTGGAATAATAACAGATGATGATTGGAGTTGTTTTCTGACATTCTTATGCATTTTCAAATGGTTCCATTCTTAAAATCCAAAACCCAACAATGAATACTTTTGAAGTTACAAAAGACCTAACCTGGGCATCGGTGGGTACCTAAGCTAGTAGTATAATAAGATTAGTGTGTGCCCTTGAATTTTTTGTGTGACCACATATTTTCGCCATTTGATCTGCAGTCTTCAATCCAACATTTTTTTTTAATTGTTGCACATTTTGGGCTAATTTAATAAATCAAATAAAGTTTAAAGTATTTTCTTCAGATTCTAATACACAAAAGTAGGGTAGCCAAATCTTAGAGACTGGTCCAGAGTTTGGCCTCATAGGATTTGCCCTCTCTACTCTGACAGACAGGTTGAGGGAGGAACTTGACGGCAAGAGTGTTACCTTGAAAATAAATGTTTTTTTTAAATGCTATTGGCCCTCACCATTGTGGGTTTCTTCAGAGTAAAACCCCTTCTACACTGTCATATAAAATCCAGATTATCTGCTTTGAACTGGGTTATATGGCAGTGTAGATTCATATAATCCAGTTCAAAGCACATAATGTGGATTATCTGCTTTGATAATCTGAATTATATGGCAGTGTAGAAGAAGTCTGATTCTTCTATGTTCTCCAGGGCTTTTCATTCTTTTTGTCCACCCCTCTCTTTGTCCCTTTCCTCACCCAATATCCACAGTTCTTCCTAGTTACATTCTTCACCTTCCTTATTCCTGTTTTTTCTTCTTCACCACAAACAAAAGAAATTCTATATATTAGACTGCTATATATTAAATTATCAACATTTCACAGCTGAGTCTCACTGAACTGAACAGGATTCATAGACTGGTTATCTAGTTGATCTCTATTTCCATTCCCATCCTATCATTGTTGTCATAATCATCATCTCCTGTATCCCAGACCCTTCATGATTACATTCTACAACCGGATCATCCATTGGGAAATTGGGGCAATACTTACTGGGACCTTTTCATTGAAAGCTGAGTGTGAAAAGTCTTCTTTTTTGCTTGGAAAGGTATATTTGGTTGAACTACAGCTTCCATGTGTTAAAACCAGTACTTGCAAAACTGTTAAAAACTGGGGGTAGGAAAATATTGTCTTTTCAGTGCAATCCAGAGTATGAATTGCACTGAAAATCCATACTTCAGATAAATATTTATGCTCTGCATTTGAGAAACAATGATTAATACTTCATGTACCCACTCCCTAAGACATCCTTGGGGTTTGCCTCCAAGACATTACTAGGGATCATCCTTAGATCGCAGGTTTTAGATCTGAGATTTTAGAGCCTGGGATACTTATGACAGAACAACCAACCCAGAAGTGTAATAATCTTTAAAAAGATAGTCTATTGGCATGAGACCAATGAATAGAACTCTATACTTTCCCATTAATTCAAATGTATAATGAATTCATATTCCATTTTATTCATTTAATAGAGAACTTGTGAATTAGTTAGGAAAAATCTCTCTTTGTGAAAAGATTTTACTATTCTGGTTAGAGACATTTTTCTGAGTCTACAGCAGAATAGAACTGCATTATATTAGTAGATAATGTCAAACTGAAAAGTTGCTATTATTTTACTTATTGCAGGTTATCATTACCTTGGCAATATAGTCATGCAGACTTTTATTTGCTAGTGCTTTGGCCAACCTAGGAGCTATTATTTTTAATGCTAATGTTTTGACCTATACAGTTCCAACCATTTCACCCTTTGTGCAGACAGTCAAACTTATCTGTATTGAATGTGGCATGCTATTTTGCTTTAAACTCTAAAAGAGTCCCTTGGTCGCTTGAACCATTGGAGTTTCATTGCAATTTATAGCATGAAATATATCCCTGATGCACATTTTTCAGCCCACAGGACTGAATCTATATCTCTCCTTTTATGCAGCATATTTTTTTCTGATTCACTGCCCTACTAATCATTTCAAATGGAAGCCCCTAAACTTCTGCCACCTGATCCTAAATAATGTGTTACAGTTCTCTGAAGTTTATGATGGTAGATAATTTTCAATGTCCTTCCTTCTGTTCACTTAACCAGGATTTCAACAAACCTTTCCCCTTGATATTAGCAGACAAAAGCCTGAAATTCTAAAGCACCGATTTGATACACAATCCCTGGGAGCAAGCTCTCTTCAATAAAATGGGACTTACCTCTGAGTAGACATGGCTACAATCACTGTGTGTCCCTTATAGTGAAAGAAACTGACCTTGAAATTTATGGGTTTTATCAGTATCTTTGGCTGTAAAAGAAATATCTTAGCCACAGCCTTGATAGCATATAATTAATTGCCCTTTGAGAAATATGAAAATGGCAAATCAGTCCATGAATTTATTGCGGCAAATTTGTGGCAGCTAATGTTTTCATCTGTACCATGTTTTCTAGCAGGCATTACAAAAAGGAATATTTTAAAGTCCCCCAAGCTGTGAGTTTTGATTCACTTCACATTCTTCAGTGGAAACAACTCCCGCTGAGAGTCTGAACCCACAGTAGCTGAAATCCAGCAACTAAATGTATTGCTTAGAATAATGTTTAAATCCTTTGAAGGGGACATTTATTTTCCTGTCTCATTTCCTTAAAATTTTTTATCACCGTTCTTGCATGTTTCTCTTGATCCTGAATAGCTGGTGTCCTCATTAACCCCTTTCATATCTGGTAGTCTGCAATTAATCTTACAGTTTTCTTTTGACCTGGGGAAAGAGTACACAGTATAGTGATGGATTCAACATAAAGCAGTATCTCACTGTATAAGTAAAGAGGCCCACTGCTGTGCATATCAGGATAGCTCTCGTGATACATGGAGGTAACACAATGGAAATCGCACTTTAGAAATCCAATTTATCTTGCTGTGAATAGAATTGAATCCACTACAGACAGCAATTAGTTTTCTTCCATAACACTGCAACTGAAATGTGACATTGAAAAACTATTTGCAAACTATTAAGCTCTTTCGTAGCATGGGTTCATGCAGTTGAGAAAAATTAATTCTATTGCTGTGGAAGACAGGGCAGAGAATTTTCTTTCCACTGAACTGCCTCCACAAGGTCAGAGTATGATTGCTCATATATATATTGTTAAAAGTAGAGAGTGAAGCTTTCTCCCTCTTGGGGTTATTTGTGTTGGGTCACATTCAACCAATGGGTTTATTTGTATCATAAATTCTGATCAAAGGACATATTCGTGGAGAACAGTGTTTTTTTCCCTTTTCTGTGGCCAGTGTCATTGTAATACTCAGTTCTGAGTATTTTGTTATAATATGGTACGTTTTGTATATATTAATAATGTTGTGGCTCATACAATACGCAACCTGAAATCTATTATCAATGTTTTAACAGGGGGGCTCTGTCACAAAAGATCTTCCAACTGACATTTGAAAAACTGTTATGAATGCAATCTAGAGAAAATAAGATCACCAAGTAAGTAAACTGTTAACCAAAGATGATCTATTAGTGGTTCTCAACCTGGGGTCCCTAGATGTTTTTGGCCTACAACTCCCAGAAATCCCAGCCAGTTTACCAGCTGTTAGGATTTCTGGGAGTTAAAAGCCAAAAACATCTGGGGACCCCAGGTTGAGAACCACTGTACTAGATCATCATTATAGCAGAAAATAAAGTTCCTCTGGCACAATTTTAAGCAAAATAGAACTAGTTCTGGAAAACTGAGATTTGTTCAAACAGATTTTATGAGAAAGAGCTTATAGACAGCAACGAATCACACAGCACAAACATATCAGGGAGGTGTCATCTTTTCCATCAATGCCAAGAACAGAATAACACCATTACTATTAGCATTATTCTTCTACTTGCATGGATTTACTCATCTATACAACCTATGTGAAATATGCCACTATCAGCTAGCAAACCTATTCTGGAGCTTACGTCAGCAAAACAAGATAGTCCTTATTTAGACTGGCTCATAACAACCTTGCGATATCTGAAGGACTGATTTTCAAGATATGTGATTTAATTTATTCTAATATGCAAGTACTTTGATGACTATTGGTGTATGCAGAGCTATTCTTTAGTCATAACAAAATTTAATTCTGCTATTCAATGCCTCCATTAGTATTCCTACAAGTCTCTCTTTTAAGACAAGGGTGGAGAACAATTTTAAATTAGATGTTTGTCATTTTCCTTTAACAGTCAGTCATTTTGTCCTACCTAATTCCATCGTTCATCAAGCAACCCTAATGTTCACCTTTATCAGAGCACAGTAGCAGAGATGTTTGTGCAGCTATCTTACTTCCAGTCTCTGTCCAGCACTACCAGGAGACTATGTCCCCATTTACAAGGATCATTTAGGTCTAGTATATAGATGAGGATCAGCCCTGCAGCAGCAACTGCTGCATGGGGTCGATCTGTGGTAATGTGGGGCATGGCCACTTTGATATGGCCTTACTCCACATTATTGAAGGTTGGCAGAAATTCAGGCTTTCCCCCAATGTAGGACCAGTGGGAACAAATGGAACCAGCCACAATTGTCTCCACTGCTATCCAGTGTTTCCCTGCTTCAGGAGGCCCAGGGACACAGGGTGACAGTCCTCCTTTCCCCCTTCCCCTATGTCACACAGGTTTCGGTTACATAGATCTTATTTGTTTCCCATGTCTTACCTTGACATAAGCCAGGGAGACGTGGAGTACTGGGAAGAGTGAGGGGAGAAGGGGGGTTTCCTCTCCTCTCCCCTCCCCTTTGGCATCTCATTATTCTGGCTCATATGAGGGCAAGTGATGGGGAACATATAGATCTGTGTCATGGTTGAAGACTATTGCAACATGGGAGGCAAATGGAGAGGCAGTTAGGGTGGCCACCCTGTGACACTATACAGTGTTGCTGGGTGTGGGAACTTTGTCCTGCCTCTGTGGTGGCTGAGGGAGCCCCTATGAGGATACTTTTGGAGGCTAATCTAGCATGCCTTGATATAAGTGTGTGTGTAGATGTGCTTTTTAATACAAGCAAAAATATCCACATGTGGGGATTCTCCTTTGCTTCTGAGTGGTTTTTAACCATTCTTTTCAGCTGCTGTTGCATTTTCATCCTATTACAGCAGGCATGGGCAAACTTTGGCCCTCCAGGTGTTTTGGACTTCAACTCTCAGAAATCCCAGCCAGCTTACCAGCTGCCAGGAACTGTGGGAGTTGAAATTCAAAACACCTGGCGGGCTGAAGTTTACCCATGCCTGTACTAGAGGCATGTGGTACAATTGTTGGAAGATAGACAATATCTAAGATATTGTAGACTTTGCCTGGTGTTTACACAAGCTACAACTATTCAGCTGTGTTGGACCATAACATCTCTAAATAGGGAACATTAGCAAGGCTTCCCTTGTAAGCACTTCCTCTTTTTATCTCCCTTAGAAATAGAAACAATATTCAAAAACATGTATTCAACATGTCCTAATGACAAGAATCCTTGATTGACAGGAATCTTGGCAGTTCGGGGTTTACTCTGAACAAAATTCACATGTGATTGTTTTGTACAGAAAACAGTGTTTTGTAAGACAAAAGTAATTATATGCAAAATATTATCTTCTCTGCAGAAAAAACATTTCTTGAGCAGAAAATTCTATAATTGGATACTTTTTTTGCAAATTCATATATAGGTGGTTTACATAGGAAAAACCATTTCTTGAACAAATCAGCAGAAATATTATTTTCTGTATATAATATGCTGTTTACCATGCAGATATATCTGTTTTCTGCACAAACCAACTACAGGAAAACTTATTAAGTATCAAACTGTAAACAGACTTTGAACACTTCATGATTTTTGAAGACTTTCCTACAGTTGGATGATGTTTACAAAAAGAAACAGTGTAAATTTACATCCCTATTCACTTTGTAGTTATTTCTCTTGAAGATTTAAGAGCTTAATATTATCATTTCTTAGCGACTTAATATTATTAGTCCAAAATCCTTAACCCGAGATGGTCAAGACTGGATCTGAGAACTCCTATATGCAGAATGTGTATTCTCTATTACTAAGAAAGCCCAAATTTACAGATTGGGTTTTTCCTATTGTGCACATTTCAATCAGGGATATAAAGAATATTCACCCTTATTCATTTCCTAGCTAAAAATTGGTTTCCTGACATTCAGGAAGCCCAAATGGGGAAAATAATGCAGAGGAAACAATGTTATACAAGTTATCACTGGTATTTAAAAATGTTAAAGTATTTTAAGACATTATTCTGCATTATTCAAAATTGGTGTGTGTGTGTGTGTGTGTGTGTGTGTGTGTCCACAGAAACCATGCTTTCTGCACAACCCCATATGTGGTTCTCAAAACAGTTTTTTCCCCCTCATTTTTTTGGTAAAAACCAAATGTGTGTATTTCCTTTTCTTTCCAGAAACACTATTTTGGTGCAAAAAGTCATTTTTGGCACAAAATCAATTTTCAAACAAAAAAAATCCTTATGGTTCTGTAAATACACATGGATTTGGTGTGCAGCAGTGCAAAAGAACAAAAGAAATGTCTGTTTTGCTCAAAATAGCTCAAATCTGGATTTTGTACAAAACCCAAAATTTCATGAAAAACACAGCATGCATTTCTTTATAGAGTAATTTACCCAAACACTTTAGGGTGTGTAAATGCTTGGTAGAAAAGCACATTTTTCTGTAGCTATGAGAAAATTGTGGAAATTATACATCTTTGCCAATAGATATATGTATCTACATTTTACAATTTCAAATGAATGTTATCTAAAAGGAAATTTGATTGGAACAAAACCATTGTTATGTAGAGCCATAATGTGTCCAGATCAAGTGTCAGTGAAGTAAGTCAGCTGCATCAACAGCTACAGGTGTTCTTTTATTTCAACTTTAGCTAGAAGTAATTATTTTATTCCTTTATATTCCACTCTATAATTATAATCAGTCCATAGCTATGTTTCTAATAACAATGAGAAATTAGTCCTCATTCTGTTATGCTGAGACAATGCTGCTGATTCTTGTTCACTCACAGGCAAAAGCCGAGAATGATAAATAGCACAGACTTCACTGTCTCAATAGTATGCAAGAGATATAATTTTCTTTGTAAAAAAATGGTCACTGTTGTTTTCTATGGCCTTCAATTCTGATAAATCCTCTTCTGTATTTTTGTAAAGTATCTGTCAGGCATTAATGAACACATACTAATTTAAACATGGATGTGCTTCACATCTCCAGTTTTAAAAAATCCACACTTTGGGAACATATTCAAAAGGTACGAATTATTCCCTTTCCATTGATAATGTTATGTTAAATATTCAGTGAGCTTATGTAGCATTTAAGCAGATATACAGTGATCTTATGGTATTGTTTTTTAATAAACTAATTAAAAATATAATATTATTTTTGTACAATAGTTCCCGTATGTCCTCGTGTTGGTGATGGGAATTGTAAATGTTTTGTATGTGTACGGCATGTATTTTTTGTGTTTTAAAAAATAAAATTCGTTATTAAAAAAATAGTTCCCGTATGTTCTTCCTGTAGTTAGTGTTTTCACTTCATCTCCCCACTTTTTGGTAATTCCCTATTCCCACCTATTCCCTTTATTCTTAATCTGCCTAAATGAGGAGTAGATAATGTTGATCCTCCAAATTTCTTTTTTTACCAGGGCTGAGGGAAACCAGAAGTCAAAAACCTCTAGAAACCCAGAGTTTCCCAATAGAATCACACTGGAGGATCTAGAGAAAAATCACATATACAAAAGAAAACCTGCAAGTGTGTGCGCATGTGTGTGTGTGTGTGTGTGGGGGGGGGGGTGTCAAATGAATAGCCAAATATTCTAAAATACAAAAAAATAAAACCCCAAATCTAAAACACTTATGTTTCCAAGCATTTCAGATAAAGCATGTTCACCTTATAGTAGAATAGACATATTCCTGGTCAGCTAGAGTTGGGATAAAATTTCCTTTACATATTTTAGATACTTCATCATGTGGTTAAAAACTATATTCTTATATCGTCACATTAATAGATAATGAGAGAACCCATAAAGTACTTAAATTTCTTTTATGCAATAGAAGGAGATAATATACTAATGACCACTAATGAAAATAACAATGCCAGGCCATTTCAGTAAAATCAACCATTATGGAAGCAATTTAGCAGAGAGAGAGAGGGGGGAGAGGGGGGGGAGAGAGAGAGACATGTACATCATTTTGAAAGCACTTCTGAGAATCAAAGGCTTGGGTATAAGAATGCCCTAATTAAATTAATGGTAATTGTTTAATTATAGGGCAACAATTTAGGACATATTTTTGTTGCTTAGACAGGAAAGGATTTTCTACATGTTCTGCAGAGGCAGGCAGCTGAGTTGGGGTAGGAGCAAAAAAATTATTCAATGTAAGTGTGTCTATTCTGGATATAGTTAAACCCCCAAGGTTATAACTATGATTTACCGCAAGCAAATATGATCAAATTATTTCTTGAAAAGTTATATTGCATCCGTTAATATTTATAAAAGAACAGATATATGACCTGCATGCTTGCTGTTCCGGGGATGGAATGTTGATGACCATCATAAAAGCAATTTACACATAGATTGATCAGGTTAAAAAAAGAGGGAATGCAATGATCATATATTTATTAAATGACAGCTTGCTAAAACATTAAAGCTGAATTACTGTTCCTCATTTCCTTGAGCCATCTTCAGCATTAGTGTGCCTTCCATGCCTTTATTCTTTCCTCACTCTGTAAACTCACATCATTTCCAAATACTTGGAAAGCTTCCTCCTCCCTCCATTCTAAGAGGCCTTGGCTACAGTCCAGAAAATTGTGAACATATGGCTCCCTAGCAATGGTTATGGAATAACAAAACTTCAGGAGCACATCAAATACTCCCCCCACCCTATACATAGTAATGGAAAAGTCCCAGCAGTGTGCCCTGCATCTCTGGATGGTAGCCATCAGTGGTAATCATTATTCATAAAAGGAAATTTGTTAGAAACTACCAGCACTCTAACATGTTTTTGTGTGCCTACAAGTTGTTTATGAGCTTATCTCAGGGCTTTCGTGGCAAGATTTGTTCAGAGGGAGTTTGCCTTTGCCTTCTTTTAAAGCTGCGAGAATATGATTTGCACAAAGTCAACCAGAGGATTTCCATGGCTGACTGGGAACTCAAACCCTGGTCATAAGAGGTTTTTTTTGGTGTCAGGAGTGACTTGAGAAACTGCAAGTCACTTCTGGTGTGAGAGAATTGGCCGTCTGCAAGAACTTTGCCCAGGGGACGCCCGGATGTTTTCATGTTTTTACCATCCTTGTGGGAGGCTTCTCTCATATCCCCGCATGAGCTGGAGCTGATAGAGGGAGCTCATCCACGCTCTCCCCGAGTTGGATTCGAACCTGGCAGCCTTCAAAACAGGAAACCAACCTTCAAGTCACAAGGCTTTAATCCACTACACCATCAGGGGCTCCTAAGAATCATTGTCCAACACTCGAATCACTACACCACACTGGCTGACACTCTGATATGTCACTTGAATAGAAGATTATTATAAATGTATGTACATTGAAAGGAGGCCCAACTGGTGTAATAGTGAAGGCCACTCAAAGGGAATACAATTTTGCTAGATTTTTGGTCTGGGAGATAGAAAAAAATGCCACTGGGTTTATCGAGAAAATGCTAGCTTACCATTAGTAATGCTGATGTAGTGTAGCTTAAGGAATGGTGGTTTGTTTAAACTATGGTTGTGAAAAGAAACTACAATCAACCATGGTTTCAGAATCTAGCTTAATATAAAACCAAAGTTATAACAAACCATAGGTGTTCAGATATTTTAGAGGCAGAATAAAACTGAATACTTCCCCATCTAAGGGGATGAAAGGAGAGGATAGGAGACGGGGAATACACAACCCTTGGTTCATTTGTGAGTTGGAGACAATGGTTATAGCTATGTCTGAACCAAACCTTACTATTCATCATGATTGTGTATCAAAACTAAGTTATAAGCTTGTGTCCTGGTACAAGTTATTGTTATCCTTCTTCTGGTAACTTTGCAGCAGTGCATAATTTCATAGAGCATGATACTAAGAGATTAACATGGTAGGTAGTAGTACTTACTTATGGTCTGGAGAAAAAGACTGTCCCTGAAGCCAATGCAGGGATATGTTAGAGATATTATGACTAAAGATGCATCTACACTGTAGAATTAATATAGTTGTCACCCCATAGCAGTTATGGTCTAAGTGGAGCTACAACAAATACTTCTGCAACTTGATCATTTAATTTGGTGCAGGCATACACTTGCTCTGTGTAATAATGTTTTTACTGAGTGTTATGTTTAAATTTATTGTTTTTTTTTCTAATTTGGCATTTTTAGTATAATGAGTATGTTATTGTTATTTTATACTTTTGATATTAAATGTAGTTGTGGCATTGAATGTTTGCCGTTTATATGTATGCTAACCACCTTGAGTCCCTCTGGGGAGAGAGGGCAGTCTAGAAATAAAGTTTTTATAACTGGTATGGTTGCATGCTATGGAACCTGAGATTGGCAATTTGGTGAGGCACCTTGTAAGGCTACAATTCCATGATTCCACAGCATTGACCCATGGCAGTTAAAGTGTTGTCTTTTTTAAAAGATTTTTTTATTAAGGTCAAAAAAGTACAATATAGCATAGCCAATTAGCCACATTTCCTCTTGAGGGAATTTAGATGATAATATAGGCGACGTATACAGTATACAGTAGAGTCTCGGTTATCTGAGATAAAGGGACAGGCCCAATATCGGATAACCAAACTCCTCGGATAAGGCGAGGGCTCGCCGAGGGATGTCTGCCCAGATCTCCCTTGGCCAGGGAGATTTCCTCCAGCAAGGGCCTGGCTGAGGAAAACCCGCAGCACAGATCTCCCTTGGCCAGGCCCTTGCTGGAGGAAACTCTTTCCTCCAGCAAGGGCCTGGCCGAGGGAGATCCGGGGAGACGTCCCTCGGCGAGCCCTTGCCCCTTTGGTAACAGCCCATGAGCACTGCTGCCTAGCAGCGCTTGTGGGGTGCTTCCCAAGGGACGAGGGCTTGACCCAGGGAAGCAGCACACGAGCACTGCTGCAGCAGTGATCACAGGGCGCTTCCGGGACGCTTCCTCCGCCCTCTCCTTCTCCTTCTCCTGAGCTCCCTTCACTCGAGAGAAGGAGAGGGAGAGGGAGGGACGCCCCCTGCGGTGCCTCGGATGATACGGAGGCTCAGATTAGCAGGGCTCGGATTAGCGGGGCTCTACTGTATATATTTTTTACAATTTAACAAAAAAGAGAGAAAAGATTTTGTAAATAATCGCTCTCATCCTCTACTTGTATCCATCCCTTTTTCATTATTTTTTCCCTCCCCTCCTTTTGGGAACAGTTATACATTTCCTTTATCATTCATTCTGTTTGTTGGATCGTAAAGATAGGCTGGTTCAATTCCTTATATTTCCTGTTGCTCTTTACAATGACTATCAGTTCTTCCCATTTCTCCCTGGGGTATCTATTGGTATATTTATTTTTCCTATCTATGATGTAATCTTG
This sequence comes from Anolis carolinensis, assembly GCF_035594765.1. NCBI lineage: Eukaryota > Metazoa > Chordata > Lepidosauria > Squamata > Anolidae > Anolis > Anolis carolinensis. Next base: position 147,777,243 of record NC_085845.1, read on the forward strand.
AAGCATATAGTCTGCTAAGTATTCGTACCATTTTTGTATATCCCATTTTTATGTTCTTTCCATCCCAGGGTGACTGTAGCTTGTGCTGCAGCTAACATATATTTAGTCGTCTCGGCCCATTCTTTATTACCACTTGTCAAACTGCATTCATGCTACAGTGTTGTCATATCTTTAGTAGTAATGAAAGCCTATATCGTTACATTATAACTGTAACATAATGAGATACAACTTCAATTATTTGTAGTCAAAATTTCACTATTTGCTATTTTTATCATTATTTGTATGCAATAAATCTAAATGACCTCAGTGCAACTTATTTCTAGGAAAAAGTGTATAGTTGTTTTTTAATTCCATATAATAGATGCTCAACCTGTAGTCACTCTGTTGTTAATCTCTTTTTGCTTATATTTTTGTTTTCAAATTTTTATGTTTTTCTTTTCACAAATAATTACAAATAATTTTACATAATGTTCTGCAGTAGTTTTATTGGGTCTGTTCTGGACAGGACTAGCAAATGGATTGAGGTATTTGGCTGTAATGTCATATCCATTTATCTAGGATTACCCACGCAGGAACTCTCTGCTAAAAAAGCTTACTGTTTACTGAAAGGCAGGTCAGCTTTGGCCCTGCAGTGCTTATGACTATGCAGTATGTTATGTTATGTTTTGTTGTTGTCGCTATGTATATTCATGCCAACTCTTACGGCAAGCCTATTATAGCTTTTCTGGCGATTTTTATCCAGAAGAAATTTGCTATTGTGTTCTTTTGAGACTAAGAGCATGTAACTTGCCCAAGGTCATCCAGTGAGTTTCCATAGCTGGCAAGAGACTAAAATCCTGGTATCAATTCTCAAACCACTGTACTATGTTGGCATCATTATGCCATCACAGTTTTGGCTTTTTTTGGCTGATTTTCATGCAAGAAAAAGAGATGGCAAATAAACATTTTCAAAACAAAATAATTTAAGCATATATTGTGATCCCTTTCCTGTTTCAATACAACTGATGCCAAGAGTTTGTCCAGAATGCCCATGTTTTGGCTTGGGTGAACCGTTTCATATTAATAAAACTGGTAACTGGCTCCTTTCCAGTAAAACAAACACCCCTCCCCTCTCCCAAAATCAAGTAAAGCTGAATTCAGTCTTTGCATGTCTTAAATAGTTGGCTTAAAGGGTAAAATAATTACAAATGTTCATTTCCATTTTTAAAATTGACCAGTCTTCGCTATTTAGTTCTGAGGCGATATGCATTATATATAAAATGCGATAAAATGTGCATTTACTGGCAAGCAGTTTTCATAATCAGTATGATAGTTGCTGTTGGCAAGGCAAGTGCTTATGAAGTGTGGCATTGCTGTCGGCAAAACTATTTATCTGCATGACACCATGTGTCACTTTTGAACTTCAACTTGACATCCTTAAAATTACATTTTCATCAATCTGAAAGATCAAGCTTCCTGTGCTGACTCACTTGGGTCAACATTTTGCAAGCGACTGGATTTACCACTTGAACCATAAACCCTTTGTGAATAATTTTGTGCATTGATGTCTGATAGCCTAGGGCACAGATCACGATTTTGGTGCCAAAGAAGAGATGTCAAAGAAAAATTATCTCCCTTTCTGCATACAGAATGGCTTATCCCGAAGAGATTCCTCATATGCTTGATTTTGACTCGCTTGCTAAAGTGTTGAATTGGTTGATTTTTAGTCACAGCAAACATCATAGCAGGAACATTTCCATAGCCCATAAATCTTATATTTAGTACTTAGACCATAATTCAAAAGACTCAAGCTGCCTCACTTGCCCAAAGGATTTAATTGATACCAGAGATAATTTTTCAGTGAGAAAGCTTTAGGACTGATTCCTAGGTAGAACCGTTTATAGTCTCAGCTGCGACAAGAATTTCAGATGAGGAATCAGAATATAAAAACTGCTGTTTGCTGCCGTTGACTGTGGTGATTAGTGAGTTTCATCTCTTTCAATACCTGCTGCTTAAAGATGGATGAGAAGTAAGACACAGCTGGATATTTGATCTTGAAAATAGTGATACCTGACATGTCTTGGTTGCAATATTAGCAACCCTGGCTGGAACTTGTAGAACTTTTTTTGCTGTGGGTACTGCATTGAACAGGGCCTTTTAAATTTATCTGAACTTGCTTTCAAACTAGAAGTAATACTATTAATTGAAGCAAGCTCATGAGACGTTTTAAGGATATTGAGCCTGTGACCAATCCTCCTGATTTAAAAGTTGAGGGTCATTCAGCTAGGTTTTTCCGCATTTCCTCCATTTAATTCTGGCCAAAGCGGAGAATCACAAACAATCCAAAAACCAGACCAGCAATGATGAGTTAGAGCCGTGGTTCTCAACCTGTGGGTTCCTGGGTGTTTTGGCCTACAATTCCCAGAAATTCCAGCCAGTTTACCAGCTGTAAGGATTTATGGGAGTTGAAGCCAAAACAACCGAGGACCCACAGGTTGAGAGCCACTGAGTAAGAGTGAAATGATATAAAACAGATTACTTCTGAGGCAGTATGAGTGATGCCTTTGACCTTGAAAGCTCTTCACAGCTTGGGAATAACAGGGCAAGGGTAGATAACTGTGGCCTCCTGGATGTTTGGGAGTACAAATCTCATAATTCATATGTTTATCGCTAATGCTTAATGGAGTCATAATCCAAAAACATCTGAAAGGATGCAGCTGTCTTCCCCTGCCACACACAACTCCCACAGTGTGGCAAGTAGCCAAGTGGGGAAAGGTCTACCTAATGGCAGCATTGTGAACCTTTGGGATTTTATTGGATGAGCTCACATAGCTTCAACATTTCATGTTTCACAAGGCTGTGTTATATTTCTAATAGCAAATAGTCACATGTTCATTATTTAGCTGTCCATGTATAGCTGTTGGTAGAAGGAAACTGTGTATAACCAAGAAATTCATAGAATAGTCTCCTCTTTTCTTAACTAAATTATAAAGAATTACATGGTAGAAAGATGGTTCTAACAAATCATCATGGCCATAACTGTCAGTTCTGGAATACAGAGAAATTATATGGGTAGCAGAGAGATAATGGGCTGCTACCAGCTACCAAAAAGTATAAAAAATCCAAGAAAATTTCTGGCATATTGGAGACCATTCCGTCTATCTGGAGATGGAGTGGTTGTGTGCTCCATCTCCCCATAACAACAATTATAACTGGCCAGTTAGCTCTTTGGAACAGATAATTATGTCTGTGTAAATGGGTGTATGTGTGTGGGACCATTTATTATAGAAGCTTAACAAAATTTTAAAATGGTATACCAAGTGCTAGTGTCTTTCTTCAAGAAGAGAATCTTCTCAAATGGTTTATCTTTCAAAAGATGCTATAGAGAACCCCCAGTATTACATGACAGGAATTGATGGTTTCCATTTCATGGGATGGGGGTGGAAGGCAAACGGTCTGCTTTGAGTTTCAATCAGAACATTAAAAAGTTACCCAAGGTTTTAAACTCTATCCTCCAAATAGGTTTAGTATCTTGCATGGCTCTTTAAGAGGTTATTTATGCCTCTGCCTCCTCTGATAGCTAAGTACAGCAAAACCTTCATGAAATATGGGGAGGAAGTTCTATTCTGTACATATTTTTGCTTCAGAGACAGCTGAAAGAAAATGGCGGAGAGTGAAAGACCTAGAACAATTACTGACCTTGTCCATGTGGGGGATTTTCCATATTCATTAATTTGCACAAGATGTTTGAGAGAAATTTATAGCGAGCTGTCTCCTCTTTTGATCTCCAAGGATAACATAAGGTGCTGCTTCATGTAACTGAGACTAATAGCTCATTAAGCCCACAATTCTCTAGTAACAGAATTCCAAAGTAGCAAGCAGAGCTTCTTGCTAACTCTCCCACCTGAAATCTTAATAATCCTGGCTCCAAATCTGATTGTCAGTTCCAACCAGAAGAAATTCATTGAATTAAAGGAATTTGATAAGTCAACACAGACTCATGTATATTCCATTGATTCAGTGGGTCTTTTCTAGTTTTGATTGAAATTTGTATTTTACTCCATCATTGTACTACCTTTCTGTGGTGATAGGAACTGTATGCCCCAGGGAGGCAAGAGACTATGCCAATGGCAACAGTATTGCTGATAGAGTGCCCCATGTCAGACAGAAGCCAGACTAAATGTGTCAAACAGCTTCTGGGCAGCAGCAGTAGTGTGTGTGACATTGGCATAGGACATTTCAGAGGCAACAGCAGTGGTACTGTGCACTTGGTAAGGCTGCACAGAAGGGGGCACTGTAAACCTCATTCAACTGTTTTTTTATTATGAAAACCGTAGGACGACACAACCCAAAAAGAAATAAAAGATTGGAAAACATTCAACAAGCTACTGGGGTACAGCAGAGGACAAGTGTGAGTACAGTACTCTGGCTAATGACACAACTAGATTCAAGGCAAAGGGACATTTAATAATTTTAAGTTCAAAAGTGAAAGGAAATTCTGAAGCTGCACAACACCTATTATAGGAACCTGTAATGTGGAAAGCAAATCAAACCTGAACTCACTTTGGAAGATGTCTAAATTGAGACTCTTGTACTTTGGACATATCACAAGAATACATAACTCAATAGAACAATTAAAAATACTTGGTAAGATAGAACATAATGATTTTCATGATTTAACACAATGTATATTACATTTTGTTTGTCTCATGTTAATGCGGCATTGAATTACAATATTGCCAATTTGGAAGCTGCTCACCCCTCCAGGATGGAGATAGAGCGGGGTAAAAATACAGTAAATGAATGAATGAATGAATAAACATAATAGAAAAAGAGAAAGATTGTATTCCAAGGGATGGACTCAATCATAGAATCTGTGGCACTGAGTCTGTGGAACTAGAGCAGGCGTGGGTAAACTTCTGCCCTCCAAGTGTTTTAGACATCAACCCTTATAATTCCTAACAGACAGTAGCCTGTTAGTAATTGTGGGTGTTGTAGTTGAATCTGCTGGCAATATTACAAACGGTAGTAAAAGTACAGTAGAGTCTCACTTATCCAAGCTAAACAGGCCAGCAGAAGCTTGGATAAGCAAATATCTTGGATAATAAGGAGGGATTAAGGAAAAAGCCTATTCAACATCAAATTAGGTTATGATTTTACAAATTAAGCACCAAAACATCATGTTATACAACAAATTTGATAGGAAAAGTAGTTCAATACACAGTAATGTTATGTTGTAATTATTGTATTTACAAATTTAGCACCAAAATATCACAATATATTGAAAACATTGACTACAAAAATGGCTTGGATAATCCAGAAACTTGGATAATCCAGAAGCTTGGATAAGTGAGACTTTACTGTACTAGTAGGAGGAAAAGGGGTAATCTTGAGCAGGTGCCAGATGAAGAACAGCAAAGGAAACGGATCCGGGAGATACTTATGGCACCTTCTGAGGAAGACACGTTTGAAGGGGTTTTAAGTGATGAGGAATCAATGATTGAAGGAGGAGATGGGATGGATGTGAATAGAGGAACTAAGAGGGTTACTCGGGAGCAGGAATCAGATGAGGAATGGGAGAGGAAGAAGCTCCGGGACATACTGACTGCTCCAACAGTCGTTTTTAGGTTTCTCTGGGGATGATGGGTCTGAGAGTGATGAAAATGTGGAGGGCACATCGGACTGGACTAGGGTACAAGAAATAAGGGATATGTGTGCAGAGCCAACTCCTAGTGATACGATTGTGGGGTTTTTGGGACAGGAGATTGGCAAACAGCTGATACACCAGGGTCATGGGGAAACCTAAGTCTTCATAGAAGATGGAGGAACTGGAGGGATGAGAACCGGGATTCACGTGTGATGACAGGAAGAGCTGTGGGAGATGACGATGGGGTGGAGGCCAGCTCATCTTCAGATAAAGATGTGTAAGTTAAAAGTAGGGTCTGAAATGGGGATCCTTTGCAGAAGGCAAAGTGTTGTTTTGGCATAGGTTTGTCCCTGCCTGTTTTTCCTGTTGGGCTTTGGGTCCTGGCTCTACAGCTTGGCGTTCCTGGTTCCTGTGATTCTTGGATTTGGACTAGACTATCGTGAGTGTGCTTTCCTCCCTTCCTGGACCTTTGGACTGGCGACTTCGGCTCTGTTTGATGACCCTTGGTAATGATGTTTGGATTGGCTTATCGCGGTTGCAGCTTTCTCCCTTCCTGGCTTTGGATTGACTTCACGTCAACTCTGGTTACCCACTTCGGAAAACTACCTTTGGATTGGCTATTGTGAGTGCGGCTTTCCCCTGTTCCTGGCTCCTGGTTTGACTCAACTGCAGCTTGTGTAAACACCTTGAGGACAATGTTACTTTGGACCTTCTGTTCTGCTGTTTCTTTGAGCTTTGACTGGTTTTGTTTACTTTCTGAGTACAGCGCTGTCTTCCAGGAAGTCTGTTACAGCGCTGTTTGCTGCCAAATCCATTGACTGCATTTTAATCCAGATTATCCATCCATTTAATCAGGATTATTTTCCGTTCTTCCTTTTGAGCCCAGTTTGGGCTAATACTTTGAGTTTTGGTCAGAGACAATGCAGTTAAGTGTCTCTGAGCCTGTTTTTGAGTTGCAATAAATCTTTTGTTAAGACTGAGTATTGTGTGTGTGGCTCTTTAAGGCACCTGTGTTCCAACAGTGGGAATTGAAATCTAAAACACCTGGAAGGTCAAAGTTTGCCCATGCCTGGATTAGAGTACAGCTCCTGATGATAGGGAGATTTTGTTGGAAATTGCAACCTCAAGCCTTTCACTATTTATTTGTTGAAGACTTTTAATAGACTTTTAACGAGTTTACCTTCTGAGACTTCTAAATGAAGAGGAATAATGACAACAGTCCGATAAGTTTATATTAAGTTACTCTTATAATAAGGGAAGCTTTAAACTTTAGTCGCAACATACTTCTAATTAACTCTGAAGAGCAAAAGAGGTGGGAGTGAGAAACTAAACTGACTTGTTTCGACAGTCCAAGGAAGGGAGGCAGAAGCAAACACAGACTTAAAATCAGTGTAGTGGATACAGCAAAAATAACAACTATTCTATTACAAGTAGTTGCTTGTAATTAGTTTTTCACCTGCTGGTATAGTCAGTTTTGTGGTGGCTACAGAGTCAAAAGCTTTTGTTTGCTGTGTGCTTACTCTAATGCTGAAGAAAAGTAAGTAAGAAGGAGAAAGAAAGAAGGTGTAAGAATCAACCAAGCAAGTCAGAGCTTGAAGTTACGGCACACTTACAACTTAAAGAAAGTCAACACAAAGTTTGCTGGCCACAGGGACAAGTTCCTGACGAGTCTGTTGCACTGCTACAGAAGGGGTCAGAATACCTCCAGCCAGCCCTTCTGTTGGTGTCTTTGGAACTACTTGAGAGGAGACTGCAGCTCCAGGTCCCTTTCCTGCTGGGCGTGGAATATTTCTTGCATTAGGTAATTTTTATAGACTTTACTATTTTGCCATTTTAATATCTTTTAATCTAGCATTTTAGTATCTTTAATCATTCAGTGGGGGCCATATTTTTTTGGAAAAGGCACAAAGCACAGGAGGAATGACCAGTTCTGGTTTTGTTAGCTTGAGAAGCTTTCAACCACTAGGATGGTTTCTACAGCTACACAAAGCCTCCACTATGAACACTGTGCCTAACCTAGTTCAGAAGTCAATTCTAGAATACTATGATCCAGCAAACACTGGGAAAGAACCAGAATCTAGTACTATTTATTTGTTAATGTATATGTTTGCTAACTTGTATTCTAGGTGTATGTTGATTTGCCAGTTTGACTTACCTCTTTGGTGTGGAAGGGGCTTTGGATATGTGATTGTACTGAGCATGTTCTGACTCAAGACTCCATTTGTTATCAGTTTGCTTTAGACCTATAGACCTCAGTGGAGGTGGATGCATGTTTGCTCATGGACTTCAGTGAGTACAATTATACCTAAATACTATGGACTATTGATTAAGAATAATACAGCATAGAGAGAAACTACATTCTATCTATAACTGAACTTTGATAAGAAATGTGCCTGTATGGTGAATTAATACAATATGTTTATGAGTAAACATGATATGTTATTTTTTCTCAAGAATACTTTGTCTTTTTGTTTTTTTTCTGAGTGGATATTTAAAACTAAGAGTTTTCAAGGGAGTGTATATCTGTTGGGCAACTGCAATTTCAACTTCAAAGAAACAACCATCCTCTACTAACCATATATATATATATATATATATATATATATATATATATAGGTAAAGGTTTCCCCTGACGTTAAGTCCAGTCATGACCGACTCTGGGGGTTGGTGCTCATCTCCATTTCTAAGCCAAAGAGCTGGCGTTGTCCGTAGACATCTCCAGGTCATGTGGCCGGCATGACTGCATGGAGCGCTGTTACCTTCCCGCTGGAGCGGTACCTATTGATCTACTCACATTTGCATGTTTTCGGACTGCTAGGTTGGCAGGAGCTGGGGCTAACAGCAGGCGCTCATTCCACTCTCGGGATTTGAACCTGGGACCTTTTTGGTCCGCAAGTTCAGCAGCTCAGCGCTTTAACACACTGTGCCATCAGGGGCCATATATATATATATATATATATATATATATATATATATATATATACACACACACACACACACACACACACACACACACACACACACATATATAATGTTATATGCATTTTTCCCATGGAGTAAACAACAAAACCACTGAATTAAATCACACCAAATTTGGCCACAAAAGACATAGTCATCCTATGTCTTTCAATAAAAAAAACCTAGAAAAATAGTCCAAATTACAGAAGATGAGGAAGAGCCTTTCTCCCCCTAATTGCCAGTCAGAAAGGTAGGCCCTGCTGCCTTTAGGCCCCACCTGCTTTGTGTCCTAGAAATTCCGTCAGCCTAAATGGCACCCAGGGCACAGGCAGAGTGCACTTGGGCCTCATCCACACTGCCTATAAAATACAGATTATCTGATCTGTCCAGGCATGACTAGTGTATTATAGATAGGTGTGGTTCCTTAAGAACAATTGCCATTGGGGATCTATGCTCCCAAGGGTTCACTAGCAGTCTCTCCACCCCCATAGACACTGTCTCTTGCAATATGTGTTGACAGAGTGGAAAGACAATGGATGGCAGATTTGTCCTTGTCTTTGTTGTTAATGCACGGAATCCTATTAAAGGCTAAAGAAAGATTTGATAAGCTGACTTGTTATATCACTAAGAACTGATTCACCAGCATCACATCAAATATTTACCTTGCCCAAAGCTACAAGTAATTACAAGCTTATTTTGTTAGGTCTCTAGCAAACACAAAGTAATGAATTTCTACTAATTGTTAGGCGGCGATGAAAAATATGATTTGCCCACATTGAGGTATTGCGTGCATCTCATCTCATGTCAAGGTAAACTTCAATCGGCATGAATGAATTCACTTGCTGCAAGGAAACTCTTCAAACGTGTCAACGAGAAGTAATTATCATGATGTCTGGGAGAGTGATTAAAATGACTTAAAGTTAAGATTTCAGTTTGCCATAGTTATTTCTATGCAAATATGCCTCCTCCTTACTCTTTTTTGGGGGAATGACACACGTGTCTTAATTAAATGTCAACAAAAGTTTTAGAATAACAAGATAATTTGAAAATGAATAATTCTTTTAAAGGCTGCATTTTCAGGACCCTTTCACACTACACAATTATAATACTATGATTCCACTTGGACTGTCAAGGCAACATCCTATGGAATCATGTGATTTGCAGTTTAGGGAGGAGGATTTAAGGCAGAGAACTCTGGTGCTTCACCAAACTACAGATCCCATTGTATATTTTCAGGAATCAGAGTGCTGTAATTGTGTAGTGTGAAAGAACCCTCAGTTGCAAATAAATAAATTCTCAAAAATACAAACACAGAATTAAAGTTAGAATTATTATACTTCAGTGGATCTACTCTAAGCCAGACTAAGCATGTGTTCACAGGGCCACACTAAAATGGGCTCATAGTCTTAGTTGCAGCAGGAAATCGACACAATGCACTGTTGGATTCGCAGCATAACCACTACACCCAGATGTCAATCCATATTTGCAGAACAGAAGATTTACTCCAGAACTTTAGAAGCTTTGGATTTTTCCTGCAGTTTCAGAGATATGGACAGTTGGATTGGGCTGCATCCAGCTCAATCTGCTTTGCACATCACTAATGGACCCACTGCCGAAGTGCTAGCAGCAAGCATTTCTCTCCTGGAAGCTTGCTGGCCATGCTATATTTCTTGTGATGTCATTTCTGGTGTCTAAAGATGTGACCAGAATTGGATTTCCCCTTCCAACTATGCTTGGGTGGGGAGGGCTATTTGCCCATCCCAATAAATAAAGACTAAAAAGTAATGGTCCCCACTGGGACTAAATTTGGGGGCATAGTGCAACATTTAAGGCATTCACCCCGCTCAGTTCCAGCATTAGAGCAATGAATGTTGGTCCATCCTCCCACCCTACAGCAGTGTAGCAGAGGTCGCTTCTGGACCGGGTAGGAATCGTAATAGCAATGGAGTTGTTAGTCTACTTATACAAGTTGTTGGGAGTCATGGGGAGTAGTAGTGGAGATGAAAAATATTCTGGTAAATTAAATATTGTTCACCATCCAGTAGAATATTATTTTTTGCAGGATTATTTAGAACTGTATCATTTCACAATTCTTAACAACTGTGTAGTTCAGTCAAGATTGTACTTTTTTTTACCCTTCCTCTCCTTCTCTTCATTATGCGTATATGTATAAGGTTAGAATTATATCAGCCATATTGTTGGAAAGAAAGAAAGATGTGGTTATGCTTGCACAACTATGTAGACAGAACTAGTTTTTTAGAAGAATTCCCTCATTCCTTTTGTACTCTGTTGCTTCTTTATCCAAACCCTTGGATTTGTACAATTGAATTAACTTCTTACTATCCTTCTTTCACTAAATCTTTTTCATGTAATCAAAGATAGCAGACTCCATCTTTGTCTCTTTCGTAAGTATGCAATTCATTCTAATTGAAATTTCTCTTTGCCTATGCCAGCCATTAGTTGAGAATTTCTTGGCAGAAAGGTGGTATAGAAATGTATTCAGTAAATATGCATTGACAAGGCTTTGCGTATTTCTCATTTGATTTCAGTAGAAACAGGGCAAGGCCATACTGCTCAATATATTATAACTGTTCAAGTGCCATTTATATGTTTGGAATAAAGTTTTGGCCACAGTCTTGGCAGTACACTGCAACCCATCAATTTGATTCTAGTGCATAAAAGTCAGATTATGCACTGATCTCTTGGTTCATATTAAATTAATTTCAAACATGAATCTTTCTTGCTTCAAAAATAAATAATTATTTTGCAGAAATGCCCAGACATTTGTTGAGTCACAAAACAGATTTTTCTTTCCATGCTTTTAGAAAAAAATTCTCTATAACATAGAACATACCTATATGTAATTCAAGTACAGGCAGTTATGAACTAGATAGGTTCTGTAGGTTTGTTCTTAAGCTGAATTTGTATGTAAGTCAGAACAGTGGAGTTTTAAGTGTAACTCCAACCAAAAACATACCTTTTTAGGCTTTGGATCACATAGGAAAGGGTTAACACCCCTGTGGCATTTGTTTTGCTGTCTGTGCCCCGTTCAGAAGATTTCACCTCACTTTCTGTCCCTGTAATAATTAGATTTTGTAGAATGTGGCTTGTTGTGGAAACAAGGATTGGTGACAAAGCTTTAGTGGAGACTCCTTTTCCCCAGAATAACTCTTTCAGGAGTGAATTTCCCTTCCTAGGGGTAGAGTTTTCTCACTTCCTGTTGCATCACCCCTGTTCTTAACTATGAGTCATTTGTAAGGTGGATGTTTGTAACTCAGGGATTGCTTGTATTGTAATAATTGTATTAAAACAAATTTTGGTTACTTATATAGTCAAAATGAATTCAAATTTGCCATGGATTATTTCTTGAGAAAAAACCATATAATCAATAGTTTCTGGTGATATATCTGTTGTCTATCAATTTTAGACAAAACCTTGAGGTTCTTATTCCAGCAACATGCATTCATTTTTTAAAACCCTCTTAAATGGAAAAATTATTAAATAGGACCCAAATCCTCATTTAGATGCCTTGACTCCATTTTATTAGGATGATTAATTCAATTCATTTGTATCCCTCATTTTTCTAATAACATGACTCAAGGGTAATAACATATTTAAAAACAATACAGAATAAAACATTACAAAAGCTTCAATAAAAGTATCAATATAAACATTATTTAAAAAACAAACACTTGATATCGTTAAAAACACTGAACATTAAAAATATTACAGTTCATTCAGAGCAAGGATGGAGCCTTTCTACCCCCACCCCAAGAGATGGAATTCCAAAGTCTTTGAGAAGCCACCAAGAAGGCCTTCTCTCTTGTTTGAACCAAACAAGACCAGAGAGGTCGTGGAACAGTGAGAAAGACCTCTCCAGTTGCTTTTAGATTTCTGAAGAGTGGTTGTTATGGTTGTGTGCTTTCAAGTCATTTCTACTTAGGGTGACCTAAGGTGAACCTACTATGGGGTTTTCTTGGTAAGATTTGTTCAGGTGGGGTTTGACTTTACCTTCCTCTGATATTGAAAGAGTGTGACTTGTTTAAGGTTATTAGTAGGTTTTCATGACCAAATGGGAATTTGAACCTTGGCCTCTAGCATTATAGACGAATGCTCAAACCACTGTACCATGCTGGCTGCCATAAAACGAGAAATGGAGATATGGTCCTTCAAATAGTCCACATCCAAGCTGTATAGGGTTTTATAGGTCATCACCAAATGTTGACTTGTGCCTGGAATTCGATTAACAGCCAGTGGAGCTGTTGCAACAGAAGAATTGTGTGCTCCTTGTAGCAATTCATAGGTAGCAATATTACTGTAGCTCTTTGTAGCAAGTTAAGTTTCTGAGCAGTTTTCAAAAGAAGCTCAATACAAAGAACATTAAAGTAAACTAAACAGGATTTAACTAAGGTATATCTTATCCTGGCCAGATCTGTCTTCTCAAGGAATGGGCATCCTGGAATATCTTTATTTTTCAGTTTACTCTTTACTTCCCATTTGTCCTCTGATTGCTATTTGGTCTTGACTGTGTCCTCGCTCCACATTGCTGTCTGTGACCAGCTCTGCACAATACAAAACATTCTAAAATTTTGGAATGAGATCCCTAGGAAAGCATTACCATCCTACTGCTTTGGGTTTACTAAATACAGCTTCATTAAGAACCCATTGGTGAATGTTTCCATGTATGAAACATGGGAGCAATGAATTGGTCTACAATCAGTCTCTTTTGATTCCTCATATGACAGAGTCTAGGGGCATCTTAAAGACTATCCAGTTCAAAATAAGTTTAATCCTTTCCGCATTGTAACCTAAACTCACCCTGACAATTCTAAGTTTGCTCATTGATTCAAATTTCAGCTTTATTGAAGTCAGTAGTAGTCTTTACTTCTGAGACTGAACCTACACTATGTACATAAGATCAGGTAGCTTTAGCTCTCATCTCATAGAACTGTAGCAGAAGGTTGTGATAGCTGCTTTAACTTATTCTGCTTTCATTTTTTGCCATGAGGTTTACTTTCAAAAAGATTCTAACATACAAACACACAGTGAATTATTAATGCTGTTTCCCCCCTTTTTCTTAGAAATGCAGCCGTCTACATTCCAACATGAAAGTGAATACTGAAGGCTGTTCTGAAATGAAATGAATATCCCAATAAAGAGTTGGAAATTCTTGAGAGAGATGGAAGGAAAGATGCAATCCCTCCTCTTCTCCCTCCCTCTCTGTTTCTCTCTCTTATATATGCACATACCTTCAGAAAGAGGCATAGTCTTTGGCAGTTCATGGATTAATTCAGGTGCCACCTTATCCCCAAATCACGAGGAGAATGCACCTTTGATCCATGAACATCCAAAGGAAATTACATTTTGTTACTGTTGTTGTGTGCCTTCATGTTATTTCCGACTTATAGTGACCCTATCATTAGGATTTCTGAGACTAAAGGTGTTTCACTTGCTCAAAGTTTCCCAATGGATGTTCATTATCAAATGGGGATTTTAACCCTCTTCTCCAAAGTTGTACTTCATTGCTCAAGTCATTATGCCACACTGGCTTTAATGTAAAAAATTTTTTTACAAATGTTCTTATATGTGAAGTACGTGAGAATATGATAAATTAGTCATTACATTCTCTCTCTCTCTCTCTCTCTCTCTCTCTCTCTGTGTGTGTGTGTGTGTGTGTGTGTGTGTGTGTGTTTGTGTGTGTGTGTGTGTAAGGGGGGGTGCTAAAAGTCCACAAATCTTGTGGGTTTTTTTTGAGGCAGATGGGAACTAAAATATTTTGCATTGGAAAGACTGTATTTTTTGGAAATGGCTACATTCAATACAAATTGATTTTGTAGAAACCAAACAAAATCAAAACCCCAAAAATAAATCAAAAAGGAAGGATTACAGATTTTCAATTTTTTTGAAGTTCTAAAATTTAAAAAAGTTTTTTTAAAAAATAAAATCTAGAAAAAGAACTTAATTTCATCTAGCAGGGCAAAACAGGCAAGAAGTGGGAAAAAGGAAAGGAAGAGATCATCCCAAATATTCATGAGCATAAACTGAATGAAACAATAAAGAAATTGTATTCTGAGTTCCTACTAACCCTTCAAGTAATATCTGCTGTATTGTGACTGTAAGGCGAACCTGTGACAAGTTTTAGGGGGGGGGTGAAACTTTTCATAATTGAGCAAGGATCCCCACCTTGGTTTTCAGAGCCATAGAACAACACTCAAACCACTATGCAATGCTGAACAAGAGAAGTACAACATTTTACAAATAATCACATTATCTTTCACCAAATGATTACATAATATGCTAATTCATTCTTCTAGATTCTTTGTTTAAAACTCATGCAAGCAGGGAATGTTGCAAAATGTATAGCAATAAATTTAGTAAATTATTTTAAGGGACATATATCGATATGTCCAGAACTAGATACTTGTGGAATTCCTCAGTTTTCATAAAATGTCGTCTACCAAATGTCTCACCCCCATTTGACCATCAGCAAAAGGTTAGGTGGAAGATTTTAGGTAGAAAATCTTTAGATTTCCTGCTTTGTAGACATTTTTGGGCCATAGAATCTCAGCATTAAAAATGATTTTGCTGCAACAGCACTGATAATAGTGTTTTAAACCATTAGAAATCAAGGAAGAAATAATTCAGAATAAAATGACATAGTCAGGAGGAGCTTGAACATAGTAGCCTAGAAGCATTACCCTCTAATCTCTGGCTATTTCACTTACTATTTTTACTATGCATTTCAAGAAGCATATTAAAACTATCACATTACCATTATAATTCATCCCTGCATTATTTTTCTGTGTCGTTTAAAAGCCAATCAGTTAAGTTATTAGTCATGTCTTTTTTTGCTTATGCATTCTGATGGTTGCATTTCTTTTTTTAAAAACTTACTTTATATTAGAAAAAAAATAAATTCTTTATTTTTTCATCCTTTCTGCATTCTGGCAATAAGTTCACTTGTCTTGAACCTGGCTCAGAACAGCATATGAGAGAAGCAGGAGGGTTTAAAGGTTCTGAAGTAGCTGGAAAGAAGAAAGAAGGGATTTGCTTCAGTTATTTACTGGAATCCTGTTGGGGACTTAGGTTATTTACTGGAATCACAGTCTGAGGGTCCTCTTGGACTCAGAGCTGACCCTGGAGGCTCAGGTGTCGGCGGTGGCCGGGAGAACCTTCATACAGTTAAGACTTTTGTGCCAGCTGTGCACATATATTGAAAAGCCCGATCTGGCCATGGTGGTCACATCCAGACTAGATTTCTGTAATGCACTCTATGTGGGGTTGCCCCAGAATAATGTTTGGAAACTTCAACTGGTCCAAAGGTCAGCGACTGGACTGCTTATGGGAGCAGGATAGAGAGAAAGAACTACTTGCCCCTGAACTACACTGGCTGACTTCCAGTTTGTTTCTGAGCACAATTCAAGGTGCTGGCCTTAGCCTATAAAACCCTAAACGATTTGGGCCCAGCTTACTTGAGGGACCGAGTAGGTATCTCCCCCTACCAACCACTCAAACCCTGAGATCATCAGGAGAGGTCCTTCTCCCAATCCCACCCCCATCGCAAGCGTGGTTGGTGGGAATGAGAGAGAGGGCCTTTTCGGTGGTGGCCCTGCAGCTCGGGAACTCCCTTCCTAGAGAGGTACAATCAACCCCCTCCTTACTGGCTTTGTGATCACAAATTAAACACTTTTCTGTGGAGCCAGGCCTTCCCAGATGAATGACAACGGGTATTGGCAGATAACCGCTGGTAATATTCACCATTGAATGTGTCGTTGGCCTTAGCAATCTACAATATGACCTTAAAATTGATGTCTTAGGAACTGTATAATTTTATTTTTACAAATAACCTCAGTGGCCTGAGGTTAGGGAAACTTTTAATGGTATTTGTTGCAAGTGTTAATTGTTTTATATGATGTGTTTAAATAGGGTTATTTTTAAATTAGTATGTGATGTTTTAGTTGATTATGTATTTGTGTGTCGATGTATATGTATTTGAGTTTTTAAACTTTGTATGCCACTTTGAGTCTCACCCATGGGAGAAAAGCGGGATAGAAATGAATTGATGATGATGATGTTAGTGAACTTACAAATGTATTGATTAGAATTGGACTTTTCTATAAGATCCATATTTAGTAAAGGACTGCTGTTACGTTACTACAAAGTGGGCAAAGTGATCAATGTACATTGGGACCAAATGCATAACAGGGCACTGACTGGGGAGTGCCAATGTGTATCAGGACACTCTTGCCACTGTACCATTATCCTTCTTTATAATTCACCAGCTATGTTTCTTAGCATCCTTACTAAATAGCTAATAATACATAAAGTTACATAATGTGGATCACAATCGAGGATTCTAGCCATTAGTGGGTCCTAGCATGTGACTGATCTGGACACCTTAGAGATGAAGATGTTTCTTACGTCTTTTCAGTCTAGCATGACTGATATGGGAAGTATAATCCAAGGTCTTCTTTCACCTGTTTTGAAATAATTTTTTTTTTACTTTTTGTTTTGTAAACATTTTCTGCTTTAAAAGGATTACAAAATCGGTCCCTTTCAACCCTGAAACATCTGAGATATCAGGATGATATGTATTTTCATTTTGTGATGATTCCTCAGAAGTACAAGATCTGCATTTAAACTACTCCCACCCACTTCTAATTTATTCTGATTTTAGAAACAAAATTTCTAAATCTCTCCCAGGAACATCCACAATTCAAAAACCAATATGTAATATTGGATCACGGTTGATGGCGAGAATGAAACTTGTTTCACTTGGCTATGTTTTTGATAAAAAATCTGAAGTATACCAAGCATGTAACTACCCAAGTAGCAATAGCATTATGAAGCTAGAGCAGACTTCATTATTCATATTTACTGACCATCTGCACTGCTGTCAGAAATACATAGCCAAGATAAACACAGATGCTTTGATACTGTGCTCCATCTCATTTATGCTCATGACCTCTTAGTTGTTGTGAATAGGATGGTATTAAGTCACATTTATATGTTCTCAGAGACATCTTGGCCTGTTTCCTAGCATAACACAGCAAGTGAGCATGAAGTGTTCCATCTGAGGCCAAAGACTCTAAGGTGTTTAGTTTGTAGACAGCTCCATATGTGCTGCAGTAGCTATTATTTGAAATTAGAAAAAAACCCTATATTTTTCACTGTTTACTGACACTGAGAAATTAAGAAACTGAGCACATCTTCATTACAGCATGTCAAGTATATTTTCTGCTATCCTTTAGATACCTAGTAATGAATGAAAATCGAAGGATCAGAGCTGAATTTCAAGCTCTCAGCTCTGCTTTGCTGTGTTGACCATGTGGTACTTGTACCTCCAGTATTATGAAGCTTTGGTTATAATCTTCTGTATTTTAAGTAATTCCACAGGTGTATTATTATATTGTTTTCATGTGTATTGAGAATTCTCCTGAATGGTGCAGATAGACACAGCCGGATTTATAAACTTTACACTTACCTCTTGCCCTTAGATTTTTAAATATCTAGGTTTTCATTGGTATGTACCTCTGTAATGGATTTTCCAGATATATATCAACTATTTTTTTTAAAAAAAATCAACTTTCTCATTTCCATATTTTCCTTTTCTGACTGAGCAAGTATTATCATTTTTGTAGGAATTTAAATGTGTGACAGGAGCATATGTTTCAGATCTCTTTTCATGAAATTAATTCCTTTGCTTCTACAAAGTTACAGTGCAGTAACATGAATATTTACACAGCCTCTAGTCTCAGAGTTTATCTGGCCTGAAGTCTAGGTGACAGCATAAGGTTGCAGCTTTAGGTATTTACAGAGCAGATGGATATTTTATTCATCCACCTCAAGGTAAATTTCACAGCAGACATTACAAGTGCTCACCTCTTCTGTAACTCTAGCCCTTGCCACACTGCCATTCCCATTTATTTATTACTATTATGGGTTTAACACTCACCAATTAATAGCAAAGCTGGCATTTCCTTAGAAAATCATCTGTCTGTTTCAAAAGATCCTTGGAAAGCACCAACCTTTGATCTCTGCAGATATATTTTTTATTTCTAAAAATTTAGAGCAACAGAAACATTAACTTGAAAAAATCACATTTCAGAACAGTGCTTGGACATAATACATGTATGTTATAATTAATGGTAACCAATTTTAATTAATTGCATTACAATGTTACATGCCAGAAACAAATAACGTTCAGAAGGAATAAATGTGTGCAATAATGCTATTTTGCATACAAACATAACAGGCCTTATTAATAACAGCAAGATTTTTCGTGTGAGGTGTAATACTTAATTTCATTAAATAATAGTCACCATTAAATAGTAGTTACACCCCCATTTTTGAGGTGGCAAAATAGGACTTTTGTCTTTCCCCTACATAATAGTTGTACCATGAATGAAGGATGTTGCTGTCCTTTTGGCACTACTGGGTTTGTCTTGATTGCTAGTCGAATCAAGCCACATAAGTGCCAAAGAGAGGGAACAGGTGTGCGAGAAAGTGAATTCACTTTCCCACATGCCTGCTCCTTTTCCAGCTAGGAGGCTTCAATTGTATCATTGCTAAAATAATAAGTAACTAGTTACTTTTAAAAACCACTGGTTAAATTAAAAAGTAATTATTTTATTTGTTTTTGAGAAATGTGAAAGCTAAGAGCTGCTTTAAAAATCAGCAAGTCATCTAAATCTAATCTAAATCTAATCTAAATCTAATCTAAATCCATAATAAAAGCAAAAACCCCTATGTGTGTATATGGCTCACACAGACAGCCTCCGGCCTCCACAAACAGGCTACAGTTCCCAGGGGCTCAGAATCCAGCAAGTCACCCCTTTGCACTGACATTGCGGTTACAGCGAGCTCCATGAACATGTAGCCCAAACCCTGCCAATGTCCTTCCCAAACACTACGACCCACCACCCAAGGAATGCTTTCATTTGGGGACCATTTCATCCTAGATTTTGCTTTTTCTTCCACCACAGGCAGGCATCCCAGGGTTCTCAATTGGTGTGGAATTTGCATGGCCCCGCCCACTGCCCTTCCCTTTCAAATCTGTCTGCATAACAAACACAGCAAAACTGAGCAGCAACTAAACTTACTGGAGGAGTTTGGGCATTGACTGCACATGGTGGAAGTTGTAGTTCACCCTGCATCAAGTCACACCACTGTGACTCCTACTGGGAAATTTAGAGGAGTTGTAGTTCACCTACACCCAGAACACTATGAACCCAAACAATGATGGGTCTGGGCCAAACTGGCCATGCATACCTGATATGCCCAGATTTGAATACTGGTGGGTTTTGGAGGGGAATTGCCCTGCACATTTGGGAGTAGTAGGTACTGGGATTTATAGTTCACCTGCAATGAATGAGCACTTCTAACCCTACACCACGACCACACTTGGCACACTGAGCCCTCATAACCAACACAACATATTGCAAAGTTTGGGGAAAAGGGAGTTATAGTTCACCTGCATCCACAGAAATAGAGCCCCCATGACTGACTTTACATCTGGGTGGTGTTGGGAGGGGGATGGACTGTGTATGAAGTGAACCTTGCTATTGGAAGACTCTTACACTGTTAGAATGCAATTTACTAAACTATGTGTTATACCACTACTGGGGGAAATTTAATAAAATATTTCCCATATTTAATAATGTATTTTCCCCAGCTGTATTAAGAAAACTTTTACGAACTTGAACATTATGCATTCTGAAAACCCATTCCAACAGGGCATGTCTATACATTTCAGTACAATCTACCAGCATATTATTTCAAATAAATAAAGAAAACCAAGAGCAAAATTATCTGTCTCATGATCTCATCTCTATCTTGTCTTGACCTTCTTTCTTTCTTTCTTTCTTTCTTTCTTTCTTTCTTTCTTTCTTTCTTTCTTTCTTTCTTTCTTTCTTTCTTTCTTTCTTTTGTTTCTGGAGCCAGACAAATGGTATTTTAAGAAGACTTCTCTTTTGTGTCTGTTTCCATAGAGATGTGTCCATATGAAATTTTATTTGATAGGACAAAACAGATGCCTTTTTATAAATCATATAACTGTAACAATTTCTACAGAAAATGATACATCCCTTAACAGTAGAGCTACTCTATAATTCTCTTTTCTTGCTCTGTGAATATTCTTTGTATTAAAAAGATCCTGGGTTATTCAAAACTAGCCAAATAAACACATATATTCTACAACTGAATTCTGTGAGTTATTGAAACGTTCAGAGATCAGAGTCAGAGAAGGTCACTTGAACATTAATGATAAGCTGTGGAAAAAAGTTAGGAAAATAATGGCCATCTGCCTTACATTTATTTAAAAGCAGAGTTTAATTGTGGTGCTGGTCTTCGGGGTCTCCCTGCTCATTAGCCATCAGGAATTCTGGACATTTGCTGATGCTGGTGGCAACCAGGGACATTTTCAATATTTTCAAGAAATGTTAGAAATATTCAGCTCTGAGCCAGGCCAACAGCTTTTGCTGCCCAAGGTGAAGGACATGATAGGATCTATCATTCATCGATGGCAGCTGGTGCCATGCCCTGCTCTCAGAACTGAAGACAGTGAAGAGGAAGAGCAGAAGGAAGTGCCAGTTCTTGGCCTTGAGACTCACAACTCCCAGAAGCCACAAAATTTGGAAATATAAGCATTAGCTTCTGAGCCTGAAACTGATCCAGTGTAATCCCACTTTCAGAGATGCTGGATACTTCATTGTTAGCCTCTGCTCCAATGACAGTGTCTAAGTCGGCTCTTATGCGAGAGATTTTATCTGCAAAGTGTTAAAAGCATCACAGTGATCTACTGAAAGTTCTAGCAAGGTGTTTGGAGGGGAGGGCATCTGGGTTAAGTCTCTCACCACTCTGAACAGCTCAGCTGGATGTGATTCCACAGACACAACATTTGCAAAGATGAACGCTTTCTTCGCTGAACATATTGCCACCTTATAGGAGCAAAGGTGCCCTGTACACTGTGTTTTGTCACATAAAAGTCGAGTTTTCCACCATCTGCCCTACGGTCATCATCTTTTCTGTTTCATTTCCCTGAGGGCCTCTGTATACCAGGGAGCCTGTTTTGTCACAGGTCGGAGAGGGAGTTTGGGAGCTATCGTGTCAATAACCGTGGTTAGATCTTGATTCCATTTATTGACCAGGGATTCAACAGAATTGTTGGTCATACCAGCCATAGAACCCTCTAAGACCTCCTGAAATCTCCGAGGATCCATTAGACTTCAAGGCTGGACCATTTTAATAGGTCCTCCACCCCTGCAAGGGTAGGTTCAGGTTGTACAGAGCAGAGGGCAATAGGGTGGCTTAGGAAGTACAGATCAAACTACACAAACACATCTTTTCATTTGCTGT
Source organism: Anolis carolinensis (assembly GCF_035594765.1). Lineage (NCBI taxonomy): Eukaryota > Metazoa > Chordata > Lepidosauria > Squamata > Anolidae > Anolis > Anolis carolinensis. The sequence continues at coordinate 147,799,183 of NC_085845.1, forward strand.
CTGTTGCAGGTTTCTCACTGTTTCTAATGACAAGGGAAGCTCCTCTTGCGTATATTTGTTCATGATCAGTCAAAATGCAATAAACCCATATCTAAAATTCCCATTTCAGTATGAGATTAACAGTGGCAGGACAGAACTAAATTATGACTTATTAAGACCCCTAAAGGTGACAACAACAACAACAATTTATTGATTAGCCAGTTAGCCTTATCAAGAACAGACAGTACAAACACAACATACAACATACAGACAAAATAACCACATCCGAACTTGCCACTTAGATGAAGCCAGTATCAGCCACTCCGTCTTGGTGAGAACATTCCATAATCATAGCACTATAGTTAAAAAAAACCCCTTGAAGTCCAATGATAGCTGCACTCAGACTCTGGAATTCCTTTGCTAGGAAGGTAGATCAGCACTCTCTTTGTCATCATTTCATCAACAACAATCATGTTATTGGAAACTGACGAAAAGGCAAGAGCTTTTAAAAGTGTGAAATGTTGTGTTATTTATGGTCTTTTTCACTTATATTTTTTTAATTACATTTTTTAAAATAAATAATTGAATTATATTTTGACAGCAACATCTTATGTGTTTTAACCTGTCAGCCATCTTGAGCTGCATTAAAAGGTTATCAAACAAAATAAACTATTGAAATCAGGAAGGACCCCCTTCCACCATCATACTCATATAGGTATGTACACGTAGAGAACTTTCTCAAATATTAAGGTCAAAGCCATTTAGAACATTGAATGCTATCACTTTGAACTCGGACCAGAAAGAAACATACTGGCAAGGGTGAAAAACTATTGAGCATAGATTTGACACTGGAAATAATGACATTTCTCTTCATCACACTCTTTAGAAGGTCATGTGTTTGTTTGCAGACTCTTGTGGTGATGAAGCTCACTGGACTGATGGCTTCCCTCCTTTGAATTAAAGAATGGGTCATCTGAATATCTGTACTGTTGTTCCAGAACAACAGATTAAAAATAAAGAGGACTTCCTCAAGACCTAATAGTAACTATACCACTGTATTGTCGAAGGCTTTCATGGCCAGAATCACAAGGTTGTTGTGTGTTTTCCAGGCTGTATGGCCATGTTCCAGAAGTAGTATCTCCTGACGTTTCACCCACATCTATGGCAGGCATCCTCAGAGGTTGTGAGGTATATATACACCTCACAACCTCTGAGGATGCCTGCCATAGATGTGGGTGAAACGTCAGGAGAGACTACTTCTGGAACATGGCCATACAGCCTGGAAAACACACAACAACCCAACTATACAACTATCTCTGATATGTCTCTGTCTTTTCAAATTACTTACAATTTTAAATCATGAGTTGTACATTAAAAGCTTAGGATTTAATAATGAATTACTGCATTTCAGATAAAACAAATTGATTGGAGAGATTTAAAGATTTGAAATCACTGAAAGAAATGTTTATACTGACAAATCTTCAGTTTGCTTTGAACATCTCTCTCAGCTCTTCTGGAGTGTGTGTGTGCATTCAGCTAAGGGATAAAACCAGCAGCTTTTGGAAACAGCATCAAAAGGCATTAAGCAGGTTATGTATACAGTCCTGTGAAAATATGGGTCATACCCAAAGTTGTCATTGCCAACGAAACAGTAACCCAAGGGCTAGAAACAACAAGCAGCTGACAGTGTGCATTTTATGAGTCTTGGACATGCCTTGGCACTTTTTTAGGGCATTTTCTCTTGTCAGTCAAAAGGAAATACAGTAATTTTAAAAATAGAGTACATATATATAGCCAAAGAAAAACACTATTGCAGCTAATGGTGCTGCCGGTAATGTTTTATTTTAGGATCTATGGAGGGTATATTATCATTACTTTATTGCAAAATAAAGTAATGATTGGTGACATTGCTATTTTCCACACAATTAACAATTAACACTTACCCATTACTTCTTCTCATTTTCCCCATAATTTTTCTCCCACTCACCTCAGCCAACATAGTAAATGTTCATGGATGATACCCTGTTTCCCCGAAAATAAGACAGTGTCTTATATTAATTTTTGCTCCCAAAGATGCGCTAGGTCTTATTTTCAGGGGACGTCTTATTTTTCCACAAAGACGAATTCACATTTATGGTTGAATTTTTTAAAATGAAAATTTATTATCTACTGTACAGTAGTTGTCATCACAAAACAGCATAACCAAACTGTGAATCCTTTCAAGAATTTCTATATTATATTTTATTGCTATACTGTTTTAAAATTACTGTTTTAAATTTCTGTTTGTATGTAAATTATGTTGTTGTTGGGCTTATCCCTGTGTAAGCTGCCCTGAGTCCCTTCTAGGAGATGGAGGTGGGATACAAGAATAAGTTATATTATTATTATTATTATTATTATTATTATTATTATTATTATTATTTCTTGATACTACCTTTATTTCCATGTACAACAATCTATGGTATGTACATTTACCGGTCCTGCATGCTTCCAAACAAAAACTTTGCTAGGTCTTACTTTCGAGGGAGGCCTTATATTTAGCAATTCAGCAAAACCTCTATTAGGTCTTATTTTCTGGGGATGTCTTATTTTCAGGGAAACAGGGTAGCAGTTGAAGTTTCTCCCACACACTTCAGCCAACATGATCAATGTCCATGGATGATAGTAATCAAAGTTTGAACATCTGGAAGACCATATGGTCCCCACCTCTGATCTAAGCTATAGTCATTATTATACATGGATGAAAGAAAGGAATTATGGGTGGAATCAATGTAGTCTGCTTCCAACTGAATGTACTGATGGATCAGTCCCCTCTTGGGTGAGAAGGGCGGGATACAAATGCTTAAATAAATAAATAAATAAATAAATTATGAACAGACTCTCTGCCATATCTATTTTGCCTGTGTTGTTTTCATAGAACAAAGCTCAGATAAAATAAGGGACATTGTAGACCTTATAAGAAAAGTTAAATCACTCAAAGGTATTTTATTATACTTTTACCATATCTTTAATCAGCACTAAGGAACATCTAACATGGCTCAAGATTTATGCAACATATTTCAAATGTGCTGTAATTTGTTAATTCCAAAAGTACTTGTCTCTTTCAAAGGACTTTACTCAAAAATATGAACAGTATAAAGAATGTTGTACAAATTGGAAAGTTTTGAAAGTCAAAAATGCTGAGTGCTATTTTGTAAAATGACACTCATACATCTACTATGATTCATATAAAATAGCCCTGTTCTGTTTCTCACTCTGCCTAAACATTACCAGAATGTATATCTTTATGTTTCCTTGCCACAGCTTGACTTTGCTTCATATTTTCTCTGTTTATAGCTATATCTATGCTTATGTTTAAATCAACCAGCATAACCAGAGAACCAGAGAACCATTTTGTTCTCTGAGACTTAGGAAGCTAAAGACACATTCAAACAAGTGTCTCCAAAACTAGAGTACATATATATAGTTAAAATCCATCATTAATTTTTTCTACTTCATCACCATGTTCACATAAGATTAAATCATGGACTCATATATTAATCATAGAAACACATAAATGGTGTTCTGTTGCATTTTTGGTGCTTAATGAAAACACAGCTTTACTTAGGCACCAGTGGTTTAAAACTCTCTGTTATTGTATATTTGTTGTTGTGTGCCTTCAATTCATAAACAAGTTATAGTAACCCTAAGGTAAGCCTCTCATTGGATTTTCTTGGCAGGAGTTTTCAGAGGGGGGTTACCATTTTCTTTCCCTGCAGCTGAAAGATTGTGGGCACATCTACATTGGCATTTAACATGGTTTGAAGGCATCTCGAAACTGCAATATTGAAATTATGCACAATGAGAATGTGTGCAGGAATGAGCCTTGGGGATAAGCAAAATGGTGGGGTACTCCAATGTAGATGTGCCCAAAGACTTGTCCAAGGCTATCCAGCGGGTTCTATGGCTGACTCAAGTTTTGAACCCTTATATCTCAGAAACCTAACCCAACACTCATCCCAGTACACCACATGTATCAAACACAAGGTCCATAGACTGAATACAGTTTGCCTTATCATTTTATGTGACCCACAAGGCTTTCAATGCCAGGGCAACATAGTTACATAGTTATACAATTTTACATTTACAAACATGCACTTTGAAGGCAACCATAAGGCTGATATGGCCCTCAATAGAAATTGGTTTGACACTCCTACACTACACCATGCTGTCTTTCTAACACAGTGGTTCTCAACCTGGAGTCCTTAGATGTTTTTGGCCCACAACTCTGAAAAATCCCAGACAGTTTACAAGCTGTTAGTATTTTTGGGAGTTGGAGGCCAAAAACATCTGGGGACCCCAGGTTGAGAACCACTCTTCTAACAAGTCATTACAGTGTTTCATTGGGTTTTGCTATAGTTTTGTATTATTGTGAAAATGGAAAGTGTTATGTGTGTGTCTGTGTCTCTCTGTGTATAGTGTTAAACAAATATTTATAATAAATCATAATATATAATATATGACCTTCAGAACCAGTACAGCCCTGGATATCTGGTTGTAAGAAAGGACCAAATTACATTTTCCAGTGCTTTAAAATGTTGGTACGCCATACATCTGGAATGGCATATGAAGTGATTTCAACAGGCAAAAATGGAGATGGGGATTATTTTTACATTTTTATTCCAATAGGAACTTATTAAATTTGTGTTTCCTCAAACAGCACAAGAATCCAAATAAAATTATTTTTCACATCTCAGAATTTTGCAATGCAGTTTTCACAACAAACTAATATGTAACATGTGTATATTGAGGGAGAGCTCACAAAGATGTATATGTTATTGAAAACACAGACAGAATAGTACTGGAAGAGGGAAAGTTGCTTGTTAAAATCACATATGAGGCATTGGTTAAATTAAATACAAAATACAAAAATGCAATACTTAAAAAGATACTTAACTTTTTTGAGATGGAAGAAATGAAAGACATATTCAAACTTTAATTTGATTGTATAGCTTTTTAAAAAAAGCTCCAAGCTGATGCTGAAATGGGAAAGAACAAACATAAAATGGGAAAAAATGAGTAACAGAAACCAAAACTGCTAACAATCTTCTGGTTGGCAAGCACAAATAACAATAAGCAGGAAGATGCTTTTGGAAGACGTATTTGTTACAATATTTCACTCTAAAATGTAAGAGCCAAAGTTTCTAATACTGTCTGATTAATGTAAAGTTTCTTCCAGAATATCCAATTGTAAGGGGGAACAGTCAGATACAAAAGAAGCTCAGCTCTAACTCTCTCCTGATCTGACAGCGGTTTTTGAGTATGCAAATGCCAAATGTGAAAAGTGCCAAGGCTTAAGCAAACCTCTGCTGATCTCTGGGTACATGATACATGATCATTGCTGCTCTCTGTGGGGAGGAAATGAAAAGCTTTCCAGTCCTAGGAAGTCCTGTCAAAACAGCTTCACAGGACATTACAGAAAATATTTCACTTTGGGGCCAAGAAAATTGTATATCCATAACAAAGCAGGTCACAGATGGAAAAACAAAACCAATCAGTTTGCAGAACATGTCATGGCATAGTGTGAAAACCAAATAGAAAAAAAAAACAATAACCAAGAGGTCAATGCAGTATAAAGCCTACGAAAAAGTGGTGCTGATGGGTAGGTAGGAGAGAGGAGAGAACTGTTGGAAGAATATCAATCATACATGAGCCTCACTTTGGAAAGAAACTTCCTCTTTTAGATAGCTGAAAATGAAACAATGGCAGCAACACCTTTATTTTTCCTCTAAAAGTTCCAGATTTCCCAGCTCCATTAATGTTTACATACAATTTACATATCTTTGTGTGAAGCAATATTAAGTTTACCTAATAGTTCTCCTATCTAATACCTATTGATCAGAACAGGAGAACTATCAGTATGGGAATAGCATTAAATATGATGTAACAGTGACTAGTCAGTGCAGTGAAGGGGTCTGAACATTGGGCTGTGATTCTGCATCCCACGTTTTGAATCTGTGTTCTGCCATAGAAACCCACTGGGTCACATTAGACAAGCCTCACTCTTTCAGACTCAGGGAATGGCAAAGGCAAATTTAAATTGAAAAAATCTTGCCAAGAAAACCCTGTGGTGGGTTCACTTTATGGTCACCATATGTTGGAAACTATTTAAAGTCACATAATGACAACAATTGTAAGAGTGAGCTAAGAACCTCATACCATCTGGATGCATAACGTAAGCATTTTTGTTGGTGAAGTGAAGTCATATTGAGATTTAAGCCAGCTTTCTGCAGCAGAGAAAAAGCGAAGAGGATTTCTAGCTTTATCTTAGAGGCAGACCCTATGTGACACTGGAGAGATGGAACTGCATGTAAGTTGTAAATTGGACAGAGGTTAGGGAAATAATTCCCACGCTATGTTGTAAAGATACCTCGAATATCCTGGCTTACCTGTGCTACCAAAACTTGGTCTAAACCACTATTCAATAATAGGCAGTGTTCATACAAAGGAGACTTTGGACCTCCTATCAATGGCTGTATTTTCTTCTCCATACAAACACAAACAACAAATAATTCTCAAGCATTAATTATTTCCTTTCTGTATTTCACTTAAATTAACAGTCTTCATCAGTGCCAATGTAAATCTTATGTCACCCAATATTTTTGCAAACAAAAAGTAACATTCGAATATAAATTTATATGAAGTAAAAATGCCATAGCATTTTCACTTTGTATAAATTTGTATTCTAACATTGCTTTTTGTTGTGAGATGCCGACATGACCAATGGTTATAATGTCTAGAAGGTGAATTTCAAAACATTTGGATGGTGAAAGATTAAGAACTGCTGTCCCAGATAGCCAGGCACCAGGTTTTTTCCCGAGCTTTAATAAAACCAACTCTTTGAACTGATACCAGAAAACATTTGGCAACCAGTAGAGGTCTTCTAGCATCAGAGTAATGTGATCTTGATTCTGTATATACCAGTTAACAGGCTAGCTGTCACATTTGGCACCAATTGCATCAATTTTGCCCTTAGGCAACATTCAAGGGTATTGACTTTTTGCTATTTCTATACTTCTAGGTGTGTAATAAAAATTCCGAAGAAGATAAAGAGGGTTATTAAAAATATTATCAAGCTACCACAAAGATTTACAGCACTTTGAAGCCCATGTCTATAAACTGCTATGCTTTAGTCTGATGACATCAGAATTCAGTAGTCAAGGCTATTATTACCAATTTTTGTCTCCTTTTCCTGAATGTCAAATGGCCAAGGCATTACATTATGAACTGAAATGTTTTTGAATTATTCTAAAAATGAAGCAAGCTCTACTGACTCACATTATTTTAATGTGCCAACTCAAAGCCAAACAAATTATGAAGTATGAAGTGTTCTTTTCCCTGAACACGGCTTCAAAGAATGGAACTACAGTTCTTGTTAGCAAACCATGATTTGAAATAATTTTGTCTTATGAGGACAATAGGTCATTCTTTATATCACACAAAAAACAAAAACAAAAATGAAAACCTGGCAGATTAGAATTTATCCTTTGCTATTGACTCTTCTGCTTATGAATTTATTAGATTTTTCCCATTACCAAATGACAAAGGGCATCGTCCTGTACTTGCAATCCCCTGGCTGACAGATTCTAGCTTTTGGAAGGACTTACAATATGATTGTTTCACTAACAAATACACTGACAGTGTACAAAATATTACTGCAGAGTTTCTTTACTGTTATGGTCGAGTACCATACTGCATATTGACAAAATGAGATAGAGTTATGAATGGTATGTTGGAAGCATGGGGAAGGAGCACACTTATTCCAAATGTATACTTATCTCTGGTCTGCAACCATGTACTCTAGTAGATGTTTCTGTAAAAACTACAAGTTGAGTGTCCCCCATCAAAAATACTATGGACTGGAAGTGTTTGGGATTTCAAACTTTTTCTTTATTTTTTATTTTATTAACTTTATTTATACCCCGCTTTTCTCCCCATGGGGACTCAAGGCAGCTAACAATCCCACACTTTAGTCATAACTTAAAAACCACAATACAAAAGTTAATAAACAATTCAATAGTACAGTGTGGGAAAAACATATTAAAATATAACAAATATGCTTAAAATAGTCATTAAAATTCACACTCTCCATTCACACACACACCGAATCCCACCCAAACATTTCCCCAGCAGCCTGCTCCTTATCTTTCCCCAAATGTCTGCTGGCAGAAAAAGGTCTAATCCTGCCTGCAGAAAGCCAGCAGGAATGAGGCCATCCTAGTTTCTCTTGGGAGGGAGCTCCATAGTCTGGGAGCAGCCACTGAAAAGGCCCTCTTATATGTTCCCACAAAATGTGCTTGAGTTGAGTGGTGGGAGAGCAAAAAGGCCCTCCCCGTAGATTGCAGATGTCTAACAGGTTCATAGAAAGAGATACAGTCCTTCAGATAACCTGGACTAGGGCTGTATAGGGCTTTGTAGGTCAAAACCATCACTTTGAATTGTGCCCGGAAACGTGTTGGCTGCCTGTGGAGCTGTCACAACAGAGGAGCTGCTTTAATTGTGCAAATGCATTCCTGGCCACTGCTGAAACCTGGGTCTCCAGATTAGGAGTCAAATCAGGAGTTCTCCTGTGATGGCATGCCAGGGTTAAAAGGAAAACTATGATGTCTGGCTATACACGGTAGCTATCGGTATACCCTCTTAAAATAAAGGCTCTTAAGACAGGAGTAAAGTTAACTAAAACAAGTTTACTGGAAACAAAAAGGCAAAGGCTTAACTTCACCCAGGGCTCTTTAAATGAAAATCAAAATAATATAAAACTATATTGGTGGTAAAATATGGTGCAGGCTGTGGCGCAGGCTGGTGAGCAGCCTGCTACAATAAATCACTAGAACTATTGGAATTCTATATACAACTAACTGAAAACCACTTTGAGGTCAGGCCTATAACTTGAACATTGATATGACTTGTGAACCATATGTGTCTATAAAGTGTTCCGTTCTGGGGCCGGGCTGTGGTGCAGGCTGGTGAGCAGCCTGCTGCAATAAATCACTCTGACCATGAGGTCATGAGTTCGAGGCCGGCCCATGGGGGGGGGGCAAGCACCCGTCAATTAAAAAATAAAAATTAGCCCCTTCTCGTTGCTGATCTAGCAACCCAAAAGATAGTTGCATCTATCAAGTAGAAAATAAGGTACCACTTATAAAGTGGGGAGGCAAATTTAACTAATTTACGACGTTGGAATGAGGAAGTGCTGTCACAGTGGATGATGAAGCAGCTGCTCCCCCCTGTGGCCAGAATCGAACATCCCCTCAGGAGAAGGTTAAATTGCCTCTGTGTCTGTCTCTGTCTCAGTTCTATGTGTATATGGGCATTGAATGTTTGCCCTATATGTATATAATGTGATCCACCCTGAGTCCCCTTCGGGGTGAAAAGGGTGGAATATAAATACTGTAAATAATAATAATAATAATAATAATAATAATAATAATAATAATAATAAATAAAATATGCGCTTTGCTATCATAGTACAGGTAGTACAGGTCTTAACTATATTGGTAATACAGCTATACTATGTTGGCAGTATTTGTCTCAACTGTAATGGTAGTACAGGTAATACTGGTAATATGTGCTGAGAATGCCTGACTGAATTACCAAGGCCAAGGAACCCAGACAAATCCTGGCCTTCTCTAAAACTCTGATACAAAAGAAAAGGGAGGGAAAAGCCTTTCAGGTAGGCTCTGAGGCAAAAGGGCTAAACCAACTGAGACAGGCCTCTGTGGCGGGGGGGGGGGGGTTGAAACTCCACGCCCAAACTAACTACAAATGGAGAAGACTAAACAAGGAAGTGAAGTAGAGGAGGGTAAAGGTAAGGCCAAGACATCACATCCCCCAAATAGCAAACTTGAATTTTCAGGGGGAGTGTGACCCCATTTGACACAAGCTGACTCCCTATTTCCAGGTCTGTCCAGGAACAGCTCTGTTTTGTCTGGACTAAGATTCAGTTTGTTTGCCCTCATCAAGTTCATTACAGCTTCTAGACATTAGTTTAGCACAGGAACTGCTTCCTTGGAATTAGGTGGAAAGGAGTGATAGAATTGGGTGTCATTTGGGTATAGATGGCACCACACTCCAAAACCCTGGATGACGTCTCCCAGCAGTTTCATGTATATTTTGAACAGCATGAGAGACAACACAGAGCCCCAAGGGACCCCACAGGCCAGTGATCAAGGAGTCGAACAGGAGTCCCCCAGCACCACATTCGGAGCCACTGAAGAACAGTGCTTTCAAGTTCCATCCCAGAAAGGCAACTCAGAAAGATATCATGGTCAATAATATTGAAAGCTGCTGAAAGGCCAGGAGAACCAACAGGGACACACTCGTGCTTTCCAGTTGTCTGCGTAGGTCATTCACCAAGGCAACCAAAGCTGTGTCTGTTCCATAACCAGTCCTGAAACCAGACTGAAATGGATACTTATATTTGGGATACTTATATCTGCATATACATATGGAATGAATGTCTTGGAGATGGGACCCAAGTGTAAAAATAACATTCATTTATGTTATTACCTGTACACCCAATACCTGGAATCATAGGAAGTGTGGTTTTACAAGATTTTTAGTCTTCTCTGTAAAAGTATGGTTGCCCCTCACCAAACTACGAATCCAGTGGCTCCATAGCATTGAGGCATAGCAGTGGTGTTAAACTGCATCAGTTCTAGAGTGTAGATGCACAATTAATCCATGATGGTTTGTGATACGAAATTTCTTCTTTCAGTTTCTAACGTGCTACAAGATTATTTTCCATGCTGACATTGCAGAATAACACAGCTTTGTCTGTGAAATGCTAGAATATATTTATGCACAACTCTCCAAAAATGAATATTTACCAAGAGGAGAGGAATTTAGTACACAGAGTCTTCTGAGTGTATACAATTCTTAGTTCTTAGTCAGCTACATGTATATAAAATACTTCTGAACTCCTACATAGTGCAAAGATCAGATGAATGTTTGGTTTACTGGAGGCCAAAAATTAGAAGAGAGCAAAATGTTGCTTCAGTTTCATTTTGATAAAAAGTTACCCACATTTGCAAATATTTAAGACAGAAAGAAGTGTTTAAAAACTTTAGTTGCCAATGAAGTTGTAACTGAGAGACTCACCTGTGCAGACCTTGAGCTTTACCGGTACAAGTGCTCAACTTCTAAAAATCTGAGCTTCACATCTTTTGTATGATGACATTAGTTATACTAATCAATGATGTTAATGCCTAATAATGAAAATCACTATTTTTCTTCCCTCGGAGGGCAGAGGCTTCTAGATCAGTGGTAAATTGAATCCACTGTTTGTTTTATGCCTGACTTTCAAAGAACTATCCATGGTGCTGAATCTCTTTTGGGGAGGACAGAATTCAACACTCTAGATAGCTTTTTAAAACAGGGAATAAAATCCAAGGCAGATTAACCTCACTCATCATGTAGGGGCTTCTGGCTGTTCTTTTTATTTAAATTATAGTTTGGACAAGAAATTGGAAATGGCTATCTTTTGGACTAAAACTTGCAGAATTTCCCAAACAAGCAGTGCTTTAAATTAAGTTTTCCCTACAAATTGATACTTTTGGATTGAAAATGTCCTCTGACAATATAGGACATTGTGGTAAAAGAGGGCACATATCCTCCACGTTAATAGTCATACAAACGGTGTCCTGGACACTGCCTTTTTTTTTAAGCTAATAGGGAATGTCTTTCAATACATTTGCATATGGCTTGTGCCATTTGAGTCCTTGGTTCAGAAGATCACTATAGATTCAAATAGAAGTACTATTACCTTCTTGAAAGTTCTTTAATCTCTTTTAATGGCTTTTGTTTAACTGAGATAAGAATCAGTGAGAAGTTCATTGATTTGTTTTCATTTCTCTTCATTGATTCAAAATGTTTACATACCGTATTAACATATAATTGAATATGTGTTGTTTGTTGTATTTTGTAATGATATGGTGATATATATATTATATACACATACACACCTTTTCCAGCTGTACAAGGTTCCTTATAAACTGAAAATAACATATGTTGGGAAACAACCTTCTATAGTTGTAGTCTACAATTTGCAAAAACAAATAAATGTGTCCAAGAGCAAATCAAGACCAAGGTCTCCTAGAAACCAAGACAACACAATCTTGATGTATAATGAGAAGACATAAATCACTAGAAAAAGATAAAGGAGAAGGCATTAGGAAAAAAAAGATGGACTCAGTCCAGATGAAAGGACCCAATCAAGGAAGCCATGACCCTGAATTTTCAAGACCCAAGTAGGGCTGTTGATAACAGCAGGTTTGGATGTCTCTCATTTATAGAGTTGCCATAAGCCAAAGTCAACTTTTTGGCAACTAACAACAGTAACTGCCACTACATGAATGTCTCCTGACCATTTGTATAATTTAAACTGCACATCAGATGTCATCTGTTAAATAATACATATTTATTCCTCCATTTCATTTTGTTAAAATCAGGCTTTCCAAAAACAAAATACTTCATTTTCTTGAAGCTAGTCTTCTCAAGCTACAACATAATTTCTAGTCATTACTCTCAACTCCTACCTAGTATTTGGTAAAATGAAGCATAGTGAAGACTGACACCTGTATCTTTTTAGTGTCAAAACAGTCTAGTAATGACATTTTTTAAAAAAATCTTGGAATAATTATTAGTTGGAATTGTTCAGCTTACGGAGGCAGTGGCACACAGAGAGAGTCTATAGGCATCATTTTGACTGAAGAGACACCAGAAACAAAGCCAGACCTGGAAGGTGTTATTATGTACCTGGCAGAAGAGTGGGAAAAATCCTGAGGAATTGAAATGTGCAGGGAGACTGGATCATTATAACAAATGAATTAATTTTTAACCTGTTTCTCAGGCCATAGGTCTAGAAGCACTTGTCAAAAACAGTAGATGCAATACATCACAAGACAAATAAAAGGGGGTTATAAAACAATAAAGAAGAGCCACCAGAATCAATAGGAAATAACAGTTGTTGCTTCAATAACAACCAGAACTTTTGGTGGAAACAAAAACTTTATTTCCTGCCTTCTGTTTCACAAGTTTCATTTAAGACTGCTTTTCTTCTGGGAGGGCTGCTGTTCCCAGTAAATATTATTCCCAGTAAATACACACACAAAAATGTTGCTGAGATTGTTCATGTACTATTCAAAATGGCAAACTCCATAATTCTAAAAACAAATAACTGCAAGGGATACAGAATATTAATCCAGACAGAATGGTTTTTAGGGCCTGAGCTGAGGCCAAACAGTTCAAACATCTAGAAGAAATTGAGACAAAATGTTTATGTGCCTGACATTTGAACAGCTTGTGAGGTCAAGCTGGCCAATCGCAACAGGAACAATTGTTTATTAATACTATCTAAGGGACTGAACTCTCAAATAGGTTCAACACCTTGCATAACTCCTTTGAAATATAGACCCAGAATGGACTGAAAGGCTTACTAACATGGAAGTTACCATTATCTTTTACATCTTGTCCACTCATGTGTGATTCCTTATGCAAAGGTCTGTTTAGTAGACGTGTGCATTTTGGCTGAACCTTGACTGTTCCTGCTGGCCGAATTTTGGGAGACTCCCGGAGCCATTTTCACGCACCTCCCGAAAACGGGTGGGTAGTCGAATAGCCATTTTTGGTCAGCAACCGAAAAATGTGGCTAGATCTGGCCCTTAGGCAGCAATGAGGGCTTCCCGGGCTATCAAAATAAAAATGACCACCCTTGGAGGACACATCAACCACTCTTATCCCACCAAGATTCATAACATTTGGTTTGTTCCCTGATTTTTAGGATTTTCTTTTCTTTTTAGCACACAGAGAGAAATATAAATAGAGAAATTTTGTTTGCAAAGGAATGAAATTATAAGTAGGTAGGTAACAAGGTAGTAGTTATAAGAGGGTGTTATAAACAGCTAGCCCTTCACATTCATTGAAGTTAGGGGCACAGCACTCCCACAAAAGTTAAATACAATGAATAAAAATGCTATTTGTCTTTAGCCGAGAGATCACTTCCTTAAAGATCCATATCTCGGTCCAGACTAAGGTTTACGTGCAAGGTTTATGTGGACGAATGGATTAAGTATTTTATTATACTGTTTTAAATGTATTTATGGGATTGTTTTAAATTGATTGTTTTATATTGCTATGTTTTATTTTTCTACTGTATTGTGAGCCGCCCTGAGTCCCTTCGGGTGAGAAGGGCGGCATATAAATGATGGAAATAAATAAATAAATAAATAAATAAATAAATAAATAAATAAATATCTTCCAACAGGCCTACCCAGTCAATTTTAAACTATTCATTTTAAATAGACATTTTGTTGGTATGGATGATTTTGATGTGTGTTTTCATGTTATGTTTCTGCGTTTTAATTTATGTATTTCATTTTTTCCTGTTTTTAGTTATCTATTGTCATTTAACTCTATGTTGTATCTCACCTTTAGCCTTGGGGAGAGATTGATAAGAAATAAGATTTGTTGTTACAGTAGTTGTTGTTCTCCAGCATGGCTCCAGTTAGCGTTGGCCATGGGCTCAAATTGGAGGATCTAGAGATTCTTGAAGAGAACATATTAATCAAATCCATAGATAATCAAATCCACAAAAATCAAATCTGGAAATGTGGATGGCTATGTGTATGAGTGTGTGTATTTAAAACACTATTTTAAACTATGTTTTTTTAATTAAAAAAACTTCCCAAATTTTATTTTAAATCGTTTTTAAATGGTGAATAGTTTAATTCTGGTTTAATGTTGACTTTTGCACATTTCTAATTGTATTGTAATCATTTAAATTTTTATACTGTTTTGAGTCCTAATCTTGGGGAAAAGCCAAATATAAATAATGATGCTGATGAATGTCTAAGTTATATTATAAATAAATAAGCCACATTCATATATCAGATATCCTGCATTACAAACAAGAATTAATAGAAAAATCCATTAGAACTTTTCAAAATATTAAAATAGTAGTAAAGTCATAGATACATGACACACCTATATTTTGCTTCTTCAACTTTTGATATTGCAATCTACTGCTCTTTATATGTGACTACAACATCTCCTTGTTTTAGATAAGTAGAATTACAGGGATGTTGCCATAAACTCACAGATTATTTTTAAGTATGTAATACCACAGATGTATAGTCTCTCTTCATCCTGAAAAAACAGTATGTTGGGCCATTTTCCTTCTACTTTGGTATACTTTGTCAGCATTCGTTTTATTATAAAAATCCTATCTCTATTCCTTATAGAAATTTTAAAGTCATTTCACAGCTGAGTGGAACCCTAAACAGAGCTATCTTCGTGTAATGAAGCAGAAAACGACTGCTCCTTAACAAGACTGGTATATGGAGACAAACAGCTCATAAATATCCCATCTGCTACCAAACACTTCTATCTGAGAGGCTTTCAGATCTAAATGTTACATTTCCTCATTCTCTACAGAAACAATTGAAGAAATACAAAGACTTCCACATGAGATTTCTGCCTCTGAAAAGAAACACATTCATTTTGTAATACATTGATGCTAATCATCCATGGAAGCACAATTTGGTTACTGTCAAGTGTGTGGTCTTGTTGATTTTAGTAGTTCTACCCCGGCGTTTATGGTAGTTGAACTTGTCCTGCAGTAACTCTGACAAGCAAAATTACATAGGCACGAATAAGCTTTTGTAACACCCAAATAATACTACACGATGAGGGGAGAGCATTGATGATCAGCTTTCTCCATCACTCTCTTGTGTACGTCTCAGCATTTGAAGTTCTGTTACACCTACGAAGACCGATGCTTAGATTGTCTTTTTTTGTTTTGGATAGAGAAGATCTATCTAATCAATGAGCTTTTCATAACTCACCATTTGACAATTGATTATATAAGTTAACTTTAGTTGGGACTAATCAACAGATTTCTAGCTATGGATTTGCAAAAGGATATTCCCAAAGCATAAAACAATAGAGAAAAGAACTCTCTCTTTGGATATGTTTTATCCATTAAATTTGTTATTTAAAATAAAGGCATAACAGAAATGAAGCTTTATGGATAGGAAATAAAATTTAATGTCAAGACATAAAGAAACGGACATAAATAAATATAGGTATTTTTGTATAAACTGTGCAAAATAAAAATGTGTCCTGTCTTGATGTTCCACTAAATAATTCTGATCATACCCTTGAGAAAGTAGAACACTAGAGCAGTAGACACATACACAGCCTTTATTGGCATACAACAATAAAATTGGCATACAACACAAGTATATACAACAAGAGGAAATCACAGATAAAAAGAAAACATACTTAAAAGTTACTAATCTCAAGGATAAAATTTGCAACAGTCTTACAAAAGAATGCATGAGTTGTTCAGAAGATATGGAATGTTATAACACCCTTGCCACTATGAACACTGTGAAAAAATGAAATTCCTATATTTCTTATCTGAAGAATCTAGACATATTGATTGTACAGCTCTCCCAAGCTGCCCCCCTCCCCTTTAGCTCAAGCAATTAATCTCCACTTGGGGAAAACCTCTTACATCATAGTAAATGTTTATATCCCTATAGGCTTAACTCGAAACATGCTGCACTAGAGAAGCAGAATGTAATTGGGGCAAGCACAATGCACCACACAGACAATACCTGGACTGTACTTTGGCAATTCCTTGAAGCCTCTGTAGTCCTCTGTACACTGTCTTCCTATGCAATAGTCTTGATAAGTGAGACACCCAAGTGAAAAAGCTGAGAACAGAAGTGAGAAAGCAGAGAAGTCGATTTGTAGCACTGGTAAGCAAGGCTTACCTTGCTTAGGCTAAACTAAGGCTAGGTAAAGGTAAATGTTTCCCCTGACATTAAATCCAGTCGTGTCCGACTCTGGGGGTTGGTACTCATCTCCATTTCTAAGCCAAAGAGCCAGCGTTGTCTCTAGACACCTCCAAGGTCATGTGGCCGGCATGACTGCATGGAACGCTGTTACCTTCCTGCTGGAGCGGTACCTATTGATCTACTCATATTTGCATGTTTTCGAACTGCTAGGTTGGCAGAAGCTGGAGCTAACAGCAGGCGCTCACTCCGCTCCCTGGTTTGAACCTGGGACCTTTTGATCTGCAAGTTCAGCAGCTCAGCACTTTAACACACTGAGCCACCGGAGGCTCCCAAACTAAGGCTACACTACCCTATATCCCAGGATCTGTTCCCAGATTATCTTCTTATCCCAGATTATCTGGCAGTGTAGACCAATATAATTTAGTTTAAAGCAGATAATCTGGGATCAGATCATGGGATATAGGGCACTGTAGATCCAGCCTAAGATGCACCTGTAAGAGTTTAAATAGGGGTAAAGGTAAAGGTTTTCCCCTGACAGTAAGTCTAGTTGTATCCAACACTAGGGGATGGTGCTCACCTCAATTTGTAAGATGAAGATCCAGCATTGATCGTAGATGCCTCTAAGGTCATGTGGCCAGCATGACTTCATGGAGCACCATTACCTTCTAGCCGGCGCGGTACTTATTGATCTACTCACATTTGCATGTTTTTGAACTGCTAGGTTGGCAGAAGCTGAGGCTAACAGGGGGAGCTCACCCCACTCCCCGAATTCAAACCACTGACCTTTAGGTCAGCAAGTTTAGCAGCTCAGCTGTTTAACCCACCGGGGTCTTCCTATATAAGCTTAACCTTTTTGGAAGGGCTATAGAATATTGAGATTTGTAGTTTGGTAAGGTAGCAGCACCTTTTGGCTGAGAAGACTCAAGACCTTTTAAAACTACACCACCTAGGATTCCATAGCATTGAGCCAGGACAGTCAAAGTGATATCAATCTGCATTCATTCTACAGCATAGATAGATTCACCCAAGAAAGTGAATCAAAATCCTGGTTACGGGCCTGCCTGCAACTGAGATGATACCACATTCACAAGTGCCCTATTCATAAAAATGAGAGTGTTTGTGACTAGAAAACAGTCATTACAGATCTTTTGGCCACATGGGAATCCCCCCCCCTGCAAGTTACACTACAGTTATGCATTCAAATTTCCCTGATCTACCTGTCAATTGCTTTTACCCGAGGAAATCCTAATGGCCAAGGGATGAGAGAGAATCTGGAAAGCCACGAAAATGTGAATCTTTTAGATAACTCTTTAGGCTCCAAAACCTCAACAGAAACTATAGCATGACTCCCTATTTGCAGGAGATATCTTTATGGATTTCAAGTGGGGATGCAAAAATAAATATAATAGGAAACCATATTATAAGGCCCAAGAGCATCATAAAGTCACACTGGTGGATTAGAAAATGTATAGAAAGGACATGTTTTGTCAGACACAGACAAATGAAAATGTGGCTAATGATTCTGTGGATATAGGGACTGTACTGTATATTCATAATGGCATTGAAACTGCCATGAAGGTGAATATTTTTTAAATCTCAAAATGGTGAGCAAATTCATCACAACAAGCCTCTGAGAGCTAATATCAAATTCACTGCAACAGATTAAAGAGGCCTGTGAGCCACTTACGAAAACACAGCTGGGTGATTTTTTGAAGATATAAAGCATCTAACAATGTTTGTGTGTAGTTCAAAGTATATAGGTTAAAAACAGTGTCTGTGGTTCACATTCTGGCTTATGCTGGTACTCAAAGTTTAGTCTGTAGTAATTTCCTTTCTAATTTGGACCAACATGAGATGTATTGTAAATCTGAACTTAATGATCTTAACTGAGACCTCTCATATAGATATTCATATTCATTAAATACAAGTATTGAAAGCAGGTGTAGACATTTGGTGGCTGCAAGGGCAACTATAAAATCATTAGTGCTCAAAAGACCATCCAACACAAGTGCATTTATACTACAAACCAATCTTTGGCCAAGTTGGCAATTAAGATTATTTTAATGGATGAGAGAAAGTACAAGGCATTTAGACACTCATAAAGTGGTAGAGCAGATATTACATTTGTAGCAACTGGATGTTAAAGGATCCAAAGTCATTAGCCGCATTAGTATGGGCATAAAACTACATTCAGTTTAGGAAAACTGGGAAAAGCATTTGCTACATTCATTTGTGAGACTTTGCTGATTTCCTCAATCTATGAAATTGAATGCCCAGCACATCCATTCTTGTTTTGCACTCTGATCTGTGGCTCCTGCAGACAGGACTGTCTTTGGACAAGATCCTACACACAATCTTCACACAATTATTTATTATTTACTTTATTTATACCCTGCCTTTCTCTACCCCGAAGGGGAGTCAAGGTGGCTTACAGAGAGGCAATTATTCAATGCCATTAAAACATATACAATTCAGAAATTAAATTAAATTAGATCAAAATCAAACATATTCAACATTTAAAACATTACATTGCATAAGGAATCATGCCATCCAAAGTCACAATCCAGGCCTTTCCGCAGTCATTCCATATGTGGTGCAGGCTGGTTAGTAGCCAGTTGCAATAAATCACTATGACCAAGAGGTCATGAGTTCGAGGCCAGCCTGTGTGGGAGTGAGCATCTGACAATTAAAATAAAAATAGCCCTGCTGGTTGTTGATCTAAGCAACCTGAAAGACTTGTAAATTTTTCTACCAATAGGAAAAAGCTAAACATTTCACAGTAAGCAAATTTTTACATCCATATAAATATCTGTCATTAGTGACTGAGTCAGCATCAGTAAATCTGGACCCAGCCCTGGGCTTCGGGCCTTCTCTGTACATTTCTTGTGCTATTATTTAGCATTGGTCTCATAATCAGAAACATTAAGACAGTAGATGTCAACAAGAATTATTCTTTGCTCAGTTGCATTCTATGGTTTCCATTAGGGGATCTTTTTATCTGTAAATCATGGAGAGAGACATGTTTCAACACCAAAGCAGGCTACTGGTAAGACTTCTCAAGCACTGTACTAACTATATTAAAGTGCCACTTTTGACAAGTAGCGCATTCTCCCTGTCCCTTGAAACTCTAATACTATCCCATCTCCTACAATTTTTACAGTCATGCACTAATTTACAGTATTTCTCTAGCAAGTCATGAAGTTCAATACACCATGGTCGAAAGAGTAACTAATCACAGCACAACTGTAATCATGCCTTAAATGGGATTAATGAGGAAACCTACTACTTCATGTAATTTTATGTTTTACTTTGGTTTGCATGGGTCATTAAGATTCGTTCAGAGTTTTACTGTGTTCTTTGATGTGTACTAATAATGTTTCTCATGGTTACACAGAAGAATGATTTCTAAATAGGCCTGCAATAAGAAAAAAATGCCATAATTAAATCATAATAATTAACATGGATATTGGATTGCAATTTGGATAATTCACGCTTGGAAACTGGGGCTTTGTTCACATTAGGACCTTCAGTGTATGTCAAATGGCTTAAAAAGCTGTGACACTGGTAAGCCTGCACTGATAGCATTCACATGTTCTACGTTTTCATTTTAAAGCCATTTAGATCATTTCACTCTGGGCCAGAAATAACTAATTTATGTAATTTCTGTGCATTCAATGATCCAGGGTTAAGAGGTTTATTGTGGCACATCATAAAGATAGCTAATCAAACAGTCTAATAACATTTAATAACTGGTTTAATAAAATCTGTGCCACCTACCGAGGAGAGCTTTTTAGCTGACAACAATATTGATATGTATTTGTCGCTAAAGCCCAATGGGACTAAAGATCCAACATGTCCATTTACTATGAAATAAATCATGCATAGGAATGCAGTGTAACACTGCAACAGTGATATTGTACCATATTTACAGTATCACATGCATATCTAAAAGAAATATGTGATGATAACATGTAGAAAAGGGATGAGGAACACATAGCATTCCAAACTAGAAGTTCCAGCAACTTTAATCATAGAATCATGGAATCATAGAATAGTAGAGTTGGAAGAGACCTCATGGGCCATCCAGTCCAACCCCCTGCCAAGAAGCAGGAAATTGCATTCAAAGCACCCCCGACAGATGGCCATACAGCCTCTGCTTAAAAGCCTCCAAAGAAGGAGCCTCCACCACAGTCCGGGGCAGAGAGTTCCACTGTCGAACAGCTCTCGCAGTGAGGAAGTTCTTCCTGATGTTCAGGTGGAATCTCCTTTCCTGTAGTTTGAAGCCATTGTTCCATGTCCTAGTCTGCAGGGCAGCAGAAAACAAGCTTGCTCCCTCCTCCCTATGACTTCCCTTCACGTATTTGTACATGGCTATCATGTCTCCTCTCAGCCTTCTCTTCTGCAGGCTAAACATGCCCAGCTATTTAAGCCGCTCCTCATAGGGCTTGTTCTCCAGACCTTTGATCATTTTAGTTGCCCTCCTCTGGACACATTCCAGCTTGTCAACATCTCCCTTCAACTGCGGTGCCCAGAATTGGACACAGTATTCCAGGTGTGGTCTGACCAAGGCAGAATAGAGGGGGAGCATGACTTCCCTGGATCTAGATGCTATTCCCCTATTTATGCAGGCCAGAATCCCGTTGGCTTTTTTAGCTGCTGCATCACATTGTTGGCTCATGTTTAACTTGTTGTCCACGAGGACTCCAAGGTCTTTTTCGCACACACTGCTGTCAAGCCAGGCGTCCCCCATTCTGTATCTTTGATTTCCATTTTTTCTGCCGAAGTGAAGTATCTTGCATTTGTCCCTGTTGAACTTCATTTTGTTAGTTTCGGCCCATCTCTCTAGTCTGTCAAGATTGTTTTGAATTCTGTTCCTGTCTTCTGGAGTGTTAGCTATCCCTCCCAGTTTGGTGTCGTCTGCAAACTTGATGATCGTGCCTTCTAACCCTTTGTCTAAGTCGTTAATAAAGATGTTGAACAGATGTTACCTAGCATAACTATGCTGAGGGATCATGAGAATTGTATCTCAATAATATCTGAAGGATAACAAATATAGTAGGGCTGCTAGAAACCAGATAAGAACAAGATAGAACTGGTTGTGGAAAGAGTTAGGATTGCTGCTGTTTGGAAGAAGTTTGTAAGGAGGAAAAAGAGGACTTGCGTTGCACTCAGAATGATTTCTTTGACTGTACTTCAACTAAGATGATGGTAGATAGCCAGATACATTCAATGAGTATACTGTAACAGAGATACCAGAAAATAACTCAGCACTATGACTAGGGTTGGGAAAGATTCTGAACCTAGAATCTTGGAAGCACTTTAAACAAGGCCTATGAATCTTATTCTCTCTCACACACACATGCATTGTAGTTGGGCTGGGCTGTGGCACAGCTGGTTAGTAGCCAGCAACAATAAATCACTTCTGACCAAGAGGTCATTGGTTCGAAGTCCGGGTCAAGATTAAGCTCCTGACCATTAATAACCTAGTTTGCTGCCCACCTAAGCAGCCCAAAAACAGTTGCATCTTTTTATCTGTAAATCATGGAGAGAGACATGTTTCAACACCAAAGCAGACTACTGGTAAGACTTCTCAAGGACTCAAGTGAATCTAGGTACCACTTATTGCAGGGAGGCTAATTTAATGGGGAGGCTAATTTAACTTAATTTATGACACTGTAAAACTGCTGGCGGCACGCAAAGAACAATGAAGAAGCACTACCATCAAAAAGGACTCGGTATCACAGTGGATGATGAAACGGCAGCTCCCCTTGTGGTTGGAATCGAGTATACCCTCATGAAAGCTGGAAGCTGGGAAATGTTAAATTGCCTCTATTGTCTGTCTGTATGTTGTATGCCTAATAATGACATTGAATGTTTGCCATGTATATGTGCATTGTAATCCGCCCTGAGTCCCCTTTGGGGTGAGAGGGGTGGAATATAAATACTGTAAATAAACAAACAAATAAATAAATAATAGTCTATACATACATACATACATATATACGGAACCATCTCCTCTAAGCAGAGTGATAAAGGGTAAAACTTTTTCGGAGTAATTCCACTCCACCTATCAATATGTCATCTTCTGAGCCCATGAAACAAGATAGAAGAGAACTGTCAAGAATTAACTTCATGTCTAATTTGGCCCATATGTTTGAACTGGTGATTATTTATTGACTGGTTTAAAATATGTCTCTCCTGCCCTATAAGCAGAGACAGGGTAGAAGGCTTTAACACATTTAGAAGACAGTTACCATCAGATCAAAATAATACAGAAGAAGAAAACAAAATAGAACACAAAATCCATCACCAACTTGCTTAGAACCAAACTAAAGTTACAGGACTCTGAAAGCTTAAGTAGATGGGCAGGTTTTAATTTTTGCCCCAAAATAAGGCCACCATGAGCATTATTTGGTTTCTAAGAACAATAATAGCATTTCACATCTTGAATGTCACAACAAAGAATAACATCTTCAATGCTTTTGCAGAATACATTGATTTCCTAATAGTGGGACACAGATACAGAGCTCTGTGACATATATCAGTGCTTGAGTAAGTCAGGACTTAAAGGAGTGATGCTTTTTCAAGTACTGAGGGAGACAACGTAGCTGGAGTAAAACAGATAGGGTTAGTGCATGAATGAGATTGGTGTTCCAGGTATTTTGAGCTTCAACAGCCAAAGTTCTAGGCAACATGGCCTTTGGCTAAGGACGATGGGAGCCAGTGTCCAATACACTTCGATAGACACTTCTAAGGTCTGGGCACGAAAATGCATGTGCAATATTTTGAACAATTGAAATGTGTCCATTCTACTGCAAGTGGAAGTATGGAACTAAATTAGCACCCAACAGAGCTAGCCCTGGAGTAGAACAAAAAGTAAGCCTACTTTTAATAAAACTCACCTTTGAGACACCCTAGTTCATGCTGCGAAATGAAAGAACACAGCAGAAGTACTTCAGTAGAGGAGCGAAAAGGGCATAGACCTAGGGTAGGAGCTTACATGCTAGAATGCTGTGAAAACTGTTCCTCCCCTTCCAAACTTCTTGCTGTGCAATGTCTAATTTAAACATAGCAGTGAATAACTGAAGCACCATGTGGCGCCAGACATTTTCAAGAATAGTCTACATGGGCATCACTCTAAGATTTTGATTCATGCTGTTCCTTTTAAGATGCTGATTCCGCAGTGTGCACCTTGCTTCGTTTCCTTCTCTGTATACTAATGACAATCCCTGACCCGTCTTTTCTTTCCACAAAATACAGAAAGAAAGAAAAATGGAAAGAAAGAAAAACACATCTCTTTAAAACACATCTCCAGCATTACAAATTAGTATTCTGGATGCTCTTCTTTGTAAGTCATGCCAATTTTCTTTAATTATTGCAATAATGAGAATGCTTTCATTGATATTTTCAGCAGGCCTAGGACAATTCTGCATAAATGTCATTGCATATTTTTTGACTTTGCAACAACGATTGAAAATAGATCTGCAATAACAATGACATATTTTTCCTGGTATTCTTTTGCTGCCGTGCTTTATTGTGTTATTGTTTCTCATTAATTCCTACACTGTTTTAGTCATGCAGTGTCCATACAAGGCAAACTATTTATTGATTATACTATTCATACATAAATCCATGAAGCAAAACGAGACATTATTGTCTGCAAACATGGCCCAACAGCTTTGTGTTTGATGAGATAAGAGTGATCATTGATATAGAGTTAGGGTGGGTGTCTGGTTTGTAGGCCTGGATTATACTATTGTGGACCCTGAAAGCTCACACCAATCTCTGAAGCCCACAATCTTGCCTATTGAAAAAAATAATTAGCATTATTTCAAAGTAAACCTTCTAAATGCATGAAAATATGCCAAAAAAAATTACTCCATCCTATCCACATAAGCATTTCAGGGAATGATTTTGTTTCAGTCAACATGGATTTCTTTCTGTCTATCCATCTAGGGTTGATGAAGTTGATTATCTATATTTATTTATCTACTTAAGTTGACGATAGATGGAGTGATCTGATCCATGTTGAATCAAGCAACATGACTTCTGGTTACCATTTCGAGAAGGCTGCCAATGAAGTATTTTTGCTTGTGTCTGCTCTTTCTTTCTCTCACTCACTCATTCTTTCAGTAAAAGATCTGTAGAAAGGACAGTTTTCACTTCTTGCTGTAACACTTCTTGCTGTAACCAACAAGTTTTCACTTCTTGCTGTAACCAACATGGTGTTTCTAGAGTGGAGATGCTTTCTGATCATTGGTGGAGCAGCATTTGTCGCCTAGACTTACCTTTCCAACCCTGCACACAACTCCTGGTGACTAGTGAAGTGGTGGCGGGGATATCTTGCCAGAAAAAAAAGAGTTATCTCTCTCCTGGACCTCCAGCAAGTAGTCCAGCTCCATGTTGAGTGCATATTATTCAAGTTCTCTTTGTCTCCATGCCTTGATCTCTCATACACATATGCGCACACATACAAAATCTCTCTTTCCATGTGTGTCACAGTATATGGATGGATGGACAGAGAGACAGACAGACAGATCTGATCCAGGTTGGCTGAAATTCAGTGGTTTGTTTTGGTTTGTTTTTTCAAATAAACAAAAGCCTCTTCTTTTCACAGAAGTCTATCTAGGATTTCTTCAGCTTTAATGTAATAAATAATATTGCAAGGTCATATTTATTTATTTACAGTATTTATATTCCGCCCTTCTCACTCAGGGTGGATTACAATGCATATATACATGGCAAATATTCAATTATTAGACGTATACAGACACACAATATAGGAAATTTAACATTTTCCCGCTTCCAGCTTCATGAGGGTATGCCCGATTCCGGCCACAAGGGGAGCTGCCATTTCATTATCCACTGTGACACCAAGTCCTTTTTGATGGTAGTACTTCCTCATTGTTCCTCACACATCACTGGTAGTTTTATGGTGTTGTAAATTAAGTTAAATTAGCCTCCCTACATTAAGCGGTACCTAGAATTTTCTACTCACAGATGCAACTGTTTTCAAGCTGCTTATGTGGGCAGCAAACTAGGCTATTAATGGTCAGGAGCTTAACCCTGACCAAGGCTTTGAACCAATAACCTCTCGATCAGTAGAGATTTATTGCTGCTGGCTGCTAACCAGCTGCATCACAGCCTGGCCTCATATTGAGACGAGAGAGCTGTTATTTGTACATCTTTAGTTGTAAATCTAAAGTGCAATTCTTCTATGAATCATTTTGCAGTTAATAAGCCCACCTAGTCACTTATGGTGAGGGATTATGAGAACTGCAAACCAGCAGTATATAGAAGGCTGTAACTGACTATCAATAGAATAGCAATTTCTTCCTGAGGAAACAAAACTGACATTCTTGACACTGGCGTCATCTGTCCGGTGGGGAGTAGTAGACCAGGAAAGATCAGTTGTGCTGTCTTACCATAGCTGTAACTTATTGGATTAAATTTATAAACATGAGACACTAAGAACTATATGTGGCAAAATCACATGGCAATGAAGTGGGGGAGCCTTCTGAGGGGATTTGTGGACCCAGAAAAGCCCTAGGAACAATGTTAACTTACTATAAAGAACTAGTATATTGCAGTGGTCTAACTGTTGAACTCGAATACTGGGTCACCTGCTTTTAAATCCCTGCTTGGACATAAAAACCCATTGGGTGACCTTAGGCAAGTCATACTCTCGCAGCCTATGAGGAAAGCAAGAGCAACTCTCATCTGAAGAAATTCTATTAAGAAAATATATAGTAGGGTCACTTTAGGGTTACCATAAGTCAAAGATGACTTAAAGGCACACAACAAGAACAACTGACTTCTTAAAATGGAAAATGCCCCTTAATAAATATTACAATGACATCATGCTGAGGATGAGAAGTTAAGCAAACTGGAGTAATGGACATAGTAGTTATATTAACTAGAAGTAAATGTCACTGGGGACTAGGGTAGCACCAATAGTTGAGTATTTTTTCAGGGAAAACAAATGCATTTCCCTATTCACGCATATGCTGACAGCTCATTTTCAGGTGGGAGCATTGCTTCTCAACACATTGCAGCTTCAATCTTCCCACTGTGAAATTTTAGACAGATCTTGTATGCTGAGTCCTTGCCAGCCCTATTAATATTTATACATTCCATACACATCCCGGTCAAAGCATATAAGTTGCAGATCTTTCTGATTTGGAGGCTATTAAGATTCATGACCCCTTTAGCTATTTACTCTGTGGTCTAGGCGCCTTTGCCATCAGCTTACAAATCATTACTGTTCAAATATTGCCCTGTACTATGTCCATTTGTAGTCCATCAAAGAGCAGTTAAGATCTTTAATGCATTCATTTATCTCTTAGACACATGTTATTAGGAGAGACAACCCAAGAGATAGGATAGAAGACTTGGTTTCTTGGCAAAATAATCTTTTAAATTCTGGATTAATGACTATTTGTTTGAAGAGACCTCTTTGATTAAGGAATAATGCCTCATTAACTTTTCCCCTGCCCAACCTGCCTTTGAAGATTGACACTGATAAAAAGGTGCCCCCAATATTCAAGGAGATAAACTTTAGCAAAAAAAAGTTAACCTTTTAGTCTTTAGTCTTTATGACAATACAGGTCACTATCCCACAGTGAGAGAAAGAAGATTCAGTTCTCCACATCTGATAACTTAAGAAAGACTAGTTTACATTGGAAATGGTCAAAATGTGGGCATTGGATTAGGCATACACACGCTACTGGCACCATTTAAAAATGTTTTTGGAGCTGAGAAAAGCCCTTTGCCCCAACAAGTGTATGCAGGATGCATCAAGCCATGCCAGCTCTGACAGATATATTTTCAAAGTCAGATGTGATTTCTGAGCACTTCTGCCTCCCACCCAATCTTTCTGAACCCAGATAGCTTGGGTGAACTCTCTTATTGTATATGTGTATATGTATATGTGTGTGTGTGTGTGTGTGTGTGTGTGTGTGTGTGTGTGTATATATATATATATACACACACACACACACACACACATATATATACATATACATACATATATACATACACACACACACACACATACAGACACACACACATGCC
The DNA here is from genome assembly GCF_035594765.1 of Anolis carolinensis. Classification (NCBI taxonomy): domain Eukaryota; kingdom Metazoa; phylum Chordata; class Lepidosauria; order Squamata; family Anolidae; genus Anolis; species Anolis carolinensis. The sequence goes on from NC_085845.1 coordinate 147,827,076, forward strand.
TATATACAATATAATTTACAATAATATATAATATTATAATATATTGTATATGCATATAATATTAATAATATTATTTTGTAATACAATATAATACTAATAATACAATATACAGTAGAGTCTCGCTTATCCAACGTAAATAGGCCGGCAGAACGTTGGATAAGTGAATATGTTGGATAATAAGGAGAGATTAAGGAAAAGCCTATTAAACATTAAATTAGGTTATAATTTTACAAATTAAGCGCCAAAACATCATGTTATAAAACAAATTTGACAGAAAAAGTAGTTCAATGCTATGTAGTAATTACTGTATTTACAAATTTAGCACCAAAATATCATGATGTATTGAAAACATTGACTACAAAAATGTGTTGGATAATCCAGAACATTGGATAAATGAGTGTTGGATAAGTGAGACTCTACTGTAATAATATTAATTATATATTATATATTACATGTAATATTATTAATAATATTACAATATACAGATATAGTATAATATGGTAATTTATTGCCAGTATTGTGCTATGCTAATAATATAATATTGTATGTAAATTTAATTTGTAAGTCCCCTTTGGGGTGAGAAGGGCGGGATATAAATGTATTAAATAAATAAATATATAAATAAATAAATAAATAAATAAATAAATAAATAAAAGAGGAGGGTGAGTATTGGAGTTGGTGGAGTGGTCCTCAGGAGCTTATAGACTGGCTGAGATCCTGCTTGGGGAGGCAGACCATAAAGACTCTTTTCTCCTCTCCTATGGATGTTACTTTCTGTCTTTATAACCAAAACAGCCAGATGCTTATTCAATATCCCCAACATCACCACTGTCTCTGTGAATGTACCTACAGAGTGATTGCCAACTTATGGTAATCCTATAAATTCCATAGGATTTCCTGAATTAAGGGATGCAGTGGGATTTTTGCCAGGTGCTTTATCTAAATAATAGCACACAGGACCTGGGATTTATTGGTGGTGCCCCATCCAAGTGCTAACCAGGGATGATTCTGCTTAACTTTCAAGATCAGATAGAATGTATCTTTAGGATATTGGTACCATTATCTGGATGGAGGCCACAAGTTCCATTATCTGGATGGAGGCCACAAGTGAGTGCTAGAGAGAGAAGGATAGTCCATTTTTTTTGGGGGGGGGGGGGGAGTTGAAGGAAGAAAACTATTTTCCCCGTTTTTGCTGATTATTCCACCCTCCTTCCCATGTCATAAACGAGGATTGTTTCCACAACGGGAACATGGGTGGGGGGAATAACAGGAAAACAGAGGTAAATGGGTTTTATTCCTTCAACCCACCCTCCACCCCCATAAAATAGACTATCCTAATCTCTCTAGCACCCCCTTGTGGCCTCTGCCCAAAGGATAATTAGGATCAACCAACCATTGAAGAGTCTTCTGGTAAATGGCTCCTGGAAACCTTTATTTGGAATTGATCACACTTTATCTGGGATGGAAAAAATTATGGCCTTTTTGAATCTACATCTCTTGGCTAAGGTGCTGGGTCTTGGAACCTGTGAAGCTGACAGTTGACCACATATACTATTCCTTCTGGAAGCATGATCATAACATAAGTTTTAAAGACAAATTGTGCCAGTGTTTGTTTATATATGAACTCAAGCTCTATGGCACATTTAGCGATGTTTGAAAAGGTACATGAAAAGCAATCCTCAATGAATGTGTCCCACCATGCACAAAGAAACAGAGAAAAACATCATGAATACTCATGAGAAACCCACTGCAAGATAATAGCAGAGGTCACAAAGAACAAAAAAGATAGGGTGTGGGGGTTGGAGACCAAAGCTTTTACTGCTCAGTGCTGTACTTTATACCGCCCAGTTAGCTTTCTAGCCTATTTTTTCTCCAATGAAATGAGCAAGTTTTGAGTCCCATTGTTCACAACTTTTTCAATTACGAACTCCCCGCTACTGAGGCTTAAGAAGAACAAGGCTATCCATATTCTTTTTAAAATAGTCATTTTATTTTTCATCAAGGGAAACAAAAAGAACCCTCCTACTCTTCGAAAACATTTTAAACTCAAAATAATTGATATCGAAAACTGGTCTGAATACAGATGCGGTTGTGTCATCCTGGTTGCAGCAAATAAAGGCAGGTTAGGATTTTCTCTTTTGTTCAAATGAATAGAAAGGGAAAATGATTGTGCAGTGACAAGGCAAAGAGCTTTTGAATTCAGGATCTAGGTTGTTCTTTTTTTCATTTGATCAAAACAGCTCTTCACAATGCCCTCTGCTAATCCCTGGCTTCTTCTGAATAAACATTTTTCTTTGGTTAGGAGAAATCATTAATTAGATTTTAGGAGCGGGAGCCTCCTTACAAGCCTTACATTATTTTTAAAAATTATCTAAATGAGAATGTTATCCACTGAGACGGCCAATATTTGATGAGTAAATTAGATGGGCAGAGTGACCTTTGTGTTCCTGGCAGGCAGGAAAAAAGTGCTACATCAGTCTTAATACCAGAAATAAAATGGCCTTTAATCAATTGCAGGTCCCAGCTAGGGTAGATTCCTTTCCATAAATGTCAATGTAAGATTTAGCAATTGATTCAGCAATTGGATCTAGACTGGTGAGTGCTGCAGAAGATGAGTGGAGAATCAGTGGTCTTCTAGATGTTGTGGTACTATGACTCAACATAGTTTGTGGTCAAGAATGATGACAGATTGTTGACCAACAACCTTTGGGTGGCCACGAGATTCTTCTTTATCATGCCGTATCTGTTTATTATAGTCACACTGTCCACCCCACCTCAAATTGCTCTCCTGTTGATGGTAGCATTTAATCAACTACCTTGTTTACAATATTCACTCGTTGCACTTTACTCAGTTCATCTTATCCCCTCTACTTGGGTGCCAAATCCATGTTTTACTATGATTATCATTTTATATTTTATCATGTTTAGAGTGTTAATTTAATTTTTGTGTATGTATTTTCTGATGTCATTTTATTTTGGTTTGCTGTTTTATCCGGGCTTGGCCCTGAGTCCCTTCAGGGAGATGGAGGTGGGGTATAAAAATAAAGTATTAATATTATTATTATCTTCTTCATCATCATCATCATCATCATCATCATCATCATCATCATCATCATCATCATCATCTCACAACTAGAGAAGATGTAAAATGCAGTACCCCAACATTGATAGGTGTTTTCACGGTTATCCCTGTCAATCCCACCTTATTTATCAACCACGATGTTCTCATGTTAGCCAAGTAGAGAAACCGCAGTTAACACACAGCAAACCACCCCACAATGCCACCTTTTCCCACCCACAACATACAACCAGGCAGCACAGAAAGGTCCCGCCTTCTTTCTGCACTTCATGCAAAGGATACAATAACTGCATGAAGAATCTAGAGATTTAAAAAAAGAGATATCAAATCTTTTTGTGGGATAAAATCCAAAATACAAATTATATAACATGCCACACAGCATATTAAATTAGCAAGATGATGATTACCTCTCAACAAATTATTAAATTAGCAAGATAGTGGCTGCCTCTCAACAAATCTAATTGAAGTTGACCACAGAATTCTACTGGGGAACTTACAAATGCTTAGAGAAAACACTTCTCTAGATATTTGTAGGTCTTCCACTGTGATTGTGTGGTCACTTTCCAATGGAAGTTGATCATAGAATCATGCCAGAGAACCTACACATTCCTAGAGAAATCTTGGGCCTATATGTGTGGTTTTCCCACTTTTGCAGTACCCCAACCCCGGTGAATGTGAAAGGCTGACTGTAGGCCCAACTTTAATTGAACAAGTTATGCAGGAATGTTCATACGGGTCTGTACAGACACGACAAATGTATCTACTATATTGGCTGGGCTTTTTTTTAGCAATTCTAAGATGTGCACACAGGATCACTGAGAGTCAGAAATGTCAAGGCAATGAAATATTCTAGATGTTTTCATTATCTAAATGCTGTACACATTTAGTGAGAACTGTTGTCAAGACAACATTGGCAGCACTATTTTGAAGCAACAAGAGTCACAAATAAATTGAAAAATCTGAACTCAACCTGTCCCACTGGCTATCAGCAGTTTAAATATGTACTGGAAAGTATGAGTCTGTGTTTGAATATGTGCAGATGTTGCGTGGAATAAGCAGATACCTTTGGCTCATCAACTGTAATGCAGGCAATATGGGATGTTTCTGTGTTTGGATTTGTATAGATATGTGTTGGTCTGTTGAACATTCAAAATTGTGTGATGGTCAATATGTTTATTAGGCTAAGTAAAATGTCACAGAAAAATCTGGAACCCTGTTGAGGTGTAATGCTTCTGTATCTGAATACTAATGCAAATACTTGGACTTTTTGCTGGCTTGTATAAGGAGGTTTCTGAGACCTCCTTAAGCAAGTGTTCCCTGGGATTGCTTAACAGTCAGCTTCACACACAGAAAGAGGCATGAACATTGAGAATAGCCCCATCTTGTTCCAGTAGTGTGGATGATTTGGTTCCTTTGGAATCCAATAGAGTAGCGTTACACTGTGCCAGCTCACAACTGGTCCTTGCCCACGTTTTGACCAAAAGGCTAGATGCTGAAAAAAGATGAGGAATAAGAAGCCAGGTGATGTTGAAATAGCCATAATTATTTGTAAAAGGACAAAAGAAATAAGCATTTGCATGCCGTTCACATTGGCATACTCTGTGTACTCCTACACACTATTTCCCAGTGGATAACAAAAGAGGGGAATATGTCTTTAATAAGTTTAGAAATCCAGTCACAATATTATTTGTGTTTGTGTTTTATTCAGTCTCTTGTGTCACCTTGAATGTACTGTAATGAAGCTTTGCATACTCATAAAGCTCAGCTTCCTATCTCCCTCCCACCCATAATCCCTGGAAAGAATCCAGTGATAAAACAAATCTTTGCATTGTAATAAAGGCCAGATAGTAAGCGATTCAGGTGAGTTTCTTTTCTTTCTCTCTCCTCCCTCCCCCCAATTCACCTTCAAGACAGGGACAGTTTCTTGTGCATCCCATTATTTGCATTTGGATTATTTTCAAGAATGGCACCCCCAAATCTTTTTACACCCTTTGGGATTTAGACTTTGATTTGGAATACAGATACTGTTTACAGTATGAGTGTGTGTGTGTGTGTGTGGTTGATTTGTGGTGACCACCATGAATTTCATAAAGTTTTCTTAGGCAAAGAATACTCAGAAGTGGCTTTTCCAGCTCCTTCCTATAAAATATAGTCTATAGCAGGGGTCCCCAAACTAAGGCCCGGGGGCTGGATGCGGCCCTCCAAGGTCATTTACCTGGCCCCCGCCCTCAGTTTTATAATATAATATTTTATATCATTTTAAATAATATAATATATTGTATATACATATAATCTTGATAATAATATAATGTTATACAATATAATACTAATAATACCATATAATAATATTAATTATATGATATATATTACATATAATATTACAGTACAGTGGTATAGTTCAATATAGTAATATATAATGCTTATATTGTGCTATGCTAATAATATAATATATTGTATGTGCATACAGTTGCTCTGAGTCCCTTTCGAGGTGAGAAGGGCGGGATATAAATGTAATAAATAAATATAGTAAATGAATAAATAAATAATTTTAGACTCTGGCTCGCCCAAAGTCTGAAATGACTTGAAGGCACACAACAACAACAGTCCTAATTAACTTGACTATCTCATTGGCCAGAAGCAGGCCCACGCTTCCCAGTGAAATCCTGATATGTTTATGTTGGATACAATTGTTTTCATTTTTAAATATTGTATTGTACTTTCATTGTTGTTGTTGTTTTGCACTACAAATAAGACATGTGCAGTGTGCATAGGAATTTGTTCATTTTTCCCCCCAAATGATAATTCGGCCCCTCCACAGTCTAAAGGATTGTTGACCGGCCCTCTGCTTTAAGAGTTTGAGGACCCCTGGTCTATAGTATCTGGTATGTGATAAGCAATACCAGGCGCAATACTACTTGACTATTGAGAGAGAAGAATGCTGGGCTAGATAGGCCATTGGTTTGATTTAATGAAATTCTTCTCCATGTTCAAAATAATTTGGCAGTAATATTTATGTGAATTGCATAATCATGTATGTTATTTCAAAGCTGTTCACAATATAAACATTCCTTCCTACCGCAGGCTTAAGCTGCAAGGTTCACTATCAAAAAAATGTTAAATCCAAATTTAGAATGGAAGTTGTACACCACATTCTGTTTCCAAAGCAAGGAAACTCTATTTATTTGGCCGCACTTTTATAGTTCTAATACATTAAAGAGATTTTGCTATTTAAACTGTAATTTCACAGTCAATTAATTCACAGCAAAATGCAGACTTGTGTCTTGAGGGCTTTGGAAAGAATACAAGTCTCTGCACAAACCTGTCTTGGTAGTCAGCATGCAAACATGGATCACTACAATTAATAATGAGACTTAGTATATTTTAGGTATCTCTATAAATAATTTGGTATGATGATGTTGATGATGATGGTGGTGATGATAGTGACTATGATGATATGATGATGTATGATTTCCAGCACTTTATAATGAGTTATACATATAAAGAACCAGATAGACTTACTAGATTAAAACTGTGGGTGCATAAGGCTGCTACATGAAATTACAACTTCCTTATATTACTGGTCATTTGTGGGGACACACACGATCCAATCACTCCTCGGATACTCAGTGTGTAGTCTAAACTGTCATAACTATGAACTGCTGTGTTCAGATCATTGCTATATGTAAAGAGCTTTGCTCCAGAGGCATATTGTATGACAAATGAAGAATGCTCTGTCACTGATACTCAGCATGCAGTCAACACTAATAGGCTGAGATCCAACATAAGCACATAGCTCTGCAGGCATGATTCTACATTCTTCCACCACCCAGCCCTAGGAAGGTGGGAATGCGAGGGAGGAGGTAGAGATTTAGATCATAGAGAAGCAGCTGATCTCAGTTCAGTTTGTTGGAAGTGGCAGAAGAAATAAGACTGCTTTTTTAGATTGAGTGCACCCACTTTTTCCTTCCCCCAGAAGCTCAAATGACAAGCTCTTTGTGGATTTTCCTATCTTTCCCCTTATCTCACTTTTTGAGGGTTTTACACTATAAGCATGGAAAGTTTTTGCACAGATTTCATGGGCAACAGAACAGACCTCTATGCGATATCTGAAAATATTTACAGTATTTATGGTATTTATATTCTTCCCTTCTCACCCCAAAGGGGACTCAGGGCGGATCACATTATACACACATAGGGCAAACATTCAATGCCCATAAACACATCAAACAGAGACCAAGACAAACAGACGCAGAGGCAATTTAACCTTCTCCTGAGGGGATGTTTGATTCTGGCCACAGGGGGGAGCAGCTGCTTCATCATCCACTCTGATGGCACTTCCTCATTCCAGGTCGTAAATTAGTTAAACTTGCCTCCCACTTTTATAAGTGGTACCTTATTTCCTACTTGATAGATGCAACTATCTTTCGGGTTGCTAGGTCAGCAATGAGCAGGGGCTATTTTTTATTTTTAATTGACGGGTACTCACCCCGCCACGGGCTGGCCTCGAACTCATGACCTCATGGTCAGAGTGATTTATTGCAGCTGCTCAACAGCCTGTGCCACAGCCCGACTTACTCATGTGTAAACTGCACTTATGCATCATTGACAGGATAGTAGTCATAATATGTGGAGAAGTATGAACTAAGGTGGCCTGAATCTGTCACATTTATTTCCTTCCAGCTTTTTTTTGAAAAAATAAATCCAGCTATGTCCAGGAAGAAGATTTGACAAGTTCTTATTTAAAAAGTACACAAGATAAAATCTCCACCAATCCCTACTATGCATATTAAAGACAGAAACTTCACTTCTAAAATATGTTTCAGGGGCCTGCTATGGTTAAATGTCAAAGATACTTTCTTTTTCAAAATCACAAATGGCATTTCCAATAAATTTTAGCCTCTCCCTTCCATTTTTTTGGCATTTTGATCAGTCTGTGCAACTGAAGGGTATAAGGAATGAAAATGGGAACTTGGACCTGCCACTGTTTCCTATCTCAGGGTCAGCCCAAGGTTTTTCACTGAGTCAGAGAAAGATATGAAGGTGACATCCAAATGAAAAGTGTAGTATAGTGAGTTAATTGATTTATTGAGACACCTGAGGCAAAAAAAACCCTTAAAATGTCCTCTACCATACCTGAAACTATCAATATTTAATATTCCATTAAGTAAGTAGAAATCTGGTTCCTTTTTCATGACATCACAAATCTGCTTAAGTCTGGAGGTTCTCTAATGCTGCACAATGGTTGGGCTATCCTTGCCATTGGGAGTCCCTTTCACAAAATCCTGGCTATGCTCCTGCCATTGCAGTCCAAGCAGTAGCCTCTAGTCCAAGAAGTGCCTACTCAGAATGAGGGGTCAGTGGTGTACACAGGGGAGTGAGGCCACGTACATACGTACAGACATAGTTGTTCTACAGAAGTAATAATGCAGCATAGTTGACATTTCTGGTTGTGTGTAGCACCTATGTAAGTGAGCTTATCTGTATGAATATCCCTTTTCAAAATTGCTGCTGTGTAAATATGTTTGAAGGCAGAGTGAGGGGATCTGTGGTCACATAGGGAATTTGATTTATTCTTGTTTTCTGTGGTCATTTACTGTATATACTCGAGTATAAGCCTAGTTTTTCAGCCCTTTTTTAGGACTGAAAAAAAACACCTCCTCGGCTTATATTCGGGTGAGGGTCCTGGTGGGCTTATATTCAGGTTGGCTTATACTCAAGTATATATGGTATATTTATTATTTTTCTCTATTTTTATTATTATTATTACATTTATTATTTTACTACATTTATTATTATTATTATTATTACATTTATTATCTCACTCTATTATTATTAAAAGGATACATAAGCACATTTACATTGAAGAAGATGAAAAGAATGATTTAATCAGAGTTGAACAGTCATATCTTAAATTACAGTTTGATGTAAAGATTCAAAAACATTTAAACTACTGATGCCTCAATTAATGTAATTTTATTGGTATCTTGGCTTATACTGGAGTCAATGTTTTCCCAGATTTTTTGTGGTAAGATTAGGTGCCTCGGCTTATATTCAGGTCGGCTTATACTCAAGTATATACGGTACATATGGAAAGAATCTGTAGCAAGCCTGGACTTACAACTTCATCACATGCAAATCCCCTCTTGTCTGTGATGATTTGTCTGAATTGTCTCTGAAGTGTAGGGGGTGTGGGATTGGAGCTGGTTAGAAAGCGTCTTCTGAGCTCCCAATATGCATGAAAATGGGAGAAAGTGAAAAAAAACATGTGGGATATGATCTGTCAAATTTGCCCATGTTGAATCATGCCTAGTAGGTTTTGGACTTCCATGAATGAGAGCAAGGAGATCAGGAGGGGACAAAAATAAGTCCATGGAAAGAAAAGTTATCTGTCTTTAGAATGTCTTCTGTCTCCTTTAAGCAAATGGTTGAGCTGGGAGGAGGCAATTCTGTGTGAAGGGGGTAAATAAATTCTCCATCTTCTTTAAATACAGAACGCTATGCAAAGAAGACGATTCCACACATAAAGAAGAGGTCTTCCCCCACTTTCTCCAGCTCAGTCTTATGGAGTCCTAAGATGTGTTTATTTGGAAGTGTGAAAGATATCGGTCAAGCAGAGTAATCAACTGGCAAGGCAGAAACTGAACCAAAATAAGCCATTTAAAAAGTCTTCCTAAAAATACATAAGCTGTTTTCTTTATAAAACATATAAAAGGAGTATTAGTTACTTGTTTATAATCAAATAAATGGTCTAATGGTGGTGGGAGAGAGAGAATGATAATGGCTACAGGTTAGAGTGGTGCAGGAAGAGTGCAAAATGTTGTGACTAATCCTAAGATTTCTGAATTTCTTGGTTGTTTTTGTTTTTGCATTTATAAACTGCCCAAAGGTCTTCCTAGTTGGATGTTACATAAACATTTTAAACCAATCAATCAATTAATCTGCTGCCAGAGACTCAAGAATTAGATAGAGTTCATTTCTGGAAAAACTAGACAAAGAGAGATGTGGCTTGAAGAAGAGGTTAGAAATATAGTTTGGCAAACGGGGGGTGGGGGTGGGAATGTTAAATAGCATAATGACATAGAAGCAAGATGGGAGAAAGTGGAAAGGAAAAGTCTCATTACCTAACATGTTTCATGTAAAAACCCTGCTGAGTATGAACAAGAAGTCAGAATATTGTGGTGACATTTTAGAAAAGATGTGATGAATCAGCTTAATTTTTTTTATATAAACGAACCAAACACAGTTCCCTTCCATCATGTTTAATGAACATCAGGCATCTTATTTTTGCTGATCAAGGTCAGGAAATGCACAGTTTAATTGGGGTTCTAATAGTGATGCTAGTATTCCATTTGTGAAGGAATCACAGCTGGATTGGATATTACATTTTAATGTAAACTCTATATACCTGCTGATGTTCATAGCATAAACAGAATGACGGAAAACTCTCAGTGTTCCCGGAATGTATTTAATAGTTTATAACACATTTACCAGCATTACATTGGCAGTGAAACATTTCAAACTGTTTGAAAGCATAAAGAAAAAAGAAAACTATGTGCAGTATATAAGCAGTGCATTACCAATGCATATTTTGTGAGGCAACTGCATTTGTGAGACACACCATATTGTCCACCACCCCAAATTTTTCAAACTCTTCCACCAAAGGCTTTTAATCCATAAGATTTATACTTGCTTATGATTTTTTCAGAACAAACTGATTTGCATATTCTTTATAGTTCAATACATACCTACCGGTACTTTTTAAAGAATTCTAACTGGAATTAATGAATCAGTTTATTCACTTATTAAAAAGAATGGGCAATATTATCACCACACTGTTAGACTTAGGCTATGAAACTTTTTTCTTAGTCTTTTCAAACTTACGGTTATCCAGCTGTTTTGGACTGTACTTCAAATAACATCATACTGTTTAAGTGTTACGGCAGTCCAAACTATCTAAAGGGCACAAGGTTGGGACTGTGTTAAGGCATTTATTCTGTGGAATCAAGCCCAATACCATGTTTCCCTGAAAATAAGACAGTGTCTTATATTAATTTTTGCTCCCAAAGATGTGCTAGGTCTTATTTTCAGGGGATGTCTTAATTTTCCATGAAGAAGAGTTCACTTTTATTGTTGAACAAAAGAAATGAACATTTATTATATACTGTACAATAGTTGTCATCACAAACCAGCATAACCAGACAAACTGTGAATCCTATCAAGAAGTTCTTGTTACTACCATTATTTCCACGTACAACAATCTATAGTACGTACTAGGCTTGCTCAAATAATTCGTTTTCCCCGTTAACCGTTATTAATTCGTTATTTTCGTTTGTTTTGAAGCAATTTTGAAGCATTGGTTGTCACACGTCTGGATATCGCGGTTTCGAATCGCGAGAGGCCGTTTTTCGTTATGTCGTCGTTTTTTTCGTTAGGAAAAAAAAGCTTTTGCAAATCACCCAAACTCCCACCATTCAGGACCTTCCCTTTTGCCCCTCAGCAAAAGGGGCGACACGGGCTCAGCCAATGGGAGGGGGCGAGGGGGAAGGAGGCCGAGGAGAAGGAGGAAGACGGAGGGGGGAAATGGCCGCCGCCGCCTCGCCTCAGCAGCTGATAATAATTTATTATTATTACCTCCCAAGGGTGATCTCCCAATAGCCTACCGAGGAAGGACTGGGCCAGGTTTCTGTCTTCGGGAGGGAGGCTCTCGCGTGTCAGCGCCCAGGAAGGCAAGGCCCGCACGTCGGAAAGGAGGCGCGTCTACGTGTCTTTCCTTTCTTCTTCCAGGAGGGAAGGAGGGGGAGAGGGAGGTCCCCCCTTGGTTGCCCTCTTTCCCTCCCGAAGTGGCTCTTGAAAATGGGGCGCTTTTCCCCTTCCCCTCCCGCCCTTCCCGCGACCTTCCCCAAGGTCTCCCCCGAAGAGCCCACCGACCTTTCCTTTCCTTCGGGCGGCGTCCTCTCCTCCTCCTCCTCGGAAGCCTTGCGGGGAGGATGGGGCTGGGAGGGAGGGAGGGAGGGTCGCTTAGGAGGCGGAAGGCGAAGGCGGGCGAGGGGCGCGGGCGGCGCTGCTCATGCCTCCCTCACTGCCTGCCTCTGCTTCTCCCTCTGCCGCCTCCTCCTCCGCTTCCTCCGCCTCCTCCTCGCAAGGCGCATCCAGGCGGGCGGAGGCGGCGGATCGGGACCCCTTCCCCTCTGCTTCGTCCTCCTCCGGCGGCTGTCCTCCCTTCGCTCGCTCGCCCTTCCCTGCCTGCCAGGCCTGATACTCAGAGGTTTTGACGTCTGTGCGAAGCTAGGCAAGTGGGGTTTATATATCTGTGGAAGGTCCAGGGTGGGAGAAAGAACTCTTGTCTGTGGGAGGCAAGTGTGAATGTTGCAATTGGTCACCTTGATTAGCATTGAATAGCCTTGCAGCTTCAAAGCCTGGCTGCTTCCTACCTGGGGGAATCCTTTGTTGGGAGGTATTAGCTGGCCCTGATTGTTTCCTGTCTGGAATTCCCATTTTCTGGGTGTTTCTGGGAAGGTAATGGCACTCCATGTAGTCATGCCGGCCACATGACCTTGGAGGTGTCTATGGACAACACTGGCTCTTGGGCTTAGAAATGGAGATGAGCACCAACCCCCAGAGTCAGACATGACTGAACTTAACGTCAAGGGATACCTTTACCTTTACCTATACACACACACACACACACACACACACACACACATATGCAGGGACTATATATATATCACACACACACCAATTTAACAAAGTTTCAGCCACAAAAACAAAGTTTCTGAAGTAGAACAATGACTTTCACAGTAAAGACAACCCAATTTAACAGGAAATAAGACTTTCAAACCAGGAACAGATTTCTGCAATTATTAAAAAATGGTTTATTATAAAAGCTATGAAAATTCGCCAAAAATCAGAGGATAAGGGAAACGTTTTGGTGAGCTATCAGTGTTAAATGTGTTCTACCACTGTACCAAGTTTGAAGAAGATCACTCAAAAAATGAGGGTGGGAGAGTCTTGTAAAGTCCTCTCCCTCTGTGCTGTTTTTGGGAATTGCGCATGCGCGTCCGCCATTAACGTATTAATTTAGAAAATAACGAATTTTCGTTAATTTCGAAATTTTTTGGGGGCCAAATTCGGAAATACCATCAGAAACGAAAAGCTGCCCCCCTCTAGTTTTAAAACGAGTTTAGAATCAAATTTTTCATGGATCGATCAAGCCTAGTACGTACATTTACCGATCCTGCATCCTCTGGTGTTCTGTTCGATGGGCATGCTTCCAAACAAAAACTTTGCTAGGTCTTACTTTCAGGGGAGTCCTTATATTTAGCAATTCAGCAAAATCTCTACTAGGTCCTATTTTCTGGGGATGTCTTATTTTCAGGGAAACAGGGTATATAGCAGATATACACGGTGCCTTATATAATCTGCATCTAGAACTGCAAGGCATCCTGAGGAGAATTTATGATTTCCAGCAATAATCTAAAACCATTCTAAATGGGTGGCTGAAATTGTGAATTAATGCTGAATTAATGTTGTAAGCCTATGCCCACTGACATAGGAGTAAGTCTCACAGAAATCAATTGTAGTAGATGTGTATGAGATTGTGCCATAGATTACTGTCACTAAAATAGATGTTGCATGGTGGTGCCAGGGAAATGAGAATTTGAGAGGAGGTAGTTTGTATATAGTTTAATCCTGAGCCTCTAAACCAGGCATGGGCAAATTTTGGCCCTCCAGGTGTTTTGGACTTCAGCTCTCAGAAATCGTAGCCAGCTTACCAGTTGTTATGAATTGTGAGAGTTGCAGTCCAAAACATCAGGAGGGCGGAAGTTTGCGTGTGCCTGCTTGAAAACATAGATTGAAATAGGTGTGGGCAGAAAGTGCAACCCCTCAGGATCAGCAGGACAATTATTATGTCTCCCAACACCGCAGTGAGGCTTCTATGGTCCCAATAAACACACACAAACTCCAAACACTTAAATTAGAAAGTACTATTCAATTTGATGGTAGGAAAAATGTCACCATATCTTTGCCCTGAACTATTTAGACCTGGGTAGATTTCTTTCTGGGTCTGAAAAAGTACCTTCTGGCCTAAAACAAGTCAGAGAAGGGGACAATTATAGGGCTCAGGACAGTGGTGGGCAGCTGTAAAGAGAGAGAGGCCCACATCTCTTGCATACCCTCCAATAGTTCACCAATGAAAAACAGGACACATGTGGCCAAGCAAAATCAAAGTACAGTTGATTAGTTGAATGTAAACAACTTTGTATTTTGAACCCAGCTTGCAGCAACTGAACTAAGAGAAAAACTGGGACATTTTAAAAGCAGCTGAAAAAGAGAAATGAGAGGATTAGAACAATTCCTGCCAAATGACAATTGAAGGGTATGCTCTATGTTTTGACACACTAGAAGTGGCAGTGCATTACATCCAGCTACCAGTTTGGCTGATTTGAGATCAGTTAGGAATGAGGGTTGGAAGCCCTGGTTGGTGATTGATGCATAGTGGGATGCATGCCCAGGCTGACATTCAATTATCTTGGATGAGACTTTTGCAGCCCCTGAAGTGCTGGAAGTTGCCCACCTCTGCATCAAAATGCTATTTTTTCAGACTTGTTTGTTTCAATGCAATTATAAATATTTAAGAAACACTCAACTCATTTTAGAACGGGGAGGTCCTGGGGAAGAACCTTCTCTCTGGGATTCTTTAGGTGACTGTGCTCCATCCCTCATGACACCATCATTTGGCAGTTTCACAGCTTTCATTTTTCCACCACTCAAAATACCTCTCATGAGGCTTAGGGCCTCATCACATTGAGGTCCTGAAGCTGGGCAACAGCAGAGGATTTTGTGGGGCAGCAAAGGAAAGTGTTGCTCCATACCCTGCATCGCCCACTTCCCCATCACATGGGGGAAGCCGTCAGTGCCTGGCTTTCCCCCATACTGTCCCTAGATTACTCAATCAGAATACGATCAGTCACCCTTGTTCTGAATTCTTCCTCTTTCAACACAGCGCTGGCACGGAGCATCACCGGAAGTAGCCCTATGTAATGTGATGGGCTCAGGCAGGCTCCATCCCGGTTCTTTATTGAAAACATCCTACGAGGTGGCACAAAACCCTATGTGATGAGGTCCTTGGTAACTAGCAGTAAGAACCTTGCACTAAAAATTTCTTGCCTCAACCACCACTAGAAAGTGGTAAATTAGAAGGCCTCGGATTCCTTATGCTTGTTTTGAAGGTTCTCATTCCCACAAAGAAGGACTCCTCCACAAAATCAATGGCAAATGTTTTATTTATTTATTTTGCATGTTTCTCCTAGCTATAAGATTAAAACAGTTTACAAAAATTTAAATGTTTACTGCTAAACATTTCCAACATTATCACATCAACTGCCCCAATTTGGTGGGGTCAGTTTTCTGTCTCCCCATTTTTCCCCAGAAACTTTCAATATCGTTTCTCTCACCTTCTGCATTTTTCCTCAGCTTACTTTAGTTGGTGTGAACTGAGTTCAAAGGGCAAGAGTAGTATTCACTCAACTGAAGTGGAGGAGAGGACAAAAGAGGAAGGACAGAATTTTGCCCTTCCCATTAAGCAAACGGTTTCATCATTTTCTAGCAAGCACATTCTTTTTTGTTAATACTGTTTTGCTATATTGACTACACTCTGCCTGGCCAAACATGTCCTCATTTTCATCTGTGAAATGTTGGAACTAATATGAACAATGATACACATTACTGAACTCCTTTCACCTGTCCTCAAAGGTGTGCTAAAACAGAAAATAGACTTTATCTAGCTCCGGAACATCCACTGAGAAGGCCCGTGATGAGAAGTAGGACAGCAAAAAAGAAACTTACAACGATAAAAATAGGTGTCTGCACTGGGCCACTGCATGCTTAAATGTATAGTAAATTTGCTTTTATGATAGCATAAATCAGATGCCGAGGATGGTCATTAAAGGAAAAGTAGTCTGAAATACAAAAGTCCAATGGCATAGTCAGCAGAATGATTTATGAAGGAATCACTCATCAATTAGAAGAGCTGAAACTAGATTTCAAAAACTCTGGAGCAATTTTCTGCCCATGGACTTCAACTGTAAACCCTTACCATTATTATAAACAATAAATTTTATTTACATAGAAAGAACAGCTCAGTATAAAATGTTTCCTAGTATGTTATGAGGGTATTGTTTGGCAAGTAAGTAGAATTAAATATACAATAATTCAATGACAAATATTACATTTTACAAATTAGGTTTTACTGTATGAGTCATTAGATTATTTGAAATATGCAACAAGTAGTACTTCGTAAAATTTCTATTAAGTATTAGGACTCTAGTTGTAAATTGCTGCTGACTACAGGCTCCCTAGTTTATGGAGAAAAGAAAATGGAATTTGTTTCTAGACTTAATGAAGAATAGAATTCATTGCCAAAAAGGTAATAAAGGTAGTGAGATTAAACAATGGAACACAACAGAGAATTAGGTTTTTGAGGATACTACAGTGTCAGAAGGAAACAAAGTATTCATAATGTTATTGTATACATTCAAGTTATTTCGAATTAATTATGATCCCAAGATGAACCTATCATCAGATTTTTGTGGTCAGATTTGTTCAGAGTGTATATGTTGTTGACAAGCTCTAAGGCTGATAAAGCATTGATTGTCTAAGCTAAGGTCACCCAGTAGGTTTCCATGGATCTACAGGGTTTGGAATCCTGCTTTTCTGGAATCCTAGTGCAACACTCTCACCACTTCTTTATGCTGGCTCTTATTTATTCCAAAGAAATCTCTGCATTTCTAAATAGTCTGCTTTTCTACTTACTTGTGGAAAAGAATTCCATTACCATTGCAATTCTTACTTGAAATAGCAATTTTGTATCTCTTGAGGCTCTTGATGAGCCAATGTTATGCAGTACCGTGGGGGAATTTTGGAAAAAATAAAATATGCACTCTAAACTATACATTCATTTCACAGTATAAATGGATCAAAATGCATACAATGAAAATGCTGGGTCTTAACTAATGGGACAAATGTGTACAAAAATGTGTAAATTTGGAAATATGAAAATGAAAATGCATATACATATCTGTGTGAGAACTGAAAAACTGAACAAAACAAAATCTTGTAACCTGATGGTAGAATCCGAAGCAACAATGTGGGTTGAACCCAGAGAGGTTCAAGAATATCACAATAGCTAATCTTTTATCCTTTAAATCATTGTTTCAAAATATATATATACCAGCATTGGAAGCAAATAGATTACATGGCTAATATAGGCTAGAGTAGACACGATGAATTAATATGATTTACCTGTGTATGAACTCACCATTTGTAGCTTATTTCACTGGGTTTTCTCTACTTGGGAGTAGCCAGTAGTCGAAATAGTTTTTTCAATATATGTAGAACTTTTCCTTGATAAGACATTTGGGTCCCACAGAACAAGAAACAAAAGAAGATCAATAAATAAGTAAAATGAATCTATTAAAAAATTGGACCTCAGTGCTGCTGCAATGGAGCAACTGCTATGAAGGATTTATGACATCTGAAAATAGCTTACGCGGTTTGGTGATCTCATTAGTTTACCTACATCTTCTCATGCAGAAAGTGTGGAAATGATCCCGCAGCTCCAATATGTGTGAAATTCTCCAACTGCAGTTTTCCAGCAGAGATTTTCACAAGAACATCCACATACATTCGTTGGCAGAGAAGGAGAATTCTATACATTGACCATGTCCTTAAGATTGTTAAATTGGATACAGAATGGAGCTCCTGTGACTTTAATCCTGAAGCGATCAGAATTTTAATCTGGAATATCAATATGAAAAGGTATCTTGTAGCACCTTAAAGACTAACCAAGAGGACAAAGTTGGCAGCATTAGCTTTTATAGACAAAGTCTACTTCCTCTGTTGTCACAGTAGATGGCTATAAACGATGACATTAGCCATAGTAAAACAAAATGTGGGGTTAGGTGATGATGTGACAAGTTCAGTTTCAATTATGGCGGGTGGGGGGGGGGGGGCAAAGACAGGAGGAAATAAGTTATCTGAAGTCAAGATGAGTAGATGACATATGAATGGTGGAGTGATGACATGTCAGAAAGGACAAAGAAGGCCATCATGGGTCTGAGGTGTTAACTAGTGTTATAATATGTGTAGTGTGCTATGAAAGAATTGTCTCTAGTCAGCCCACTGTCAATGGACTGGAATTTGAGGATATATTCTAATTGTACTGGTTTTTTTTTCTTTCCAAGCCTCCTTTATAATTTTGCTTTTGTCAAGCACAGCTGTTCTGAGGTCAGAGATGGAATATCCAGAAAGACTGAAATGTTCTACAACTGGATTTTGTGTATCATAATGCCTTTTATCCTCTGGCACAAGGACTGGCCTATTTGCCCAATGTAAAGTGTAAAAGGGTCTGGGGAGATTGTCGAGCAAAACTTTGACAAATTGAACAAAGGTGCTGGTTCTCTATTACCTTCCAAATGCCAACTTTCAACCACAGCTATCTCCTTTCAACAGCTTTTGCTTTTCCAATGGGGCATGGAGGTACCATCAATAAGGATAATGCTGGGTGCTCCTGGATGCTGCTCCATCCTGTTATCACCAGGGAGACAAGCGCTGTGTTGGGAGGGGACAGTTGTGGCTGAAAGTTAGAGCTTCAAAGGCAAGAATGGAAAGATCTTATGGCCAGCCTTTCATGTTCCTCCATCACCTAAACAACAATGCCACTAATGCAACCCACTTGTTTCCTCTTGTTTCAGAGAGTTTCAAAAGACAAGGTCAAGGATTTAGGTTAGAGTAATTTCAAAGTGGAATAGATCACCTTAGAAGGTGGTGGACTCTCTACTTGACAGGGAAGGCCCTTCTCTCGGTCCCACCACTGTCTCAAGTGCAATTGGTGGGGACAAGAGAGAGGGCCTTCTCTGTGGTGGCTCCCCGGCTCTGGAATACCCTCTCAAAAGATATTAGATTAGCCCCCATTCTTCAATCCTACAGTTCCAGCCTGAAAACATGGATGTTCAAACAAGCCTTTGATCTCGAGTTGGCTTAACGGGCCCATACGAAGTTGATACTTGGCACTTTCTGAATTGATGGCTGCTAGTTTTATTTACTGATGTTTTAAAAATTTTATTATTTTGACTTTTATGTTATATGTATTACAGGGGTTGTTATAATTTTATATGACTTGTTTATACTTATGTATTGTTTTGCTTGCTGTTATATGTGCACCTTGGAGTGCCTTTGTAAGCTGCTCCGAGTCCCTTTGGGGAAATGGTGGTGGGATATAAATAAATTATTATTATTATTATTATTATTATTATTATTATTATTATTATTATTAAGATATTTTAAAGCCAAGCCTGAGGTGGAAATTCAGTATTTCTTGCACTAGCAGAAGACTGAAGAATTGGGATCAAATTGTATTCTTTGTGTTATACTGGGGTATTGGCAGCTCAATATCTCAGTGCAAGCTTAGTTTTCATGGCTCTTCAAATCCCTTTGAGGGAGAAGGGTTCAGCTAAACATCTCCTATTTCTCTGGGATAAAGAGAGAAAGCATCCTACAATAGGGAATGTGTGCCTGGGAGCATTAACCTATCACTCATACCCAATAATGTAACTTCTTTCCAGGGCTATTCATTGTTTGTCCAACTAAAGTGACATTCCGTAATTGTCAGTTGACGATTCCAATCTTCTGGAAAATGAAATTATGACAAATCATGATACCCTTCTGCAGTAAATTTCCTCAGTGGCGATTTTTGAAACTAAAACATCTAACATTTATTGGGGCAAGGCAGTAAGGTTGAATAATTCATTCAAGTTGCTCAGGCATTACTTAGGCATTTTACTAGCAAAATGATAAAGAGAAAAAGGTTTTCTCTCCCACTAGGGGCCACTGTTGCACTTCATCATATTAGAAAGAGCTCAAGATATTTCGGTGTTCCTTCATCTCTCCTCTTTCCAGTGCTAAAATTAATCTATTTAGTACAAATTAACCTTTTGCTTGAGCGAAAGTTACAGCAATCTCACAATACACATTCTAAGTTTCTAGCAATCGAAAGCAAAGTGCCCTTAATATGACTAAGACTTCATTGTCAGTTTATTACCATTATAGCTTTCTGTATAATATTTCAAAATGCAGCAATGCAAATCCTCTCTTCTCTCCCCCCTTCCCCTCCCCGGGGCCTTTTTTGGTGCTATCTGCAGAACATGTCTGTTCAGCTTCTGGTACAGCTTTATGTTTATACAAATTACATAACTGTAGTATAATACATGTATTTATAGACTGAATATAAAAGCAGCAAACTTTAACTTAACATTCTCTTCTTTTCTTGTACCTTCTTTATCTATCTTCCATGGAGGCTAATGCCTGTCACTGCATCTTGTTTGACGGGAAAGGTGAGAATACCTGTGCTAAAATAGCTTCTGAAGTGCCATAGCATTCTTGCGGTTGCAGGATACGTTACTAACACACAGAGACTCCTTTCTTAGATTATAGTTCCAAGAACCTGGAAGATTGCAAATTATTTCCAAATTACAGAGATACAGGATATTTGCAAGCATTTTCCCACAAAGTTTTGGTATCATAAGACACTGAACATTAATTAGAAACCTTTATGAAAATGTCTAAAGGGTTAGTTGTAACTTTAAAATGCAATACCTCGTTGTGAAGTTGCAAGGAGGAGCGCAATTTATTAAGAACACTGACTAAAATAATGTATCACTTTTCAGTCAATGAAAATTTACCTATACTTAACTAAGTAGATGAGGTGCTAAGAGACCTGCTTATAGAACTGCAATGGTGCACAATGGGACACTGTCAAGAATGCCTAATACACGTTGGAGGAGCCTGATGCATACTGTATTATGGGCCTGATGTGCATTGAGGACTGTAGTTAATCAATCCTGCTTTGCTTTGGTCTCATTGACAGCTCTGCTACATAGTGGGTCCGGGCTGTGGTGCAGGCTGGTGAGCAGCCAGCCAGCTGCAGCCAGCTGCAAGCAATTACTCTGACCAAGAGGTCATGAGTTCGAGGCCAGCTCGGAGCCTATGTTTGTCTTGTCTTTGTTCTATGTTAAAGGCACTGAATGTTTGCCTTATATGTGTAATGTGATCCGCCCTGAGTCCCCTTCGAGGTGAGAAGGGTGGAATATAAATACTGTAAATAAATAAGTAAATAATAGTTGCATAACAACTATAATATCCAGTATTAGATATGGACATTGAATACCTTAGCCATTCTACTTCCTGCAAACACGTGTCTGCTTATAAATATGCAACATTCCAATAAGGTTTGAGTCATTTCTTTTAAAATAGAAAAGGGCCAGCATGACATGGTGATTTTAATGATGGACTAGGACCCCAGATTTTGAATTTGTACTTGGCCACGGGAACCCACTGGATGACCTTGGGAAAGTTACAACCTCTCAACCTCAGAGGAAGGCAAAGGTAACCACTTTTGAAGGAATCATGCCAAAAAGTCCCATGATTTGTTTGGTATAAATTAGAAATTACTAGAAGGCAAAAACAGGCAATGAAGGTCTGCATAGTTAAAGCAAAGGCATTCCCTGTAGTAACCTATGGATGCAAGATCCGGACCATAAGGAAGGCTGAGCATAGGAAAATAGATGCTTTTGAACTGTGATGTTGGAGGAAAATTCTGAGAGTGCCTTGGACTGCAAGAAGATCAAACAAGTCCATACTCCAGGAAATAATGCCCCACTGATAACTGGAGGGAAGGATATTAGAGGCAAAGATGAAGTGCTTTGGACACATAATGAGAAGACAGGACAGCTTGGAGAAGAGAATGATGCTGGGGAAAATGGAAGGGAAAAGGAAGAGGGGTTGGCCAAGGGCAAGAAGGATGGATGTTATCCTTGAAATGACTGGCTTGACCTTGAAGGAGCTGAGGGTAGCGATGGCCGACAGGGAGCTCTGGCATGGGCTGGTCCATGAGGTCACGAAGAGTCAGAAGTGACTGAAAAAACAAAAAAAAAACAAAAAAACAAAACAAAAAAGCACCCAACAACCGGGGGGGGGACTTCCCCCCAGCATCAAACCTTTATGTAATGTTAGTAAATGCAAAGGAAAAGACTCTGTTCCTATCAGCTACATGTATTTGAATCTTCTTTCATTACTTTCTTTCTTTCAAAGAATCCTCCACTGCAACTGAGGACATGAAGAGGGCTTAGGAGTACAAAGTGGCCCCATGTAATACAGAGAGCTCTGTCTTTCCTGCTGGTCTTCACCTTCCCTCTTCAGCAAATAGTTGTTAAGTGGCTAATGACTATTAATTCTCTCTTTCATTTCCAGCCTGAAGAACTGTTATGGGAGCATAAACAAATGTATCAGTAGAAATAGAAGAATACTGGTGGTATTTTGAGAAACCAACGAAATCACACCTGGTATTATTAGTTTTGACTTATGAAGCCTACTTTCTCAGTTACCAAACACCTTTAACAAATAACAAACAGATGGAACAGAGTTATGTAAACATGCAAGCAAGAAAGCACCAAATGCGAGCAGAAGTATCTCACCAGCTGGAATTCACAATGTTCCATGCTGCAAAGTTTAGTCATGACTTCTATATGAAGGAGCAATGAAGATGAATGTGTTGAGCTTTGTTTTTCCCATCTTTTTTGGACTTGGGGGAATATAGACATATGTAATGCATACTTGCCATGGTTACCTACTCATTTCGTATCTGAGGCCCCTTCTACACTGCCAAATAATCCAGATTATCAAAGTAGATCATTCACATTATCTGCTTTGAACTGGATTATATGAGTTTACATTGTCATATAATTCAGTTCAAAGCAGATAATCTGGATTTTATATAGCAGCGTAGAAGGGGCATGAAAAGGTAATCATTCATGGCTAGTGTCTCATTGTGTCACGACCCAGGTTGCAAAGGCACCAATAACCAAACACAGAGGCCAGAATCTAACTAATATCTTTATTGAAGGAATATATAAAGTTAATAAAAACAAGTGTAGAAAATAGTCCAGAATTAGACCTTTCAGGAAAGGTCAGAATTAGTCCAAAAAA
The DNA here is from genome assembly GCF_035594765.1 of Anolis carolinensis. Classification (NCBI taxonomy): domain Eukaryota; kingdom Metazoa; phylum Chordata; class Lepidosauria; order Squamata; family Anolidae; genus Anolis; species Anolis carolinensis. The sequence goes on from NC_085845.1 coordinate 147,850,195, forward strand.
GCAATGTCAAATAAGAAATATTAAGGTCCAAAGTTGTAATCCAATAACCGAAACACTCACTTTGCCAAGCAAAGTGAGGGGAGATGACAAGGTCCTTTAGTCCAAGAAACTTGAGCGAGGCTAGGAAATAACTTGATACTTGAAACAAGGCTTGAACGTGGAACAAGGTAACTAAGAACAAGAACAAGGTCCGTGGAATAACTTGGTAAAATCCGTGAAACAAGGCAAGGATTGATCCTGGGAAACAAGGCAAGGTCCGTAGATAAACAAAGGCTGGGAAGCAAGGCGAAGGCTGGATAGCAAGGCAAGGCTTGAGCAGGAGCGAGGCTTGAATCGGAGCGCGCTGTCCAGACACAACTCGCTCCGTAGGCTGACGAATTGACTCCGCAAAGTTACTACGCGGGTAAAACACCTAAATAGAGTCTAACTTTCCCGCCGAAGCGGTTCTCTGGGAATCAGAACCGAAAGCTAACTCTGAGACCAGATGTGAGACTCCCCAAAGATTCTCACGAGAAGCAGTCTTAATTGGCCACATTCTTAGCTGCGATCCTCGCACTCCTGCGCGAAGCTGATTCCAAACTTCTCTGTTGTTTACAAAACTCCCGGCGCAAGAACACGGGAGAAGTAGGCTCTGGGCTTGTTTGACATACTTCTGGGAGACAACTTTCTTGCAGGTGCAAGGTTCCCAGATCAGCCTGGGAAAGATCTGGCTGAGAGGAATCCAGTTCAGACTGGGAAGGTAAAAAACCCAAGTTTTCATCTTCATCAGGAATTACAATGTCCTGAGCAGGACTACAAGGCCCATGGGTCATCACACTATCCCCCTCCTCAAGGCCCCTCCCAAACTGGGGCCCTCTCCCTGAGGCGCGAGGTCGCGGTTTGGTGGGATAGGTTTGATGGAAGCGACGGGTTAGATCAGGAGCATGGACTGTGGAGGCGTCTTCCCAAGAGCGTTCCTCAGGGCCAAAACCCACCCAGTCAATGAGATATTGTAGGCGGCGGCGGTGAAAGCGAGAATCCAAAATGTCCTCAACCTCGAACTCCTCCTCCCCATTCATCAAAACAGGAGGGGGGGCCGGTTGGTCTGTATCAGGTCGTACACCATCCGCCGGAAGGAGCAGGGAACGGTGAAACACTGGGTGAATGCGCATTGAACGCGGAAGTTGGAGTTTGAAAGTCACGGGGTTTAATTGCGCCACCACTGGATAGGGGCCAATGAAACGGGCATCTAACTTCCGGCAAGGGCGGTGGGAGGGCAGAAAACGAGTGGACAGGAAAACCCGATCTCCTACCTTGATTTCGGGGCCCGGCTGGCGATGTTTGTCAGCGTGGCGTTTATAGTCCTCCTTGGCTTGGTCCAGTTGCTGGAGTAAAAGTTGTTGCACCGCTGTGAGTTCCTGCAGCCAATCCTCTGCTGCGGGAACTTCTGAAGTTTCAATGACAGGGGGGAAGAAACGTGGATGGAAGCCGTAGTTTGCAAAGAACGGCGTTTCCTTTGTAGAAGCTTGAACTCCATTGTTGTAGGCAAACTCAGACAGTGGTAACAGAGAAGCCCAATTGTCCTGTTGGTAGTTTACGTAGCAGCGAAGATACTGCTCCAAAGTGGCATTGGTGCGCTCCGTTTGCCCATCTGTTTGGGGATGATGAGCTGAAGATAAACGAGAGTCTATGCCCAATAGTTTTTGTAGTGCCTTCCAAAAACGAGAGGTGAATTGAGATCCACGGTCTGTGACTAAACTCTTGGGCAATCCATGTAATCTGAAAACATGTTGAAGAAATAGATCCGCAGTTTCTTTGGCCGTGGGGAGGCCTTCGCAGGGAATGAAATGGGCTAATTTGGTGAAAAGGTCCACCACCACTAAGATCGTGGTGAATCCACAGGAAGGTGGTAGATCAGTGATGAAATCCGCGGAAATTATTTCCCATGGGCGAGACGGGGTAGGAAGGGGGTGTAAAAGCCCTGAGGGCTTCTCCCTTCGTATCTTGGAGCGCTGGCATACTGGGCAGGTGTTGACATATTTTTCCACATCCTTGCGGATCTTGGGCCACCAAAAATCCCTTAGGATCAAATGCATAGTTTTAAATAGTCCGAAGTGTCCTGCTGGTTTGCAGTCATGACACAGGCGAAGCGCTTTTTCCCTGCCCGGTCCGGGTGGGATATAAACATGATTTCTATAGCAGAGTAGCCCATCTTTAAGCGAAAAGGGAAAATGCGGACCCTGGCGAAGTTGGTCCTGCGCCCAGGCATCTGCTTGTTGACTGGCCCTGATTTCTTGAGCACAGATGGGTCCTGGAGTAGGGGAAGTTGAACCAATGGGAATGGATTTGGTGTTCCCCACCGTGAGCGTGGCAAAGTTCTCGGGTTGTAGCAGTTGGGATTCAAAGGTCTCCTTGCGTCCTGCAGCGTATTCCGGTTTACGTGACAGGGCGTCTGCTTGCTTGGTTTGGGCTGGAGTCACATAATGGATCTGGAAGTTGAAACGTTCGAAGAATAAAGCCCAACGTTGCTGTCTCTGATTTAGTTTGCGGGCAGTTCTTAGATGTTCTAGATTACGATGATCAGTGTGGACTTCAATGGGAAATTTGGCCCCTTCTAGCCAATGTCTCCAAGTTTCAAAGGCTGCCTTGATGGCCAGTAGTTCTTTTTCCCAAATGGTGTAATTTCTCTCTGGTGTGGTTAGTTGACGAGAGTAAAAGGCACAGGGATGGAGGTGATCTCCCACCGGTTGTAAGAGTACAGCCCCAATTGCCACATCAGAGGCGTCCGCTTGCACAACAAAAGGGGTTCCAGGATTTGGGTGCTGTAGAATTGGCTGGGAGGTGAATAGTTTCTTTAGTTGCTGGAACCCTTTCTCTGCTTGATCAGTCCAGCGGAAAGGCTGCTTTCCACGGATGCAGCTAGTGATGGGGTCGGACCAGCGGGCAAAATCTGGAATGAACTTGCGGTAATAGTTCGCGAACCCCAAGAAACGCTGCACCTCTTTCTTGTTAGTTGGCGCCCGCCATTCCAATACTGCTGAAACCTTGGCTGGATCCATGGAAAGCCCTAGAGGCGAGATGCGGTAACCAAGGAAATCTACCTCTTGTAGATCAAAGGCGCATTTTTCCAGCTTGGCATAAAGTCCATGATCCCGCAATCGTTGTAACACCATTTTGACGTGGTTCTCATGTTCAGATTGTGATCTGGAAAACACCAAAAAATCGTCCAGGTAGATTATCAAGAACCTGTCTAGATAGTCCTGAAAAATGTCATTGACAAAATGCTGGAACGTTGCGGGGGCTCCGCATAAACCGAAATTCATAACTCGGGACTCGAATAATCCGAATTTGGTCTGGAAGGCGGTCTTCCACTCGTCCCCTTCCCTGATGCGAACTAAGTTGTAAGCCCCCCGAAGATCCAGTTTGGTGTAAACCTTGGCTCCTCGAAGCCGATCCAGTAGATCCGAGATTAGGGGCAGGGGATAGCTGTTCCGCTTGGTGATATTGTTCAATGCTCTGTAGTCCACCACCAAGCGTAGTTCCCCTGACTTTTTCTTCACAAACATCACTGGGGAGGCGGCTGGGGATTGAGAGGGTCTGATGAATCCCTTGCGAAGGTTTGTCTCTAGGAATTCCCTGAGAGCTTCTTGCTCTGGTTCAGTCAGGGAGTAGAGATGCCCTCGCGGGATCGGGGCCCCCTCCACCAAGTCAATGGCACAATCATAAGGTCTATGTGGGGGTAATTTTTCGGCTTCTTTCTCATTGAATACATCCCAATACTCGGAGTACTTCTTTGGCAAGGTGATGATGGGTTCGGTGTCTGTGGCATGGCATACCTTGGCTACGAGGCAATGGTTTTGGCAGTACGGTGAAGCAAACTGCAGTTCTCTGTTGGACCAGGATATGTTAGGGTCGTGGAGAGTCAGCCATGGAATTCCCAAAATCACAGGGAAATGGGGAACCTCGGTGACAAAGAAGGAAATCTCTTCCATATGTTCCCTTATCCACATCCTGGTGGGTTCCGACCACTGACTTACGGGGCCCGTCTTGAGGGGGCGGCCGTCTATGGCTTGCACCACACGGGCATTCTTGAAATCATGATATTGTAATCCCAGAGAGTCGGCATACTCTCTATCGATGAAATTGTTGGTAGCTCCAGAGTCTATCATGACGGGTCCCCTTTTTGCTGACCATAAAGTGACCACGAGAAGGAACAGGACCCCGGTTGGCGGCTCTTGGATGGATTTTTTGACCGGGTTGGCGAGCCTCTCTACACCCGGTCGTTGGCTTCCCCCGCCGGCTGTGTGCCAGTCGGCTCAGACGCCTTCGTCTCCGTGGAGGACGCCGCCGCAAGACGGGCGGCCGGCTTCCCTTTGGCTGGGCACTCTCTGGCGAAGTGGCCCCCGTTCCCGCAGTACCAGCAGAGGTTTAAGCGTTGACGACGGGCCTTCTCGGCGGCATCTAGTCTGGGACGCACATTGCCCAACTGCATCGGCACCTCCTCGCCTCCTCTGGGGTATGGGGTTGGCGGTGGGGGTCTCCACACTGGTCGTGGCTGAACGCTGGCGGGAGCGGGGGGTTTTGCCCCGGCTCTACTGCCCTGGCCTCGAACCCACTGTTTCCTGTTGGCAATCATGACTTCAGCCCGTAAACATTGATCAATGAGTGCCTCGAGGGTCTGGGGAGGGTCCACCTTGGAGATTTCTTCCAGCATTTCAATGTTGAGACCCTCCCGGAATTGTCCTCTGAGGGCTACATCGTTCCAGCCGGTGTTGTGGGCCAGCACTCGGAACTCGGCTATATACTGAGACATAGGTCTGTCTCCTTGGAAAAGGCGACGGAGTTTGTGACCGGCTGCCTCCAAATTGTCCTCGATTCCCCAAGTCTCCTTGAGGTGGTCCAAGAAGTGTTGCGCTGATCTTAGGTGTGGAGAGGCTTGGTCGTACAGTGCCGTCGCCCAATTGGCCGCTGGCCCGTCTAGAAGACTGTAAACCCACGCCACTTTGATGTCTTCTTGGGGAAACTCGGCATCTCGGGCCTCTAGATAAGCTTGACATTGGCGACGGAAAACATGAACCTTAGAAGCTTCTCCAGTAAACTTGGTGGGCAACGCCATGGCCGGGAGGCGGACTCCGCGCTCCCGCAAGCCCTTTATTTCTCCATCCTGGGCGTTGAGTCTGTCGCGGATGCGATCCACCTCTTCCTTGTCGATGGTGTAGGTAATCGGCTGGCCGCTCGGCCCAGGTACGTCTCCGGTGGACATTCTGGCCGAGGTTAATTGGTGCTTAGGGTGGCGGAGTCAAACTGTCACGACCCAGGTTGCAAAGGCACCAATAACCAAACACAGAGGCCAGAATCTAACTAATATCTTTATTGAAGGAATATATAAAGTTAATAAAAACAAGTGTAGAAAATAGTCCAGAATTAGACCTTTCAGGAAAGGTCAGAATTAGTCCAAAAAAGCAATGTCAAATAAGAAATATTAAGGTCCAAAGTTGTAATCCAATAACCGAAACACTCACTTTGCCAAGCAAAGTGAGGGGAGATGACAAGGTCCTTTAGTCCAAGAAACTTGAGCGAGGCTAGGAAATAACTTGATACTTGAAACAAGGCTTGAACGTGGAACAAGGTAACTAAGAACAAGAACAAGGTCCGTGGAATAACTTGGTAAAATCCGTGAAACAAGGCAAGGATTGATCCTGGGAAACAAGGCAAGGTCCGTAGATAAACAAAGGCTGGGAAGCAAGGCGAAGGCTGGATAGCAAGGCAAGGCTTGAGCAGGAGCGAGGCTTGAATCGGAGCGCGCTGTCCAGACACAACTCGCTCCGTAGGCTGACGAATTGACTCCGCAAAGTTACTACGCGGGTAAAACACCTAAATAGAGTCTAACTTTCCCGCCGAAGCGGTTCTCTGGGAATCAGAACCGAAAGCTAACTCTGAGACCAGATGTGAGACTCCCCAAAGATTCTCACGAGAAGCAGTCTTAATTGGCCACATTCTTAGCTGCGATCCTCGCACTCCTGCGCGAAGCTGATTCCAAACTTCTCTGTTGTTTACAAAACTCCCGGCGCAAGAACACGGGAGAAGTAGGCTCTGGGCTTGTTTGACATACTTCTGGGAGACAACTTTCTTGCAGGTGCAAGGTTCCCAGATCAGCCTGGGAAAGATCTGGCTGAGAGGAATCCAGTTCAGACTGGGAAGGTAAAAAACCCAAGTTTTCATCTTCATCAGGAATTACAATGTCCTGAGCAGGACTACAAGGCCCATGGGTCATCACACATTGGAACAAGAAGGAGGGAAACAAGAAGTCTGAAGGGCCCTTTCAAGAACACCATATATTTCAAAATGTAAAGAGGCCTCTGTTCTTTTCATGTGGTGTCCTCATAAACTGAAAATGTGAAGCATTGCTTTATTGACCAAGTTTGCTGTAGGCTGGGTAGCTGGTTCACAGTTAGCCTATTAGCAATGCTGAACATTTTAAGGTATCTCCTTATTATTTGGGTGCACTGTCACTCAACTCCTTTTTATGTAAAGTCAAAATGAGAGTATTCTTGAAGTGTATTTTCTTTGTCTAATATGGTTTTAGGTTTTGGGGTAAATGTTTTTTGTGTTTCAGATCTGAATTAGGCCAAACACGTCAAAATAGATTTGTGAGTGATCAAACTGTGACAATACTAATGGTATAAAGTGAACTTTACTGATGATTAATTGACCCAGCAGGTGATTTATAGGAGCAGAAAGCACCCAAAAGTCATCTGTGCCAGATTGGCTCCCCACTTCATAAACCAAACATTTAGTTAGGTCACGATAGTGCATGTTTACTCCATAATGGAGCCTGAAGCGTAGATATTAACCATGGCTTAAGCAGTCAAGACATTCCTCAATCAAAGATAAGCTCACGTAGTAGGGTTGTCCAAAAATTCGTTATGATTCTTATTTCGGAATTATTTCAGATTGTTCTCGCTTTTCAACTCGATTTTTGAGACGTTGTCCCTGGGCGCAACTGGCAATGTAATTTGAACCATCGTTGGCCCATTCTCTAATTGTGTCTTAATGTTTCATTAAATTCCCCCCCCCCCCAATTTTTTTAAAATATTTTTTTTAAAAAAAATTTAAATTTTTTTTCTGCAACCTAACTTGAATGGGAGCCTAGCGCAGCCTAAAATGGCTGCTGCTCCCAGGCCAATCAGAGACTTCCACGATGGATGGAAAAGGTGGGGGCTAGCGTCCTTTGCGTCTACGTGGAAGATCTCCATAAAAAACCCCTCCCTAACCCTGGCGAACCATTCTGGGGCTGGGTTACCGAGCGGAGAGGGTGGTTCGCTGCGCTAAGAAACAAGCCGCCTGCATTGAGGGGAGAGAGGGTGAAGTTCTGGCTGTAGAGAGAGACTGAGGGGTTTGGGTCTGGTAAGGGCTAGCTTTTGTTGCTGGTTCGATATTGTGTGTATTTTTTGGGTAATAAATAATGCATTGGCTTGGGGCTTGTGGGATCTGGCAAAGAGTCCTTGCTTGAAAAGAGGCATTGGGCAATTTATAGTTTTCAAAGAACGTGGGCACTCCTGCCAAGGCATTGCTTTCCTCACGCTCCGTTTCTATTCCCAAGCCCTCTGCCAGAGTTTTATTTCTGCAATCACAAGATCAGCCATTGATTTGAATCCATAAATGGTCCAAGGAAATTTATAGTTTCCAAAGGACGTTTGCATTCCTGCCAAGGCATTGCTTGGCGTTCGCTCCGTTTCTAGTCCAAAGTCCTCCGCCAGAGTTTTATTTTTGCCATCACAAGGTCAGCCAGGGGCACCATCAATCAATAAGGTCCAAGGCAATTTATAGTTTCCAAAGGACATTGCCAATCCTGTCAAGGCATTGCTTGGCGTGTGCTGCGTTTCTAATCCAAAGTCCTCGGCCAGAGTTTCATTTTTGCCATCACAAGGTCAGCCAGTGGCACCATTGATCAAAAGGTTCAAAGGCAATTTATAGTTTCCAAAGGACAGTGACACTCCTGCCAAGGCATTGCTTGCCGTGTGCTGCGTTTCTAATCCAAAGTCTACACAAGTAGAAGAGGGACTTTTACAGTGATAAGAACCCAATTGAACAGGAAATAAGACTTTCAAACCAGGAACAGATTTCTTCAAATATTGAAAAATAGTGTATTATAAAAAGTTATGAAAATTCGCCAAAAATCATAGGAGACAGGAAATGTTCTGCAATTTGTTGAGCAAAGAGTGTTGAATGTGATCTCCCACTGTACCAAATTTGATGAGGATAACTCAAGAAATGAGGGCAGGAGAGCCCTGTAAAAGTCCCCCCCAGTTTCCTTTTTTTTTTGGCGATTGTGCATGCGCGTCTGCCATTTTAGAAACATTAAGAATCATTACGAATTTTCGGAAATATACGAAATTTTTGGGTGAAAAATTCGTAAATACTTTCTATATCGAAGCGCCAGCACCCCCTACTTTAGAAACGAGAATTGAAACATTTTTTCCATCGATCGGACAAGCCTATCATGTAGCTATCAGAAATCCACACTAAAACCATCTTAGCTAAATCCAAAGGTGGGTAAATGTGAGCTCTAAAATTCTCACAAGAAAACAGTCCCATATTTCTTAGATTACCATGCTGGCATAACTCTGAAACCTATTTGTTTTAAGTAAATAACTTCCATGTCCCTTGAAACTAATGTACTACAATTGTGGGCAGTGCTCACATGAACTTGTGGTGTCCCAGATCCCCTATCCATTGAAAAGATGAATGCTCAGAACTACAAACCTCAACACTCAAAGAGAGCAGTAATAATCTGAGATGGATGATTATGGAGAGTTCCATCAACCAAAAAGAGCCATATGGGTTTACAGACAGTGTCTTTAATTGTATATGTCTCCCCAAGGAGTTCTTTCTACACACAACATATGTTTGAAATTGGGATAGGAAAGCTCTTTTTGGCTGGGAAGATTCAATTTTAAATTGTGAAGAATTTTAGGGGGTGCATATTCTATCAATCACCAAGGCACATCTAGGGCCAGAGCAAAAAGGTGATACATTTCTTAACAATCTGGGTATTTTGTGAGCATCAGGAGTAAGCCCCAGAGCTGTGTCTCCCAATATGCAAACCTAAGGTATTTCCATGCAATGCCCTTCCAGACAACTAACTAGGACTTTGTTTTATGCAACAACTTTCTAGGCTTTAAACTAACTTTCACCACATAACTCCTACCATATAACTATTATTACCTGCTTTATCTTGACGGGTAGCAGAACTCAGTTCCTAGAAAAAGATTCAGAGATTCTTGATAGCTTGTTACATCTTCTCTGAGCTTTGATCAGAAATAATAGGAGAAAAAGCTTTCAGGCAATGTATGTAGTCACACCTAAGCCAGGTCTGTAAGTTCCTAATGCCTATTTTGAACACTTCTGTGACTAATGGAGTGGGGCAGTGCAGGTAGAACCAGCTGAGTCCTTGGCAAGTAATGTTATTTGTTTTCATGTACAGAAGAAATGTCCAGGTTTGCATTGCTCAAGTGGCCATTTCTCCCCTCTTCCTCCCATTCTGTTGTTGTTATAACAAAAATTCTCAGGCATGCCCCCCAACCCTTTCTGCTCTTTAATGGGATGTTGGCTGGAAAATGCCTGGCAAATTGTGCAGGTGAGTAGGTTAGTTATTCATTCATCCTTTCTTCACAGCCAAATGAAGGATTTGCTTATGCCTTCCCAGACTGACAGTAGGAAGAAATAAAAGAGCATAACAAAGAGGAATGTGACAGAACAATAAGATGCTCTAAAAAGGAACCCTGGCAGAATGGATGGAGGATTATGCAGAGCAATTGTGAGCATGCTTTCAACACCTCTTGAACAACAACCTCCCGCCCCTGTTGCTCAGTGGCAGGAAACTTTCCTGTTAAATAGAATATTTACAAGCTTATTTACAGAGATGGTAAAGACCCAGTGTCGAACAAGGAGACAGGACAGTTTTGAAGGTGGGGAGAGAATCCTCACAAGCTATCCCAACAACTGGTACAAAGGTGAACAACAGAATGAAACAAAACTGGCAGAAAAATTGGAATGTGTTATCTTATACATCAGGGCCTTAGTTTGGGGACCCCTGTTATACATTTTTGTATAATGAATAAAGCAGCATTCAATGGTATTGTTGATCTTTGACCAATTGTAGATTACTGATGTTATAAAAATATTTGTAGCATGGTTTGTCTCTGGCTGTACTATCCAGTCCACACTGCACTATTACAGCAAGTTGACACCACTTTAACTGCCCTTGTTTTGTGCTATGGTTTACTGAGATTTGTAGATTGGAGTGATACTTAAGAATTCTCTAGCACATAAATTTTTGTGTTGTTGGACTGCAACTCCCAGTACTCCTTCCCTTTGGCTATCCTGTCTAGAACTAATAAGATTTATCCTCCAGCAGTTGGGTTGAGATTACTTTTGAAGCTGTGTTTCAAATTCTTTATAATGCCTGTTTTTGTGGCAGCACACATGCTTTGCTTTCTGTGCCCATTTGTAAGTATGTTGGCACACTATATAATTGCTCAGATAACATGAATGACAACAAAAAGGTGAATATTTAGATTGCCAATTACAGGGTCATTTAAGCACATGAATCCCTATTGAGAAAAGTAAACTATCATTCAGACATTACTCTTCACTATACAATACAGCTCTAATGTTTCTTTCTTGGAAAAAGATCTGTTAGATTTACTTGGGAGTAAATCTGTTTAGATATGGGCATCAAACTCAGTTGAAACAAATGGAACTATAGCCTTTGAACTGCGCATTTTATTACTCTTGATTTCAATGGATCTTTTGTATGCCTATCTCTGTATTGCACCCATGTTTAAATTAAGCCCCAGGAATAGTCTCCCAAAAGTAATCTGTTTTAACTAAAGGCAGTATTTTGTGATGCTGTGCCATTCCACATTTCTGGGAGAAGAGGCTTAAAGGAGTATTTTGGCTTCCAGATAAAATTTATATGTGCCAAAGGATTACCAACTCCTTTGCAGTGTGTTATATTATGGAATAAGTATATTGTAAAGTAAGCATCACTTTACAAAGTGGCTGACTTCCACAATTTTAAAAAATTCAATATCAGAGTAAATATGTGCAAAAATGAGCATGACTCATTGGGATCAAAGTTAAGGCAGCCTCTAGGCCCTGTCAACTTATATATTATCCTTTTTCTTGAGTTATCTGTTTTGTTTTAATTTGAACACTGACTCAAGTTTAGATGGAATATACATGGTTTTAATGTAACTAGGCTCCAGTGGTATTAAGCAACCCATCTTTTTCTCCCCTGAGTATATGGCATGTATTACAATGTGTAAAAGGGGCTGGTTTCCATTAAAACACTGCTCTTAGTTGTCATTTTTCATAAGTAGACAAGAATGCCATTTCAATTAACACTGCAAATTCCTGTGTGTGTCAAATCCGATCCTTCACTGATGGCCCCTGCAAATGCGAAAGTCCACCATCAAACACATGGAAATGTCTGGCTTTAGCTACATTTCAGAGATTTAGCTGTAGAACACTGTAAGCCGCTTTGAGTCTCTTTGTGGAGAGAAAAAGTGGGGTACAAATAAAATAACAACAACAACAACAAAAACAATACATAACTATGTTGCTATAGATTCCCTATAGGATGAATTATTCAACTTTTCTCAAAAGGGAGAAAAGTCACCAAGGTATTTTTCTGCTATTACTATAATTCACCCTTCTGCAGTTTGGTGTCTTCTAGAGGTATGGGGCTGCAACTCTTATGGGGTGAACCACCATAACTTAAATGAGGGCTAGAGGAAAGTGTGTTCCTTGGTCCATATGTAGCTCCTGTACTTCACTTTTGTGGTCATTCAACAGTTTTAAAATGTCAGTTTTCAGCAGATTTTTCACCTTACTCAAAAACAAAATTCTGGTGGTTTGGGTCATTCAACACTAGAATGCTATCAAATGCCACCTCGAAACCATAAAAAGCATGGTCAAAATGGTGCTGAGAATTGACACAACATCCCTTCCAGTGTACCCAAATGGGTGGTGTGGACAATGGGGGAGTTATTGGGGTGAACAAAACATTCCCTTCTTCCCCATTCACCATGCAATTACGTAACCCTCCCTGAAGTTTGGAGAAGAATCTACTGGTGGCACAGTGTGTTAAAGCGCTGAGCTACTGAACTTGCGGACCAAAAGGTCCCAGGTTCAAATCCCGGGAGCGGAATGAGCGCCCGCTGTTAGCCCCAGCTCCTGCCAACCTAGCAGTTCGAAAACATGTAAATGTGAGTAGATCAATAGGTACTGCTCTGGTGGGAAGGTAACAGTGCTCCATGCAGTCATGCTGGCCACATGACCTTGGAGGTGTCTATGGACAACGGCGGCTCTTCAGCTTAGAAATGGAGATGAGCACCAACCCCCAGAGTCGGTCACGACTGGACTTAACATCAGGGGAAACATTTACCTTTACCTAACATAATATATAGTGATACCTTGACTCAAAAGTTAAATTTGTTCCAAGACTGAGCTCTTAAGTCAAAACATTCTTATCTCAAAATGATTTTTCACATTGAAATACAATTAATACATTTCGGCCCCATGAAACACTCCCTCCCATTTTTGTTAAATGTTTATAAATAAGAAAATGTGTCTTATAAATAACAAATAATGTATAAATGCACATTCATATGCAACAATAAAAAAGATCAACTTTAAAATGGTTGAAGCACAAAGTTGTGGCAAGGGACCACATATGAGGCAACAAAATGTGTGTTGGCCACTGTAACTGCAAGGCAAAACCAGATCATTCACATGCAACAATAAACAAAGAGAGGTCAACTCTAACATGGCTGAAGCACAAAGTTGTGGCAAGGAACCACATTTGAGGCAACCAAATATGTGTTGGCTAGTGTAACAGCAAGGCAAAATAGCATTATTTTTTCATACATCACTAATTTCAGCCTCCCTCCCTCTCTTGTTCTCCTTCCTCTCTCTGTTCTTGAAGCAAAACATACCAGGAATAAAAAGCACACAAAATGAACTAACCCAAGCTTCCCCAATGTGGACAGCAATCTCTGAAAGTAGAGAAGAGGCAAACAGGCAGCAATTTCCCAAAGTGGAGAAGAGCATGTGGCAAGCAGGCAAAGGCACTGAGACACAAGGTACAGAGGCTGCTTCTTTGAAGCCCTGTACTACTGCAAAAGCGCTCCCTGTCACGATGCTTCTGGAGCTCATGCTTGCAACCGTTTGGCACAAGTCCTCTTGCACGAGTGCTCCATTTGACATGAGAGCTCTCTTGACCTCATGAAAGCTCGCCTTTTTCCCGCAAGGGTTCTGCTCCTTGTGCGTACTCTCCATCTGCTATGAGCACTCTGTGTGGCACTGTTTGTATGTAAAAATGGGGCTCTGATGTCAAAGTGAAACTTAGGCCAAGCAACGGCTCGTAGGTCATTCATAAGTCGAGATTCCACTGTAATGGGTTATTGCCTCTTCTTTATGCTAAACTTGGAAAAGACATGAGAAAGCATTAGTGATCAAGGAATGCTTCTTCAAAATGCAAAAGGACAAGTCCAATCTTGCTTATAGGCCAAGCAGCTCTTTGGGAAATATGTCATCTCCACAGAGTACTGCAATTTTAATATACAGTTTGGGGAAGAAAGGTCTAGACTCTATACATTCTAAAGGCAGATGCATCATGCATCATGTATCTGGGTGGGTTTTTTATCATTCTTTGATTGTTCAGCTAACCTAGTCAGCAGTTTTATGCTAGAATTTAAGATACCATATGACTGCATGGAACACCATTACCTTCCCACCAGAGTGGTACTACCTATTGATCTACTCACATTTGCATATTTTCGAACTGCTAGGTTGGCAGAAGCTGGGGCTAACTGTGGGAGCTCACCCTGCTCCCTGGATTTGAACCACCAACCTTTCAGTCAGCAAGTTCATCAGCTCAGGCAATATAATTTTAAAATCAGTTAACAGGTTGGTATACCTCTGCCACACATAGAAGGCATATTCTCATCTTATTTTGCATCAGGGTAATATCCCTAAACTATTTCGTTTACCAAATATCCAGGCATCTGTTGCTAGTCTAAGCCACTTTTATGCCCAGGACCCTATTGAGCACCACATAGTGAATTGAAAATTACAACAAAAACCATGTACCCATTTTTAATTTGAGATAGAAATGTGTTTATGATTTTTAAAAATTGGTTTTTAAAAAAGGTTGTGGGCCCTGAAATAAATTTTTTAAGTATTTTCTTTGTACTTGGAGTCTTCCAGAAGCAGCAATTCCCATCAAAAAAAGGGTCAACTGAGATCTAGAGATGTTGAGGGCCACAAAAATATCCCTATGGGTGCACAAGACTCCAGGACCCCTTTTTTTATTATGAGTTGTTGTCCTGTGTATGAAAATTAGCATATTATAGAGGTATAAATAAAGCAGAAATCATTATCAATTAATAATTACATTCTATGTCCATCTCCTGCTCTTTATCGCTTTTTGGAAAGTTTAGAACATATGACAAAAATGTAACAAGCCTTTCAGAGAGATTATCCAGACAGTGTGAGAGAGTATACGCAAGAGGTAGAAATACTTTAGGTCTTAAAAAGTCTAGAGGTAGAATGCTTTTGTTCAATTTCAACTGAAATAGATTAGTTGAACCAACTGTTGAATAGGGAATCTACATTGGTAAATTCCATTGATTCAGTGGCAGTAATTTATTTGGAGATAACAATAGGGCATGGCATTCTCCATCCATTATTCCAGCTACTTCTGCCAGTGCAGTTCTTCAAAACAGCTCTTAATCCAAGCAGTGTACTCATTTACATGGAATTAGAATGAAGTATTGATGTGTCCATGTTTTGAAATAGTGGAGGTGGTGGTATATGGTTTGTGGTTGATTGTCTGGTGAGGTTTAGCTCCAGCCATAACTTTTTTTTGCTATAAGCAAAAGTGTTTTTTTCCCTCCTCTTTGAGGATTTTCTCTCCTTTTTGAAATGTGAGAGGGCATAAAATAAAAACTGTAACTATACCTTAGGTAGAAGCATAATAATGAAAGCAAACACTCAATAGCAATATAAAACCCTGACTTGTCTTACAAAGAAGACCAAATTATCCCAAAGAGAAGGCGCTGCTATTGGCATTCAGGTCTGTCGTTTAAATAGATCCTGTCTATTTCTCATAAATGAAGCTGTTCCCAATCTCTCCAGTGTTGATGTATAGCTCATAATCCCCCATCCCAAGGAAACACACTTCAAAATCAGAAGCCTTCCACCAAAAGGTAGACTATCCAGGCGGTAGACTAGAATACTGTAACTTTCATTTCATAATTGGCACTTTAAATAATTCACTTATTTAAAAACAAAAGGGCAGGCTTTGAGATGCTAGAAGGAAGCCGATTGAGTGGCAATATTTATTATAGCATCAGTGTATGACTGACATAATAGCAAAGCACATCATCCACCATCTCCTTTCAGCTAGAACTGTTGTTTATTCATTCAGTCACTTTCGACTCTTTGTGACTTCATGGACCAGCCCACCCCAGACTTCCTGTTGTCCCACCCAGCTCGTTCAAGGACAAGCCAGTCATTTCAAGGATACCATCTATTCATCCATCTTGCCCTTGGTTGGCCCCTCTTCCTTTTTCCTTCCATTTTCCCCAGTATCATTATCTTCTCCAAGCTTTTCTGTCTTCTCATTATGTCGCCAAAGTACTTCATCTTTGCCTCTAATATCCTTCCCTCCAGTGAGCAGCCAGGCATTATTTCCTGGATGATGGGCTGGTTGGATCTTCTTGCGATCCAAGGCACGCTCAGGATTTCCCCCCAACACCACAGTTCAAAAGTGTCTATCTTCCTTCACTTAGCCTTCCTTATAGTCCAGCTCTTGCATCCATAGGTCACTATGGGGGAATTCCATTACTTTAACTATGTGGACCTTCGTTGCCAGTGTGATGTCTCTACTCTTCACTATTTTATTGAGATTGGTCATTGCTCTCCTCCCAAGAAGTAATTGTCTCCTGATTTCCTGTCTGCAGTCTGCAGCTAGAACTACTGCATAAATAAAAAGATTTCTTACCCCAAGGAATGAATACAGTGCCTTTCCCAAATCATTCCTCCATGAATTTCATGTAAGCAGTCTACTGTAACTACTATGAGTATGCTTTTGGTTCTGTGTATTTTAAAGTTCTATTTTTATATGTGCATTTTAATGGTATTATATTTTATCTGGGTGTTTTAACAATGCTGTATCCTGCCTTGGGCCATGAGGATAGATGAGTAAAACAACAACATCAACAACAGGTTGGCCCCTTCAGTATTGCCACAAGAGATCCACATGCACATCTAAACTAACCCGACTTGGATATAACTACCAATGAATGATTTGTTACTTGACATTAATTTCATTTCCTCAACATCAAAAGGATGGCTAAATGAAAATGGCTCATGTTATAAACACAGTTTAATGAGGGGAAAATGTCACCCTTTTTGTGAGGCAGCAAATTGTTCTATTATATTTATGCGGCAGGTTTTGAACTGCACAGAGAAAAGAAACAAGCTGGCTCAACACACCTGAACTGGAGCTGTGGGGCAATCTACAATGCCATTTTCCATTTACTCACCTGGTCTTCTGTGACCCTGGACAGTCTCCTTGCAGTCCTCACAGTTCCTCCTGGGAGCCTAATCCAAATGGCATTTCTGAGACTGGACACCGGGTCACATTCTGAGAACAAACAAGTCTATTCATGCTGCACGCTCCAATCCTACCTAATCCTTCAATCCTTGTTTGTTTTTCATCTAAGGTCCTCCATGCTTTATTAGAGGTTACTATGTCACCCAATTGATCATCCACTAGCATGCTCACATCTCCAGGTCCTTTCATGATTTTTCTTGCGGACTGCCCTAAATCTAAGCTCCTTTCACATCTTTGGCCTTTTTTAGATATTTGTGTGTGTGCGCACGCACATTCTGCAATGCACTGTACATGGAGTGTAAATACTAAAACAACTTTTGTCTTTTAAATACCTTTTTAATTGCCAGAGGACTCATGGGACTTTACATTTCCTGCTATAGTCTTATACTTGTATACACTGACCTTGAATTTTAATAATGTGTAAATTACATGCTTTTAACTTTTGACATTGTGAACACAGAGATCTCAAAAACTGGTAGCTACTGGTTTAACCCTGTGGTTTTTTGTAACCTCCAATTTAATCATTAAATACCTATTAGCCTATTTTACACCCTGTGAAGTCAATGTGCATGTGTAATAATGGGATAAAACAATAAAATGCTGGGTATGAGAATGAAGCTGATGTACCCAGCAATGTAGCTATATTTTTCAATGCTGTCATTCCTTACAACTTGTATCCCTGATAATTGGGAAAGCACATTAAGCCTTCAATGTGATCTTTATACGCCGATAATCTCTTTTTTATTGATAATTATACATTCAGTGTATGGTTTCTCGATGCTCCATGCATGTCATTTCTATTCACAGTGGTCAGAGGAGGAAATCTATTCAAGCAGCAGCCCTTTTTGTTATTCAAGCCCATAGGTAGTCACTCTCCTGTGTTTAATCCTCTGCCACTCCACTTCTTCTTCTAGGTTTATAAATTAAGTACATATACAACACAGAAGCAGGAGGAAATTATGTAGCTTTTCAGGGACAAGTATTCAAACTAAATTTTGAAAAAGCTAGAACTGCTTAAAATGGAACAGGCCATTTGTTAAGCATGCTTCAAATCTTGCAAGAGTTCTCCACCGTATTCACCCCAAATGAAAATAAAACAGCATTTGTGTGTATGTGTGTGTGTGTGAAATAAAATGTCAATATTCTATTTGCTTTTCAATTGTGGGGAATTCTTTTTTTCCACCCTCTTTTGATATTCATTTTAAGCTCTGCAACCAGGGAGGCTTTGCTGGAAGCTCAGCACAAGCACACATTCAATGCCTTTTGAATCTCACTCCTTTCTGTCATGAATTAGATATTTAAAAGACACACTAGACTTATTATGAAATATATCCTTGCAGATCAGAATGGGATCCCTACCCCTACCCAGCTTTTCTGCCTCCATATACAAAGTAATCCCTGGCAACTTGTTTTGTATATTGAGAGAACTATCATGTTTCAGCTACGTTTGTTACAAGCTTCAGTTTTTCACAGAAAAGCAAAAAGAATATGCCTCTCACTATGTCCCTTTGCCCATCATTAAAATTTAAAGTATGTTATATGATACAGTCAATAATACCGATTAACATTATTTAAGATGTTCATTGGCAAGTGAGAAGGGGTCTGGTATCAGCTCCTTAATTCTGTACCCTCTATTTCCAGGTGCAATTTACTTTTTTTCCAAAATGGGACAAATAAATCTATTATTTATTATTATTTACAGCATTTATATTCCGCCCTTCTCACCCCGAAGGGGACTCAGGGCGGATCACATTACACATATAGGCAAACATTCAATGCCTTTTAACATAGAACAAAGACAAGACAAACATAGGCTCCGAGTGGGCCTCGAACTCATGACCTCCTGGTCAGAGTGATTCATTGCAGCTGGTTGCATCTATCTATCTATCTATCTATCTATCTATCTATCTATCTATCTATCTATCATCTCCCTGACCCTGCTCTGAAGGACTAAAGGACCACGTCATTTGAGTGACCACATGGGGACTACAAAGGGGAAAATATTCTCTCTGTTAAATGCTTGGTCCATGAGTCAAAAAGAAGCACTGTGTGCAGCCCACTAGCTAAAAGAGGATTGAAAATACTCAGAGGGCACACAATTATAATTATGGTGATCAGTGAAGAGACAGAAATTTAGGAAGAGGAGGACCGAATGGAGTGACAGAAACTGAACAGAATCTCTCAGAGGTAAAACAGTTTTAAGAAAGACCCAAACCGACAGATCTAAGGGGCCACTGAATATAAGACACATCTCATTTTTGAAGCCTCTTAATTGGGGAAAAATGCATCTTGCATTTGATGACATATGGTAAATTAGTTGTTAGTTCCAACTTGAAGAGCTCAATGAAAATAAGGAGACTTATTTTAGTGTCCACATACAAGTGGCTCATTAATTTCACTCTAATTAGGACTAACCCCAGATTTTTGTCTGTATCTCCACAGTCTTTTATGACAGGAATGGCTCTCCAGATTTTGTTGAATTGTAGCTTCCATAATCTTTAGACAGCATAGCCAATAGTATGACTGCAACTTGAATTTTTCTCTACACATCCAAACAGCAGGGTAAATTTGCCATCTTGCTTGCTCAGAGACTGGCAACAATAGACACTACCTCATGTCAAGTCAAAGGGGTCTGAATTCATGGGAACAGAAAGACATTATGGGAAGAAAATTGAAGGAAAGAAACTGTCCTTGTAGCTGCAATGCAGAATCGACTGGATATGCAAACTGAAAAATTCCTTTTCTCTTCAGGTACAGAACTATTCTTTGCCTTATTATTTTCCAGCTTCAGGTTTATTATCAAACATAGCCTGCCTGTAGCCATGGGAACTTGATTAAAGTTGTTGCCAGTTTAGCGCAGCACAAAAGCAATTTTCATTCTCTTCAGGGTGTGCAAGTGTATTTAAACCCAACATTAATGCTACCAAAAGTAACCCCACTAAAATCAATGGGTCTTAGGTTGGGCCCTATATATAACAGCTGGAGAAAAGGCATGATATAAATGTAACTAAATAAGGACCTCTAGTCAGGCAAGCCTCTTGCATTCAAAATGAGGCTTCAACACTCACAGCCTTAGATGCATCACACCTATAGATAGCTATTGCCGACACCAATTCCCTTGTTCTGCCTTCCCCAGCATTCAGCTACTGAAGCTGTATGAAACTATTCAATATTGCTGATATCACTGACCTTAATTTATGAATGGGAGTGGGGAAAGCCTTTATTCAGTCCTTCCTGCTTCCTTTCTTCTGCTGGATAAGTGCTATTGCTGGTCTCCTGACAGGCCCTTCTGAGTGTTGCATTGATACACGTACACATATTCACAGAAGCAAATCTTTCTGTTCCTTTCAGTAGCAATTGATGGTGCTGGTATCAACGGGGTGTTGAACATTTAAGGAACAATTCAAAATTCCAAATCAATTTGGGGGGGGGGGTCACAGAGTTCAGCACTTTGGATAGTTCATTTGATGTTTGGAATAAAACTCAAAACAGATTCACTTCCTCACAGATGGAGGAATCTCCATCTGCCTTGGCTGATGGTTCACTCAGAACAGGGGTCCCCAAACCAAGGTCCATAGGCTAGATGTGGCCCTCCAAGGTCATTTACCCACCACCAACTCTAAACTTTAGACCTAGGGTCACCCTAAATTTGAAACAACTTGAAGGCGCACAACAACAATCCTAATTAACTTGACTATCTCATCAGCCAAAAGCAGGCCCACACTTCCCATTGAAATATTGGTAAGTTTATGTTGGTCAAAATTATTCTTCATTTTAAATATTGTATGGTTGGGTTTTTTTTTTTGCGTTTTTTTACACTACAAATAAGATGTATACAGTGTGCATAGGAATTAATTCTTTTGCCAAACTATAGTCTGGCCCCCTAACAGTCTGTGGGTCTGTGAACTAGCTCTCAGCTTAAAAGGTCTGAAGACTCTTGACTGAGAGTTTAGTGCTGAATAATACTAATAAAAACAATGCATTTTGGCCTAAACCCTTGGAACTGGTGTGGGAAAGGACAGACATTTTATTTCCCCATATTTTGCTCAAATGTTTTGATATTTATCCATATGTAAGGAAATCAATTTTGTAATTTTATGATTACATCTTTTAATTTCTATGATGATGATAATTGGTGGCTTTGTTATTGTTGTTATGTGTCTTCAAAATGACTTTGACTTACGGTAATCCTACTGAACTAAATAACAATGATTCCTTTCGTTAGCTATTTTACAAGATTCACTGATCTTGCAACACTGCAAAAACTCCAAATAATATTTTAATATTACGTTTCTCCTTTCAATAACTAAAGTTACTCATAGCCTTCTGTATTCTTTTTGTTTAAGAAAAATCCATTTAAAATTAGTAAGAAAATGGCTTACAGGCTGAAGAGGAGAAATGTTTAACAGCCCTAAAGGTATTTAGCTTAACAAGATAAATAATTAATAAACATTACTTGTTACACAGAATAGAAAAGAAAATCATTCCAACCACTGCAACATGTAGCCCTTTAATCTTGTTCCACTGCAACTGCCATTAACCCAAATTATCAGAGCTATTGGAAGAAAATTGGAGTTGTAGTCCAACAACGTTGGGAATAATACAAGGTTCCCTGTTCCTTGTTTTAGGAATTCCCATTCTCCTTTCTGTTTCATCCACTGTTAAAAACAGTAGAATTTGGGCAAAGTAAACACATAAGATTTCAGCAACACAACATTTCTTGAAAAATATATGGTGTCTTGCATCCTTCTTACAAGCAACTGTCCAATGTTATTGGACTTCCACTGTTATGATCAAAATCCAAATCATATCTCTATTGTGTTTAAAGAACCCTCTAACACAGGGTACCTATAAAAATAGTGAAATAGGGTAATTATATGGCTAAAAAATATGGTGTAGTGGCTTGAGTGTTACAACTCTGGAGACCAGTGTTCAAACCCCTTCTTGACCTTGGGCAAGTCACATTTGCTCAGACTCAGAGGAAGACCAAGGCAAACGATTTCATTTATGCATAAATCTTGCCAAAAAAAACCAATAATAGGTTCACCTTAGGGTCATCACAAGTCAAGTGGAAAACACACAATTATGTTGTTAGCAAACATTGGCCTCATGAGTATCTAGTCATGAAAGCGCATTATGCGTATAGAGTGAAATATTATTCTGGAGATGAAGGTGCCCTGCTCTTATGGAAGGATCAAGCAGCAATTCAGTTGTATTAGAATTCCTATAAGAGAGAAATGCTTGAGATGCTATATAATACTGAAATCTATAACAGACAACATGTGGGTTAATAGCAGAAAACAACTCCAAATCAAGCTGCTGTTTGAAACACTACAAGATAGATGTAAGGATAATGCTGATCAATGGACGAAATGCAACCGGTGTACTCAGCAGAAGAAATTGCTGTAATTTTCAAAAAACTAGATTTGTGACATCTATTTGAGAGGTTGAGCTAGTCATCGTTAAACATTTTTTGTCCTAGTGTTTTCAGCTGGAACAACTTTAATGCTTCTCTTCACACAGAGAGAGATTAAAGACTGGGCCAATATGGTGTACTTTCTTTCTTGGATAATTTGGAAAATATTTAATTTAGCCATTCAGAAGCAAGATTCAAAAACTAGAGGAAGATGGGTTTAAAAAAAAAAAGCTTACTCTCTCTCCACTTCTTAATTATACTATTGAGTTTGACTTCTTCTGGCTTTATTGTCTTTGTAACAAAATGCACAGCCCTAATCTTTTGAATTACCAAGGAATCTATACATTTAAGATTATTCTGAATAACTATTTGATAGCAATTTTAAAAAATGTAAGATAGTAAAGTTTGGTGAAAATGTACCAAAAGTTTTTAAAATGAGAAAACCAAAACAAACAATCCATAATTGATTGGACACAGCCAAGAAAGCATAATGTATAATTATTATAAGTCAATTGCTCTTGTCCAGGGCCTAAATATCCTAAAAGCTACAGATTCAACCTTACAGCTGTGTAAATAGGTGTCAGGACCCGGCTTTCTGGGCCTGGATTCTGGCGCCAGAAATCAGGGCCTCTGACATTCTGAACTGATAAGGCACCTGCAACTCTAAACCCTGAGAAGAAATGGCTGTTGGGTTTGGCGGGTGGATTTCGCGCGGTTTTCTCTTGGTGGGAATTGTATCTTTGAATGAGGGGAAGGGTATATAAAGGAGTGCTGACCGCTGCCTGGCACTCTCGGCTTTTTCCATGTCAATGTTTCCTGTAGTAAAAGTTTCCAGTGATAACAGAGCGTGTCTCGTGTCTTCATTTGGGAGCGGCTATAGTGAGCTGACAAATAGGTATGTTCTGGCTTCCTACGCCTCTTCATGCACCAGGGCTGGCCAAAGACATTTTGCTTCCTGAAAGATAAAAAGCTTCTTAGGCCACTGAATCCACCCATTCTTCCACCAGGATTTACTGAAATCTCTGCAATTATCAAATGTAAAAAACTTCCACAAATCTCAGTTATCACCAAGAGTGAGGGTTTTCTCTTGTTCCCACCTCTGCCACCATACCTTTAGAAGACAACTCACATTATCTCACCTAGTAAAAAACTATTCGTTAATTGCAAAACCTGGCTGACTAATTCTTAACCTTAATCTTCACATCATCATTCCTTTCTTTTTTCTAACTCCTCAAATTGACTATATCAATTGTCATTCCATCTACCTTTCACAACCTTCCACCACTCATCATTCACCATCAAAATTCCATTAGCCAACCCTCTCCTAACAATTCCTTGCTTTATTACCTGATTCTGAGTACTATCACTTGCCCAAGGCCCCTCAGCATGTATCCATGGTCAAGTGAGAGGTTGAAACTAAGACTCCTTCTACACTACCATGTAATTCAGATTATCAATGCGGATAATCCACATTATCTGCTTTTAACTGAATTATATGAGTCTACATTGCCATACAATCCAGTTCAAAGTAGATAATCTGGATTTTATTTCGCAGTGTAGAAGAGGCTCATTTTACAGAATCATAGTCCAACAAACTACTACATAGGAGCTAAATAGGATGGTTGTTTAATTATATTTCAATATGACATGGCATGATTTTGAAGACAGGTTTCAGCACCTTGGATAGCTCAATCAAACTAAAACTCAGAGTGTGCCTCTTCAGTGGCCAGTCATTATCATTAATTTGTTTCACAAGCCAACCATTTTACTCTGTGAAACAGTAGGAATGGACTTACCTTACAGGCAACTTTACATTCACTAAATATGCTAATATATATGTATACATTAAAAACAGGCCTATATTTATTATTCTATTTTACTACCATGGTTCCATCCCATGAAATCCTATGATTTCTAGCTTGGCAGGAAACTGGAGCTCTCTGGCTGAGAATTCTAAATGTGCTGCCTTAAATATAATCTATAAACATTTATTGGGGATCTACAAGAAACCTTTGTTTCAAAAAGGGCTCTGTGGATGAAAAAGTTTTTGAACCTTTGATCTAGAGTGTCACATAATTCTTACCCCTAAGTGGGGTGACTGAAGGAATGGCACTGGTGGTAGAAATGTACACATTTTTCACAATTATATAATTATAGCACTTAGATACCACTTTAAAAACTGTGTGTGGCTGCATTCCACAGAGAAATGGGATTTGTAGTTTGGTGAGACACTTGAACTACCTTGAAGCTGCAAATCCCAGGATTGTACAGGATGGAACCATGGGATTAAAGGTAGAATCATAATGCTACATCAGTGTAATGTGAATGGGCCCCTGGTAGTAGCTGTTTCTGAAGTGTCTACATAACCTTGGAATTTCTATGGGAAGCATGGCAGTGTATTACACAGTTCACACATCCGTCTCAGGTATAGTAGTCAAGCTGGTCACCATGGAGAGGTGCCTTCTCCAAACTTGCCACTAAATGCAAACAAACCCAAGGCACTCTATTCTGGAAGAATAGTCTGAGGAACCATAATTGTATGGCTGCTGAGTTACTGATCAGAGGCCAGGGGCATTTTCCTCCCTCAAATCCATGCCTTGGCATTCCCGTGGGCAAGTCTCAGTAGCATTAGCAGTCAAAGAAAGACTAAGTGGCCTTTTGTAAGTCAGGCTGAACATCTGCAGTATTCTGTGAACGTAACCTACTTTGCCTGCCTGCTTGCTTTCTCTTCAGGAATCAGAGGGTATATTCCATTTTCACTGAACAAAGGAAGGATTACCAGCTGGTTTTCTAAATCTAAAGAACAGCTTTGTCTCAATAAATGTGAATTCCTTCACTTTCTTCTCACACAAAAGATGTATTTTGAAGGCATTCACACACACATACACACACACAGCCTTTGCCTATGTTTTTTTTTTATTCAGTTGGTACCAAGTACGATTTTTGATTTACTGAAATGCAATTGTGATCATTTCAAACTGCTCCATATGTGCAGACCGTGGATGTAATTAGTTATAAATAAATAGTTGCAATTTGTTTATCATCCAACAAGTTATCACTAAATTATACTATCTTTATAACTTGATGGAGAAAACTTAATTTTTGTGGCAGCTGTAACTTTTAATTACTTTTGTAATTACAGGGGCATAGCTTCATTAGAAACAGTGAAAGGTTGGCACATTATTTAAGTGTTTACTTGTGTTGTCTATTCTGAAAAAGCTGCTGTTATGAGTGTTTTACAGTGTGAGGTGTGCATTGTACCACAAGCTTGTTTCATTCAGATGTATGTTTAAAGAATATGGAAAATGGCATTGAGAGATAAAGCTTATGGAGAAAGCTTATTTGAAAAGAGGACTAGACACGGGAATGCCAAGATTTAAAAGCAGAAATGTTGCTGACTGTCCAAAAATCTCCTTGGTTTAAAAGTGGAGAAAATTTGTTCTTTACAGCTCTGCAATGCTGCTTATGACATGTTTATGCATTGTATTCACTTGAGATCAAATAAGTAAAGACATGAAATCTAAAAAAAAATCATATGTGGACTTTTTCAGCAAGAGTTAGAATGGAGAGCTGAGCTGAAATTTGCTTCATCGTGCCATTGATTCCTTTCTTCTTTTCTTCTCTCTCTCTCTCTCTCTCTCTCTCTCTCTCTCTCTCTCTCTCTTTCTTCTCTTTCTTCTCTTTCTTCTCTTCTTTTTCCTTTTCTATATCCTGAGGTTAGACAAATTCTGCTTTCAGTATAGATGCTAGTCATATTGACTCAATTATAAGGTCATTTCAAAAATACATTTACAAAGGATTGGTTACCTCATCCAATCTGAAATATTTTTACTGCTAACAAAAGATCTAATTTCATTATACAGAACACTGTAGCAGCGCAATCACTGTCTTCTAGTATTTTTCCATAGACACTTAAAATCATTACACCTTTAGCATATTAGCTCTAGTTAACTGTCTAGGGTAAATGGTTTTAAAATTTGTTACATTTGCAAAGACATCCAATATTCCTTTATCCAATTATTATTCTGAATAGCTCATAGGGATCCAATTGAACTATGAATCATCTCATCTGGTAAAGTATATTAGAAGTACAGTGGCAATCTAATGTAGCAGAAAGGGTCAATCCAGGCTTCACAAGTGAACCTGGAATCACATTAATAAAGCAGAGATTGGATGTAGGAGTCCCCCCCCCCCCCAGCAACCAATCTTAAAGCTAAATTAGCATTTCTTTTTTCCTCTTTCTTCTTTAAACAGCTGTAGAAATCTTTAAAACATACATAGTGTAGACATTTAAACTTATGATGCATATCCAGAACATGTGCATGAGAGCATGTGTGAAAAACTATACTTGTGGTATTCCAAAAAGAAAGCTTATTCCCTCCCAAATGGTCATTCATCATATAGATTCCCTTGATTAGGCCCCAGATTTTGATATGGAAATAAAATTGCAAGTGAGATATGGCATCAGAGATATAGGTATGAAAATGCATACATTGTATGTCAGCCATGGGTTGGATTGAAATGATGGAAACATTAGTCTTGTGCATTTGTATAAAATTGGTACCCATTTCTGTTTGCTCCATTCATATGCCCCCGTTTCCATGTCCATCCATCACTTCCAAAACTGGCACCCATCTGAATGAGCTCTTTCATTTCACCATCCGAATATACAAATGCATTCGTCCCATTGGCAGCAATGGGTGGGCTGCCCAGGCTCCCCTTCCACTTGGTTTTAGGGCTAGAGGGTTGAAAATTACCACACATGGAGGGCATATCTACCTCTTTTAGCCCTCCAGCTCTTACAAGGTTTGGGTCATCCCACAAATTTTAGGGATTTTTTTTCTTTCTATAAATAAAATCTCCTTAAAAACATTTCCTCTTTCCCCGCTGGTTCTGCCTTCTAACCTAGGGGCTTAAGATACCAATGATTCTGAGACATTTTACTCTCGATCTGCAAAGGAGATCTGAGCTTAAAGGCAGGGGCTTAAGGCACCACTGATTCTGAGAGGTCTCCCTCTCGATCTGCAGAGGAGACCTGAGGTTGAAGAATAAGCAGGATGTAAGACAGGCTCTGATGCAGGCAAGAGGCAACAAGTTTGGCATGCAGAGAAATGAACAGCAGCAAAGTAAATGGTTTTGTGCTGCTTTCACTTTCGTTTCACTGCTTCACCATGTGGGGAGGGGTCTGCCGTACTGTGCAATACGAACGAATGGTACGGTACAAAAGCATGAATGATACATATGAAACAAATCCTGGGCCCTACTCTAGGAAACATTATTAGAAAGATGTGAACCAGAATCTTACATTGTCCTTGCATAATGCAAATCTATATGTATGTTACCTAGTGGTTGTACAATACAGTCTTTAGGTGGAATACTGATATTGTGTCTCTGCCTCAGTGTCTGTTGCTTGTCTCTTAGTACAAAATGGCTGCTTTGACACTTCCAATGCATATGGTTGCCAGTTGGAGATGGGATGGGGCTCTTGTAAATTTAATTCTTAACAGATCAGGGAGCAGGAAGAGATATCAGAAAGCTGTCTCTATCAAAGGAGATGCAAGTACTTGTTCTTCCTCAGCATCAAATCAATTCAGCTGCACCTATCTTCTCCCAACATGTCTATTGCTTTGCTGGCAGAGAGGGTGGGGAGGAGGAACTTAGGAGCCAGGAAAAAAAAGAGGGGAAAAAAGAAAATGATTTTACGTTACTTTGGTGTGTGTGTCTGTGGGATTAATATTGTTTAGTTTGATTGGTGTCAGGACCAATCAACTTCAGCCTTGTCACCAGGACAATGTAATTTACTTTCTTTTCTCTTGATTTTCCCAAGGGGTGCTAAAATAGTTTGTATTATTTGAAAATACAAGTCACATGATAAAGTGTCATCATGGTGCTCTGAAAATATTTTAAAGAATTATGAAACTGCTAACCAATTCCATTTTTGGAAAGCTGTTGCGTTGGACGCCTGGGAAATATCACCAGAGCTTAAGAAACATTACAATTTTAGCTCCCTGGGTGTCTTTTAATTTTGTTTGTCTAGCAAAAATAGTGGGGTTTTTTTTACACTCTTAAGCCAGCCCTCTTTGTGAAACAAGTCAGCATCAGTGCACCTGATTTTATCCAGATGTGTTGGATTACAACTCTCTCCATCCCTAGCCAGTAGGCTGGAGCAAATTTTTCGTTAGTTCGTTAAATTCGTTTAAAATTCGTTTCGTAATTAATTTTGAATTGATATTGAAACATCTGCTCACTGCCTTACAAATGTTACGAATTTGAATAATAAAAGTACCTTTTTTCGTTTGTTTCTGATGTCTTTGGATCGCCCCCCCCCCCCCCCGGGACCACACCGGCTCAGTAGAAGCCTTCCGCAAAGCAGGGAGGGAGCGAAGAGAAGAGAGAAGAGCCATGCCTGCCTGCGCTTGGCCTTCTCCTCGCCCTGCCTCGCCCTGCCCTGGAGCCGCCGTTTGGTTTTGCTTCTTCAGCCAGGCTTAAAGGGGAATACCAAAACCAGGCTTGCCTGCCTTCCTAAACGGAATCCTTAGAGCCAGAGGATATCCCTTTAAGAGATATCTCCACTGAGGAGATCTCCCGGAAAGGATTCTGGCACCAGCTCAATTGCAACAGATTCAGTGCCATGTCATGTGAGCTGTAGTTTTACAAAGTCCCTAGCCTTCCCTGCAGAAGAGAGCCAGTACCATGCCAAACTACAACTCCCAGTTTTCTGTCAAATTGTTTTGGATTACAACTCCTACAATTCCTAACTCCAGACATGGGCAAAGTTTGCCCTTGCCTGGTATAGAAGCATTCTATTCTTCTCCAGACATGCCAACAGTATTAAGTGATAAAATCTTGGGCATTTTTTCCTTTAATGCTAAAAGTTCATAGGTTGTTCAGCAACAGCCTACTGGCTGGGTTGCTATGAGTTTTCCGGGCTCTATGGCCATGTGCCAGAAGCATTCTCTCCTGACATTTCACCCACATCTGTGGCAGACATACTCAGAGGTTTTGACGTCTGTGCGAAGCTAGGCAAGTGGGGTTTATATCTGTGGAAGGTCCAGGGTGGGAGAAAGAACTCTTGTCTGTGGGAGGCAAGTGTGAATGTTGCAATTGGTCACCTTGATTAGCATTGAATAGCCTTGCAGCTTCAAAGCCTGGCTGCTTCCTACCTGGGGGAATCCTTTGTTGGGAGGTATTAGCTGGCCCTGATTGTTTCCTGTCTGTAATTCCCATTTTCTGGGTGTTGTTCTTTTACTGTTCTGATTTTAGCTTTTCTGTAGCTAAAAATGCATATAAAATTGATTCTATAGGGAGGATAAATGATTGGATTTCAACTCCTACAGCTTAGCTTTCTCTGCCAATAATGGTACCATACCAAACTAAAGCTCCCAAGATTCTGTAGCAGTGAGCCATCTTGGATATTGTAAGGGATTTATTATTATTATTATTATTATTATTATTATCAGACCTTGCTCCCAGG
The DNA here is from genome assembly GCF_035594765.1 of Anolis carolinensis. Classification (NCBI taxonomy): domain Eukaryota; kingdom Metazoa; phylum Chordata; class Lepidosauria; order Squamata; family Anolidae; genus Anolis; species Anolis carolinensis. The sequence continues at coordinate 147,879,754 of NC_085845.1, forward strand.
AAGGTGCCTTCGCTGTGGCTCCCAACTTATCTATCTACCTTTCCACATATTCTCCACATTGTGTGTATGTGTATGTATATTATATATACATGAGCCCCGATGGCGAAGTGTGTTAAAGCACTGAGCTGCTGAACTTGCAGACCGAAAGGTCCCAGGTTCAAATCCCGGGAGCAGAGTGAGTGCCCGCTGTTAGCTCCAGCTTCTGCCAACCTAGCAGCTTGAAAACATGCCAATGTGAGTAGATCAATAGGTACCGCTCTGGCGGGAAGGTAATGGCACTCCATGTAGTCATGCCGGCCACATGACCTTGGAGGTGTCTATGGACAACACTGGCTCTTGGGCTTAGAAAAGGAGATGAGCACCAACCCCCAGAGTCAGACATGACTGAACTTAACGTCAAGGGATACCTTTACCTTTACCTATACACACACACACACACATGCAGGGACTATATATATATATATATATATATATATATATATATACACACAGTATATATCACACACACGCCAATTTAACAAAGTTTCAGCCACAAAAACAAAGTTTCTGAAGTAGAACAATGACTTTCACAGTAAAGACAACCCAATTTAACAGGAAATAAGACTTTCAAACCAGGAACAGATTTCTGCAATTATTAAAAAATGGTTTATTTTAAAAGCTATGAAAATTCGCCAAAAATCAGAGGATAAGGGAAACGTTCCAAATTTTGGTGAGCTATCAGTGTTAAATGTGTTCTACCACTGTACCAAGTTTGAAGAAGATCACTCAAATAATGAGGGCGGGAGAGTCCTGTAAAATCTCCCCTCGTGCTGTTTTTTTTGCCACTGCGCATGCGCGTTCGCCATTAACGAATTAATTTTGAAACTAACGAATTTTCGTTAATTTTGAATTTTTTGGGGGGCAAAATTCGGAAATGACTTCAGAAACGAAACGCTGGCGCCCCCTACTTTTGAAACGAGTTTAGAATCAATTTTTTCATGGATCGCTCAAGCCTACTAGCCAGCATGCCCAATGCATATGAGAGGGTCAACACATAAGGGAAAACTGATAGTATGGTTGTAGGGATGAGTTACCTCTGGTTATAGATTCTCCATCCAACCTGAATCTTTTTTCACTGTTAGCCTGATTATTCCTCAGATGTGAGAGGCTATTTAATAATCAGGACTTGAGCGTAAAGAAGAGTTCACAGAAAAGTATTATATTGGAACAGCCTGGAATGGTTCTGTAATTGGTTTCTTTGTTTAGACTATTCATAACCTGCTCTCCAGCCTCAAAGGCTCTCAGAGTTGTTGAAGGCTTTCAAGGCCAAAATCACTGGGTTGCTGTGAGACTTTTTGAAGATGCCAGCCACAGATGCAGGTGAAACATCAGGAGGGTATGCTACTGGAACATGGCCAAACTGCCCAAAAAACTCACAGCAACCCAGCTCTCAGAGTTATTTACAATAGTAAATTTAACTGTCCCCAGCCATAAGGATTAGGTAAAGCTACCCCTGACGTTAAGTCCAGTCATGTCTGACTCTGGGGTGTGGTGCTCATCTCCATTTCTAAGCCGAAGAGCCGGCGTTGTCCATAGACACCTCCAAGGTCATGTGGCTGGCATGACTGCATGGAGTGCCGTTACCTTCCCGCTGGAGCGGTACCTATTGATCTACTCACATTGGCATGTTTTCGAACTGCTAGGTTGGCAACAGCGGCCGCTCATGCCATAAGGATTACAATCAAAATAAGATGCAAAACATATGGAAAAGGGAATGACAGTGAGGAAGGGAAGTTACCGTATTTCTTCACTTGTAAGAGACCATCAACTGTAAGATGCACCTAGTTTCTGCACCACCATCACCAACAAAAATACATAAGATATAACTGTGATTTTAAGGACTTCATCACATTAGATAAATTCCTTATCCTATGACACTCCCTCATCTCAGGTGACATGGAGGCTGACAAATCTCATCCCCCCCACACATCTACTTCTGGAGGGGCTCTATGTCAGCTGCATCAAGGAAGCATGGTAGATGAAATTATCCGTGTTCAGGTAGAAAATCATGGGGACAACGTGAGATCAATGTGAGATCATGTGATGGGCAAATAGGTGGTGCAGTTGATGTGGGACACTGGGTGACAGACTCACTCCGTCACCCCGCTGCCCTGCTGCTCTAGGCCTCCTTTCCACTGTCCCCACATTAAGGATCTTAATGTGATGAGGTCCTAAGATACACCCCATTTTAAGAGATGTTTATATGGTGGGGGAGGAAGCATGTCTTAGAATGGAAGAAATACAATATGCTCTGCAAATACTGCCTCTTCTTTCCCTCTGAAGTCAGGGTAATGGCATTTGTGGTGGAACGAGGAGCTTTCATCTGCTTTGTAAGGTTGATGGTGATATGAGAGAAGATGTAATAGCTATCTTTAAATATCTCAAGAAATGTCATATAGAAACTCCAGAAACTAAAACACAAACCAATGGAGTCTGATCACACAAGAAGAGATTTCACTTAAGCAATAGGGCAAATCTTATTTACTCTTAGAACTGTTCGATAGTGGAAGACAGTGCCATATTTGGAAGCCTTTAAATAGAAGTTAGATGGACATCTTTCATTGTGTTCCCCCACATGGCAGGTCTAGACACCACTTGCAGACCCTTCCATCTCTAGGATTCTGTAATATTGTAAAAATTACACTTAGACTTGCCAATTAGATGTTGCCATCAAGCCCTTCTCTAAGTTAGAATTTGGCCTCCTGGGCTCCAACCCATCTATTTGTATGTTAGCATCTGTGTGTGCATACATATCATGTGTGAGTACTAAATAGTTGAATAAATCATTAATCAGCACTTCAAACAGGTACAAAATGGATCTTAGAAGGATTAAACTGTAAAATAATTATAAATTGAATGATTGATATCAACTATTTATAGGAATAATGAGTCAGATGTTTCAGCTTTTGCCATTCAGTGTTGTCAGTTTGAGTAATGTCATCTGACATTACTAAGAAAGATGAAAAACAAAATGATTCATATAAATGTAGTGCTTGGTACTAACAACATCTGTGCATGTATAGATATATTGATAAGGATGTGTGTCTATACACAGCCACAGACACATCAATGACAATAGAATACTCGCATTGTCTATGAAAACTCCAAGGGAAAACTCCATAGTGTCTTTATTTATAGTGTATTGTGTACTAGAGGAAATAGCCAATGAAATGTGAGTCATGTGGTACTACACCAGGTATTGAATTTGAAACTAGTAATTACAAATCACACAGTGGAACACATGTATCAGAAAATGTAACAGCAACCAAAATGATTGCCTTGGAGTAGCTGAGAAATCCATGAAGCTTAGATATAAATTTCTTTACCTCTACTAGAAAGAATATTATACAACCATTGATTAATGTAACAGTCTGTGATGAGATTTGTGGGTATCAAGAGCTGGCTTTGGCCAGTGACAAACTAAAGACAGTTTAAAGGGGTATTAAGAAGAAATCCTAGTACTGTAAAACACAAATATGTGTGTTGTACAATACATATTAAAAGTTATATTCCTTTTTTAAAGTTACAATGAGGTACTTCACCAAACACATGTTGGTTTCCCCATTTTTGGAGTCCTTTAATTCGTAACACAATTTCAAGATTAATTTGAAAAAGTGAAATATGAATACTTTTCCTAATTTTGGCACAATATGATAAAAACAGCTGATTAGCTGAAAGGGGAGGAGTTATGGGACTACAACTCCCATCAGCTCTAACTACAGTATATAATCAATGCTATGAGGGAAGTCCAACAGCATCAAGAAAGCTATATGTTTCTGTATGCATCTTGATACTAAATGATATATAGAATTAGGGCTTGATGACATTGATATAGGTAGGATGTAGTAAGGCTGTTTTTTTATTATGCCTATCAGTTGTAAAGGTTTATTGCGATGTATCAACATTTGCACTGATGTTGTGAAGGAAGAAAAGTGAAGGTACATGATTCATATTTTTCTCTAATATTCAGTCATGACCCAGTCACCTAACAGCTTTCTATGTTTATGCATGGAATGGCCAATTTGCCTTTAATTACAGTGAGGTTAGCTTTAGAGGGTAAAAGCAGAACTTTCATATAGACATTTCTCAGTCCACAAAAACCTCATCTCCTATAATATCTCCTTTAAAAATGATATACAGGAGGGTGCCTATAGCACAACCTATTTGACTGTTATAGTGCACAACATAGATGATGTTGATTATTTCTAAATGAGTGATATTCAATCAAGTCAGATGTGGTTGGGCCTCACCTTTCTACGTTTCTCCTTTTAAATAGTTAGAGGTCTTTCTTTGCATGGTGAGAGAGCAGCAGTCTTGGATTTCAGCCCAGAATTATTTGAGCTGGTGATTCTCTATATCATTGAATTGTATGCTGCTATTTGATACACCTCAGAGCTATTCTGATGCCTCTGACCAGGTAGGTATTTCGCAAATAAGCTACACAATAGGAGGAACACTGGAGACTGCCTCTAAAATACATTTTCCACTACATGTAGAATCACTTTCTATCAGTTTCTTCTTCCTCTATTCCAGATTCCTTAACCCTCAAAAGTATATTATAGATCAGGGGTCCCCAAACTTTTTAAACAGGGGGCCAGTTCACGATCCTTCAGGCCGTTGGAGGGCCGGACTATAGTTAGCCACCGAGCAATAATAATAATAATAATAATAATAATAATAATAATAATAATAATAATAATAATAATAAATAACAACAATAACAACAACAACAATAATAAAGAGAGTTGGAATAAATCCTTTGGGCCATTGAGTCCAATCCCCTTCTGCCTTTGTGCACCGAAAGCACAAGCAAAGCACCCCTGACAGATGGCCACCCAGTCTCTATGTTTAATAATAATAATAATAATAATAATAATAATAATAATAATAATAATAATAATAATAATATAGGGTTTTGGAACACAATACTCCTGACCTCACAATCATGTTAAAAAACAAAGTATGGATTGTTGATGTTGCAATACCAGGGGACAGCAGGATTGAGGAGAAACAACTGGAAAAGCTGACACGATATGAGGATTTAAAGATCAAATTACAAAGACTCTGGCACAAGCCAGTCAAGGTGGTCCCAGTGGTGATCAGCACACTGGGTGCAGTACCTAAAGACCTTGGCCTGCACTTAAACACAATTGGCGCTAACAAAATTACTACCTGCCAGCTGCAGAAGGCCACCTTATGGGGATCTGCACGCATTATTTGCTGATACATCACACAGTCCTAGACACTTGGGAAGTGTCTGGCATGTGATCCAGTACAACAGCCAGCAAAATGTCTGTGTGGACTCATCTTGTTGTGTTTCAAATAATAATAATAATGGTTGTAAGAGAAGAAGAGACCCCTTGGGTCATTTAGCCCAACCCCCTTCTGTCCTTGTACTGTGGGGGCCAGATAAATGGCTTCAATGGGCCGCATCCGGCCCCCGGGCCTTAGTTTGGGGACCCCTGTTATAGATTATGGTCAAGACTCTACATGTATATCGATCTTTGCATGTATAGTTCCACCTCCCTTCATTTCCCAGAAACATGCAAGTTCAAGGATAACCCCTTGTTTAATTACTTTCACTAAAAGAATCTAAAATGGAGAAATCCAACAGTTCCCATCCTTCCTTAAAATAAGCGCATTTAGCCATTTCTGTGTGAATGAGGAGCTCTGGAGTAAATTGCTCCTTGTCTCCAAAAAACCTCAATTTCTACACACTTCAGAAATGAAGTCCCATGGGAAATTGATGGATGCAGTCTTTAAAATGTCTTTAAAGTGTGTAGAAATGGGGGAAAGCCAATGGAGGATGGGGTCCATAGCTACACATAGTGTCCTCTCGGCTATGGAACTCTCTCCCCAGTGAGATTAGATCAGCCTCCTCAATCCTGACCTTCATGAAAAAACTCAAGACGTGGCTTTGGGACCAAGCTTTTTGACAAGCAATTGAGAGCAGTACGATATGTGACTATGAAACAATGTGATTGACAAAGCGTATGGCCCTGGATTATGTTTTGGATGGTGTGATTTTAATTGATGTTTTAATCATTCATAAATCTTTAATCATTCAATTATTGGTTCTAATTGTAATTGTTTAATTTATATATGTGTATGCCATCAAATTGCTGCCTGGTGTAAGGCCGCCTTGAGCCCCCTCTGGGTTTAAGAAAGGTGGGATATAAATATGGCAAATAAATAAATAAATAAAACATAGAATTATCGCTTATAGACTAAACACATGCAGGCTATTGACCTATTACAGGCATTTCTTTCTCGACTAGTTCATATTCAGTCCGTATTTTTCAAAATCTTGTCAAGAACTTAAGACAAGTTTTTAAAAAGATTCTCTCAGTGGGCTGGCAGTTTATACAGTTAAAGTACAGTATTGCCAGCTTTGGTCAAGATGAAGCAAGCCTTTCATTTCTTTTGTTTGACAATAAAATATTGTTTACTACATACAAATGTAAGGAAGTGCTGGCACCCTCAGATAATATTTTCTCGATTTTGCATGCAGACATAGATTCACAAAGATACCCAGTTCAGCAACACATTGCTCCCAAATTGCTTTCAAAAGAAAGAAAAAAACTTCTCTCAAGTTTCCCATGTATCTTATTCAGCAGAATAATCCTGGTAAGAATACATTAGACTCTGTAAAATTATTTATTGAAGGAATTTCTATTGAAGACAGATGCTAGCGGTGCAGAACTTCAACATCTACTCTTGTACTAGCCATTAATCTCTTCCCCCCTTTCTTTCTTTTTTGGAGGAATTAATTATAATTAATAAGATTTTAAATACATCATGCTGTATCAAGTGTATGCTATAATAGTTTATAAGGTATCATGATTATTTTTGTAATAACAGAATTACCAATGAGACAAAGCCCACCGATATTATTAACCACTGAGCATGTGAAGAAATAATGCTACCATTTTCAATGCTACGTGTGTTGAAATTCCCACTCAGTCCAGTAGAGCTTATATCCAGGTATCTTCAATATAGAGGAAATGCTTAAAATTGTATTGTCTTGCAGCTCAGTCTAAATATAGAAAAATTAAGATAATTAAGGTACATTGTGATTGGTCCTATGAATATCACAACCCTGGTTACTGCATAAATATGGATAATGATGCCACAACAAGCATAATTTTAAGTACTATTTCTTCAGTATGATGTGAAGTCAGATTTACTAAAGGAATATATTATTTTCATACTTTTATCTGGCCACATGTAAGGGACTGCAGAATTTGTTACTCCCATTTAATTTTCTACTCTTTTGTCCCACAGTATCCACTATTTCTCAAAACTCTATGGAATATTCTAATTAGTTATCTATAATTTTAAAATATTATCTGTTCACATTGATATTTTTATTTCCAAAACAGATGCATGAGATCTTGGCATTTACTGTTGGAAGGATTTGTATATTCATCCTGTAACCAGTCCCTTTCATTACATAAATTAGTGCACTGCTAATTGCAAATTATTTTCAAAAATTACAAGCACCACCTTTCTTTTACACCTTTTCAAGGAGGCAAAACCAAACACAAGTTAAACATGTTATTGCATTCAGTGTGTGCTTTAAAAATGGAAATCATCACCGCAGAAGAGGAACAAGATAGGGTCCATAACAGGTAAGGAGAAAGAATTTCAACCTCCTGCAGAAGAGCTTAGGAAAGTTACATTTTTGGATGTCCCCCTAGTACCTCATCAGACAGGGTACTTTCCCTGTCATGTTCGGCTTGTTCTCTGCTTTCAACACAGAGCCCATTATATAACAGAGCCTTCCCATGTTGCCTTGCTAGCAATGGTCGGTGATGCTAGTCGGCGATGCTCCCCCCCCCCCCCCATGTGATGGAGAAAAAGGCAAGTCGCTCAATGTGGGGTATGGAGCAACAGCTTCTCCATGCCCTCCCGCTGGGAGCCCATGGATTCATTACGATGTGTGGTGAATCCATGGACCTTTGTGATAAAGTCCCTAGAAATGTCAGCCAGTAGAGTTATGCTGACTGGGAGATTCTGAGTCGAAATGGCATTGTGTGGGGAGTGGTGAGAGGAGGACAATCTTCATTAGGCCTAACATAAGAGAAAAAGAGTTAAATTGTTGTTCGTCATCTGTCTTGGATACAATCTTGTTCTTCCTTCATGGTGACCATTCCTATTTCAGTATAGTAATATGCTTAACTCATGTCTGCTTTACCTTTGTGTCAGGAAATATCCTTTCATTGCAAAGATGAAATTGAAAAGAGCCTTGAAACTATTTTTATGCATTTCTGGGTGGCTTCCATGTCAGTACAGTGAATGTGTTCCAGTTGTAACTTCAAAAAAGCTATCTAAGGTACTGAACCTTAGAAGCTCTAGTCTGAAGTTAGTATCAGCACATTGTACAGCTCTTAAAATTCAGAGTAAAGTGAATTCCTCTTAAAGTGGTATGGAAGTCATCAGACATCACTGAACATTGCAATGCAGAACCTTCTCCAGATGTTCTCCAGTGGCAGGGGAGAACATCCTGTTTGATTTTTTTTTTTGCTGTGAAATTATAATTGTTTAGTTGCAAATTTATGAATACAGTAGAGTCTCACTTATCCAACATAAATGGGCCGGCAGAATGTTGGATGAGCGAATATGTTGGATAATAAGGAGGCATTAAGGAAAAGCCTATTAAACATCAAATTAGGTTATGATTTTACAAATGAAGCACCAAAACATCATGTTAGACAACAAATTTGGCAGAAAAAGTAGTTCAATACGCAGTAATGCTATGTAGTAATTACTGTATTTATGAATTTAGCACCAAAATATCACGATATATTGAAAACATTGACTACAAAAATGCGTTGGATAATCCAGAACGTTGGATAAGCGAGTGTTGGATAAGTGAGACTCTACTGTAATTGCTGCCTAGCCATGATTTTTTCTGTTTGTTTTAGTATTATTAATTTCCATTTCCACCCCCAATGCAAGATTCAAAGCTGCTCACAAAAGCTAAAATAAATGCAGCTAAAATTTATTTAGATGTTAAATACATACATTAAGGCCAATAAGTGAAGTCACCCTATGTAACACTTGCTAGAATTAAAAGACGACTTGCCCTTCACATATATTGCTATATTTCATTTTAATGTATTTAATTTATTAAGTTATCTTTGGACACTCTCCACCACTCCCAATAGCCACAAAGTCTCCTTTAAGAATTTTTCAGTTTTGGGCCTATATATGTTGATATAATACATATAACGCTGCCAGCAAAATGACAAATGCCCCGATTCAGAATGCTAGCCAACCATGAATAACCTCTTTTGGGGATACTTTAGTTCATCCCCCTTTCCATTTGCATTAGCATTCAATGATCACTGAACACATTCTTTACTTCATTATTTTGTTTTGGGGTTCCCTCTCCCATCATTAAAGCCCGAGGCCCCTTCTACACTGCCACATAATCCCGACTATCAAAGCAGATAATCCACATGATCTGCTTTGAACTGGATTATGAGTCTAAACTGTCATACAATCCAGTTCAAAGAATATAATCTGGATTTTATATGCTAATGAAGAAGGAACATGGGATGGGTCTGTGGACCAATTTTATGTCCTTGGGATCCTCCATAATCTGTAAAGTCAGTCAAAATAACAAAATTACCATCAGAAGTGGCTGGTAAAGAATTTTTATTTTTAAGGGGGGGGGGGGCATTTTGGTTGAACAGTTATTGAAACCATTGCAACTTCTTTGAAAAGTAAATTACCACTCTTGATGGCTTCCAAGAAAGGCATTTCAATCTCAGTTTTTGCCTAGAGGGTAGGAATGTGATGGCACGCCTGAGCCTTTGGGAGAACTATAGTGTCTGGCTTTACTTGGGGGCTATCTGTATACTTTCTATTAAGATCAAGACCCTCAACGTACAGAGGCACTTTAGGCAAGATGAAAGTTAACCAAAATGAGTTTACTAGAAACAAGATGAATAACGGGTTAACTCCACCTGGAACTATTCTAAAATAGCTTAAAACAATACATTATAAAAGGATATTTTTCTGGTGGCAATCATCTTTCTGGAGTCTTTGAAAGTCTTTTGCCTCTGATGTAAAGCGATGGACTTGGTCTCCTACTTTGTGAAACTTGGGCTGACCACAAGCTTCTGTTGTCACTGGGACTAATAGTATATGAAGAGTTTACTGCTAAAGATGCCTGTTTGGATTGCTAGGGGCTAGGATTTCCAGACAATATCCAGACCTCTAAACTCTGTAGCTCTATTGCAGAAAGAAAAGAGGACCTAGCAAAAAAAGTTGGACTAAACCAACTAAAGCTAGCCTCTAGGGGTTTTATAAAGCTCCACCCAAAAACTAATACAAACTGAGGCATCTACACTATTGGGGAACCTAAACAGAGGGAACTGAAGCAAAGGAGAGGAAAGGCAGAGCCAAGACTTCACAAGGAAGTCTCAGAATGTGGATGGTTTGAAAGCTGTAAAAAGAACATTGGGGGTGGCACAGGGTTGCATTTTGCCTAGCTTGAACTTAAGAGTTCCCCCCAAAGAGGGTTTTGTTGTTATTCCAGGAATAACGTATTTCTGCAAACCTTGATGTTAAGCCTAAAGCTGATAACTCCCTCTTGGATGCTTGTTTGGGAGGCCTCCTCACCTTTATGGATTCATTAGGCTTCTGTGTTTTGGCAACATAGACCTTAGACATGACGTTGATAGTCTTACACAAGGGCATCAGTGCTCTTTCTGCACCTTTTGAAGATTTGCTATGATGGATACATTTCCTACCCATTTGTACAGATACAGGATATAGAATGCATTCTACCAGCATCACTACAGCTATCATTCCTTTCTAGTGTAAAGGCTTTCCTGCCCATTCAGTCTTCTAGGCCAAGCTTACCTGAGTGAGTATAATACAGCAGATATAATTTACTTGTAATTTGATGTCAAATGGTGATAGGGAAAAATTAATAGGAACATACTGAAATGGCAGATAAATTGTTTGCCATTTCTTCGCCACCTGGTACTAATTACTTTAGCTACAGGTTCCTAAGTCAACACAGATGTTGCGAGACTAATGAAATGGTGAGATGTACTGCCATGCAGATTAAAAAAAATTCCCCCTAAAGCATCAAATTCATGAAAGAGGGAGATTGTTCTTCCTTTGTCTGCTTCCACTATGTTCTCACCAATGGAAGGGGTTGTCCATTCCTTCTCATTTGAGACACATTTGTGTCTGAGATTCCAGGCATTCAGTTTTCATTCCAACAGGTTGCTCTAGGAAAAAAAAAAACCTTGCTCAAAATTTGTGTAGCGGTTGTGGGTAGAATCCACTTTAATTCATTGAGCTTTATCCATTCTTATACATGCTTGATATACTTGTATGTACAAAATTCTCTATTTACTTCTATGGAATAATTAACCCAGGTTGAATCTAAACCGTCCTGTATCCCAGGATCTGAACCCAGATTATCTGATTTTAACTAGATTATATACACTGCCAGATAATCTGGGATAAGCAAGTAATCTG